>NW_026961552.1:315159-630318 GCF_963924245.1 Chroicocephalus ridibundus | reverse complement strand
TCAAGATGTGTGTTTGTTTTGAGGACGTCTCTCTGGAGAGTCTTAGCAAAGAGGTCACACAGATAATCAGAGCAATTCTCAGAGACACTGAGAACAAGCTCCACAATTCCCTCCTGGCACTTTCCCTGTAGGAGATACCGCAAGACGTTTCTGTACATTGGGCACAGCGCTCTGCAGGGTGTTAGCAGAGACTTTCCCGCGACAGTGAAACCCTATGTCAGAGACACTGAGAAGAAGCCCCAATGTTCCCTCCAGGCACTTTCAGTGTGGGTGCCTTCTCCACGTGGTTCCTGGTTTCACTGCGGCTCTGAAGAGAATGTTAGCAAAGAGGTAACCGGGACAGTGAAAACAGTACTCAAAGACAGGGAGAGCAAGCTCTCTCTTGGCACTTTGGATGTGGGACATACAGCGAGATGTTTGCTGCTTTTGCGCTTGGCTGTTGGGAGATTTACAGCACAAAGATATCTAGTTGATTTGAAGCAGTTCCGAGAAAGTCTAAACATAATCGCCACTTCTCCCTCCTGGCACTTTCCATGTGGGAGATATAGCAGGATGTATATTGGTTTTGAGGACAATTCAATGGACAGTGTAGGGAGAAAAGGTCCTGGCTCCTTGAATGCCGTTTCTGGAGACACTGCGATCAATGTGGGAGATATGTCAAGATGTGTGTTTGTTTTGAGGACGTCTCTCTGGAGAGTCTTAGCAAAGAGGTCACACAGATAATCAGAGCAATTCTCAGAGACACTGAGAACAAGCTCCACAATTCCCTCCTGGCACTTTCCCTGTAGGAGATACCGCAAGACGTTTCTGTACATTGGGCACAGCGCTTTGCACGGTGTTAGCAGAGACTTTCCCGCGACAGTGAAACCCTATGTCAGAGACACTGAGAAGAAGCCCCAATGTTCCCTCCAGGCACTTTCAGTGTGGGTGCCTTCTCCACGTGGTTCCTGGTTTCACTGCGGCTCTGAAGAGAATGTTAGCAAAGAGGTAACCGGGACAGTGAAAACAGTACTCAAAGACAGGGAGAGCAAGCTCTCTCTTGGCACTTTGGATGTGGGACATACAGCGAGATGTTTGCTGCTTTTGCGCTTGGCTGTTGGGAGATTTACAGCACAAAGATATCTAGTTGATTTGAAGCAGTTCCGAGAAAGTCTAAACATAATCCCCACTTCTCCCTCCTGGCACTTTCCATGTGGGAGATATAGCAGGATGTATATTGGTTTTGAGGACAACTCAATGGACAGTGTAGGGAGAAAAGGTCCTGGCTCCTTGAATGCCGTTTCTGGAGACACTGCGATCAATGTGGGAGATATGTCAAGATGTGTGTTTGTTTTGAGGACGTCTCTCTGGAGAGTCTTAGCAAAGAGGTCACACAGATAATCAGAGCAATTCTCAGAGACACTGAGAACAAGCTCCACAATTCCCTCCTGGCACTTTCCCTGTAGGAGATACCGCAAGACGTTTCTGTACATTGGGCACAGCGCTCTGCAGGGTGTTAGCAGAGACTTTCCCGCGACAGTGAAACCCTATGTCAGAGACACTGAGAAGAAGCCCCAATGTTCCCTCCAGGCACTTTCAGTGTGGGTGCCTTCTCCACGTGGTTCCTGGTTTCACTGCGGCTCTGAAGAGAATGTTAGCAAAGAGGTAACCGGGACAGTGAAAACAGTACTCAAAGACAGGGAGAGCAAGCTCTCTCTTGGCACTTTGGATGTGGGACATACAGCGAGATGTTTGCTGCTTTTGCGCTTGGCTGTTGGGAGATTTACAGCACAAAGATATCTAGTTGATTTGAAGCAGTTCCGAGAAAGTCTAAACATAATCGCCACTTCTCCCTCCTGGCACTTTCCATGTGGGAGATATAGCAGGATGTATATTGGTTTTGAGGACAATTCAATGGACAGTGTAGGGAGAAAAGGTCCTGGCTCCTTGAATGCCGTTTCTGGAGACACTGCGATCAATGTGGGAGATATGTCAAGATGTGTGTTTGTTTTGAGGACGTCTCTCTGGAGAGTCTTAGCAAAGAGGTCACACAGATAATCAGAGCAATTCTCAGAGACACTGAGAACAAGCTCCACAATTCCCTCCTGGCACTTTCCCTGTAGGAGATACCGCAAGACGTTTCTGTACATTGGGCACAGCGCTTTGCACGGTGTTAGCAGAGACTTTCCCGCGACAGTGAAACCCTATGTCAGAGACACTGAGAAGAAGCCCCAATGTTCCCTCCAGGCACTTTCAGTGTGGGTGCCTTCTCCACGTGGTTCCTGGTTTCACTGCGGCTCTGAAGAGAATGTTAGCAAAGAGGTAACCGGGACAGTGAAAACAGTACTCAAAGACAGGGAGAGCAAGCTCTCTCTTGGCACTTTGGATGTGGGACATACAGCGAGATGTTTGCTGCTTTTGCGCTTGGCTGTTGGGAGATTTACAGCACAAAGATATCTAGTTGATTTGAAGCAGTTCCGAGAAAGTCTAAACATAATCCCCACTTCTCCCTCCTGGCACTTTCCATGTGGGAGATATAGCAGGATGTATATTGGTTTTGAGGACAACTCAATGGACAGTGTAGGGAGAAAAGGTCCTGGCTCCTTGAATGCCGTTTCTGGAGACACTGCGATCAATGTGGGAGATATGTCAAGATGTGTGTTTGTTTTGAGGACGTCTCTCTGGAGAGTCTTAGCAAAGAGGTCACAGGGATAATCAGAGCAATTCTCAGAGACACTGAGAACAAGCTCGACAATTCCCTCCTGGCACTTTCCCTGTAGGAGATACCGCAAGACGTTTCTGTACATTGGGCACAGCGCTCTGCACGGTGTTAGCAGAGACTTTCCCGCGACAGTGAAACCCTATGTCAGAGACACTGAGAAGAAGCCCCAATGTTCCCTCCAGGCACTTTCAGTGTGGGTGCCTTCTCCATGTGGTTCCTGGTTTCACTGCGGCTCTGAAGAGAATGTTAGCAAAGAGGTAACCGGGACAGTGAAAACAGTACTCAAAGACAGGGAGAGCAAGCTCTCTCTTGGCACTTTGGATGTGGGACATACAGCGAGATGTTTGCTGCTTTTGCGCTTGGCTGTTGGGAGATTTACAGCACAAAGATATCTAGTTGATTTGAAGCAGTTCCGAGAAAGTCTAAACATAATCCCCACTTCTCCCTCCTGGCACTTTCCATGTGGGAGATATAGCAGGATGTATATTGGTTTTGAGGACAACTCAATGGACAGTGTAGGGAGAAAAGGTCCTGGCTCCTTGAATGCCGTTTCTGGAGACACTGCGATCAATGTGGAAGATATGTCAAGATGTGTGTTTGCTTTGAGGACGTCTCTCTGGAGAGTCTTAGCAAAGAGGTCACACAGATAATCAGAGCAATTCTCAGAGACACTGAGAACAAGCTCAACAATTCCCTCCTGGCACTTTCCCTGTAGGAGATACCGCAAGATGTTTCTGTACATTGGGCACAGCGCTCTGCACGGTGTTAGCAGAGACTTTCCCGGGACAGTGAAACCCTATGTCAGAGACACTGAGAAGAAGCCCCAATGTTCCCTCCAGGCACTTTCAGTGTGGGTGCCTTCTCCACGTGGTTCCTGGTTTCACTGCGGCTCTGAAGAGAATGTTAGCAAAGAGGTAACCGGGACAGTGAAAACAGTACTCAAAGACAGGGAGAGCAAGCTCTCTCTTGGCACTTTGGATGTGGGACATACAGCGAGATGTTTGCTGCTTCTGCGCTTGGCTGTTGGGAGATTTACAGCACAAAGATATCTAGTTGATTTGAAGCAGTTCCGAGAAAGTCTAAACATAATCCCCACTTCTCCCTCCTGGCACTTTCCATGTGGGAGATATAGCAGGATGTATATTGGTTTTGAGGACAACTCAATGGACAGTGTAGGGAGAAAAGGTCCTGGCTCCTTGAATGCCGTTTCTGGAGACACTGCGATCAATGTGGGAGATATGTCAAGATGTGTGTTTGTTTTGAGGACGTCTCTCTGGAGAGTCTTAGCAAAGAGGTCACACAGATAATCAGAGCAATTCTCAGAGACACTGAGAACAAGCTCCACAATTCCCTCCTGGCACTTTCCCTGTAGGAGATACCGCAAGACGTTTCTGTACATTGGGCACAGCGCTCTGCAGGGTGTTAGCAGAGACTTTCCCGCGACAGTGAAACCCTATGTCAGAGACACTGAGAAGAAGCCCCAATGTTCCCTCCAGGCACTTTCAGTGTGGGTGCCTTCTCCACGTGGTTCCTGGTTTCACTGCGGCTCTGAAGAGAATGTTAGCAAAGAGGTAACCGGGACAGTGAAAACAGTACTCAAAGACAGGGAGAGCAAGCTCTCTCTTGGCACTTTGGATGTGGGACATACAGCGAGATGTTTGCTGCTTTTGCGCTTGGCTGTTGGGAGATTTACAGCACAAAGATATCTAGTTGATTTGAAGCAGTTCCGAGAAAGTCTAAACATAATCCCCACTTCTCCCTCCTGGCACTTTCCATGTGGGAGATATAGCAGGATGTATATTGGTTTTGAGGACAATTCAATGGACAGTGTAGGGAGAAAAGGTCCTGGCTCCTTGAATGCCGTTTCTGGAGACACTGCGATCAATGTGGGAGATATGTCAAGATGTGTGTTTGTTTTGAGGACCTCTCTCTGGAGAGTCTTAGCAAAGAGGTCACACAGATAATCAGAGCAATTCTCAGAGACACTGAGAACAAGCTCCACAATTCCCTCCTGGCACTTTCCCTGTAGGAGATACCGCAAGACGTTTCTGTACATTGGGCACAGCGCTTTGCACGGTGTTAGCAGAGACTTTCCCGCGACAGTGAAACCCTATGTCAGAGACACTGAGAAGAAGCCCCAATGTTCCCTCCAGGCACTTTCAGTGTGGGTGCCTTCTCCACGTGGTTCCTGGTTTCACTGCGGCTCTGAAGAGAATGTTAGCAAAGAGGTAACCGGGACAGTGAAAACAGTACTCAAAGACAGGGAGAGCAAGCTCTCTCTTGGCACTTTGGATGTGGGACATACAGCGAGATGTTTGCTGCTTTTGCGCTTGGCTGTTGGGAGATTTACAGCACAAAGATATCTAGTTGATTTGAAGCAGTTCCGAGAAAGTCTAAACATAATCCCCACTTCTCCCTCCTGGCACTTTCCATGTGGGAGATATAGCAGGATGTATATTGGTTTTGAGGACAACTCAATGGACAGTGTAGGGAGAAAAGGTCCTGGCTCCTTGAATGCCGTTTCTGGAGACACTGCGATCAATGTGGAAGATATGTCAAGATGTGTGTTTGTTTTGAGGACGTCTCTCTGGAGAGTCTTAGCAAAGAGGTCTCACAGATAATCAGAGCAATTCTCAGAGACACTGAGAACAAGCTCAACAATTCCCTCCTGGCACTTTCCCTGTAGGAGATACCGCAAGATGTTTCTGTACATTGGGCACAGCGCTCTGCACGGTGTTAGCAGAGACTTTCCCGGGACAGTGAAACCCTATGTCAGAGACACTGAGAAGAAGCCCCAATGTTCCCTCCAGGCACTTTCAGTGTGGGTGCCTTCTCCACGTGGTTCCTGGTTTCACTGCGGCTCTGAAGAGAATGTTAGCAAAGAGGTAACCGGGACAGTGAAAACAGTACTCAAAGACAGGGAGAGCAAGCTCTCTCTTGGCACTTTGGATGTGGGACATACAGCGAGATGTTTGCTGCTTTTGCGTTTGGCTGTTGGGAGATTTACAGCACAAAGATATCTAGTTGATTTGAAGCAGTTCCGAGAAAGTCTAAACATAATCCCCACTTCTCCCTCCTGGCACTTTCCATGTGGGAGATATAGCAGGATGTATATTGGTTTTGAGGACAACTCAATGGACAGTGTAGGGAGAAAAGGTCCTGGCTCCTTGAATGCCGTTTCTGGAGACACTGCGATCAATGTGGGAGATATGTCAAGATGTGTGTTTGTTTTGAGGACGGCTCTCTGGAGAGTCTTAGCAAAGAGGTCACACAGATAATCAGAGCAATTCTCAGAGACACTGAGAACAAGCTCGACAATTCCCTCCTGGCACTTTCCCTGTAAGAGATACCGCAAGACGTTTCTGTACATTGGGCACAGCGCTCTGCAGGGTGTTAGCAGAGACTTTCCCGGGACAGTGAAACCCTATGTCAGAGACACTGAGAAGAAGCCCCAATGTTCCCTCCAGGCACTTTCAGTGTGGGTGCCTTCTCCACGTGGTTCCTGGTTTCACTGCGGCTCTGAAGAGAATGTTAGCAAAGAGGTAACCGGGACAGTGAAAACAGTACTCAAAGACAGGGAGAGCAAGCTCTCTCTTGGCACTTTGGATGTGGGACATACAGCGAGATGTTTGCTGCTTTTGCGCTTGGCTGTTGGGAGATTTACAGCACAAAGATATCTAGTTGATTTGAAGCAGTTCCGAGAAAGTCTAAACATAATCCCCACTTCTCCCTCCTGGCACTTTCCATGTGGGAGATATAGCAGGATGTATATTGGTTTTGAGGACAACTCAATGGACAGTGTAGGGAGAAAAGGTCCTGGCTCCTTGAATGCCGTTTCTGGAGACACTGCGATCAATGTGGGAGATATGTCAAGATGTGTGTTTGTTTTGAGGACGTCTCTCTGGAGAGTCTTAGCAAAGAGGTCACACAGATAATCAGAGCAATTCTCAGAGACACTGAGAACAAGCTCGACAATTCCCTCCTGGCACTTTCCCTGTAGGAGATACCGCAAGACGTTTCTGTACATTGGGCACAGCGCTCTGCACGGTGTTAGCAGAGACTTTCCCGCGACAGTGAAACCCTATGTCAGAGACACTGAGAAGAAGCCCCAATGTTCCCTCCAGGCACTTTCAGTGTGGGTGCCTTCTCCACGTGGTTCCTGGTTTCACTGTGGCTCTGAAGAGAATGTTAGCAAAGAGGTAACCGGGACAGTGAAAACAGTACTCAAAGACAGGGAGAGCAAGCTCTCTCTTGGCACTTTGGATGTGGGACATACAGCGAGATGTTTGCTGCTTTTGCGCTTGGCTGTTGGGAGATTTACAGCACAAAGATATCTAGTTGATTTGAAGCAGTTCCGAGAAAGTCTAAACATAATCCCCACTTCTCCCTCCTGGCACTTTCCATGTGGGAGATATAGCAGGATGTATATTGGTTTTGAGGACAACTCAATGGACAGTGTAGGGAGAAAAGGTCCTGGCTCCTTGAATGCCGTTTCTGGAGACACTGCGATCAATGTGGGAGATATGTCAAGATGTGTGTTTGTTTTGAGGACGTCTCTCTGGAGAGTCTTAGCAAAGAGGTCACACAGATAATCAGAGCAATTCTCAGAGACACTGAGAACAAGCTCGACAATTCCCTCCTGGCACTTTCCCTGTAGGAGATACCGCAAGACGTTTCTGTACATTGGGCACAGCGCTCTGCACGGTGTTAGCAGAGACTTTCCCGCGACAGTGAAACCCTATGTCAGAGACACCGAGAAGAAGCCCCAATGTTCCCTCCAGGCACTTTCAGTGTGGGTGCCTTCTCCACGTGGTTCCTGGTTTCACTGCGGCTCTGAAGAGAATGTTAGCAAAGAGGTAACCGGGACAGTGAAAACAGTACTCAAAGACAGGGAGAGCAAGCTCTCTCTTGGCACTTTGGATGTGGGACATACAGCGAGATGTTTGCTGCTTTTGCGCTTGGCTGTTGGGAGATTTACAGCACAAAGATATCTAGTTGATTTGAAGCAGTTCCGAGAAAGTCTAAACATAATCCCCACTTCTCCCTCCTGGCACTTTCCATGTGGGAGATATAGCAGGATGTATATTGGTTTTGAGGACAACTCAATGGACAGTGTAGGGAGAAAAGGTCCTGGCTCCTTGAATGCCGTTTCTGGAGACACTGCGATCAATGTGGGAGATATGTCAAGATGTGTGTTTGTTTTGAGGACGTCTCTCTGGAGAGTCTTAGCAAAGAGGTCACAGGGATAATCAGAGCAATTCTCAGAGACACTGAGAACAAGCTCGACAATTCCCTCCTGGCACTTTCCCTGTAGGAGATACCGCAAGACGTTTCTGTACATTGGGCACAGCGCTCTGCAGGGTGTTAGCAGAGACTTTCCCGCGACAGTGAAACCCTATGTCAGAGACACTGAGAAGAAGCCCCAATGTTCCCTCCAGGCACTTTCAGTGTGGGTGCCTTCTCCACGTGGTTCCTGGTTTCACTGCGGCTCTGAAGAGAATGTTAGCAAAGAGGTAACCGGGACAGTGAAAACAGTACTCAAAGACAGGGAGAGCAAGCTCTCTCTTGGCACTTTGGATGTGGGACATACAGCGAGATGTTTGCTGCTTTTGCGCTTGGCTGTTGGGAGATTTACAGCACAAAGATATCTAGTTGATTTGAAGCAGTTCCGAGAAAGTCTAAACATAATCCCCACTTCTCCCTCCTGGCACTTTCCATGTGGGAGATATAGCAGGATGTATATTGGTTTTGAGGACAACTCAATGGACAGTGTAGGGAGAAAAGGTCCTGGCTCCTTGAATGCCGTTTCTGGAGACACTGCGATCAATGTGGGAGATATGTCAAGATGTGTGTTTGTTTTGAGGACGTCTCTCTGGAGAGTCTTAGCAAAGAGGTCACACAGATAATCAGAGCAATTCTCAGAGACACTGAGAACAAGCTCCACAATTCCCTCCTGGCACTTTCCCTGTAGGAGATACCGCAAGACGTTTCTGTACATTGGGCACAGCGCTCTGCACGGTGTTAGCAGAGACTTTCCCGGGACAGTGAAACCCTATGTCAGAGACACTGAGAAGAAGCCCCAATGTTCCCTCCAGGCACTTTCAGTGTGGGTGCCTTCTCCACGTGGTTCCTGGTTTCACTGCGGCTCTGAAGAGAATGTTAGCAAAGAGGTAACCGGGACAGTGAAAACAGTACTCAAAGACAGGGAGAGCAAGCTCTCTCTTGGCACTTTGGATGTGGGACATACAGCGAGATGTTTGCTGCTTTTGCGCTTGGCTGTTGGGAGATTTACAGCACAAAGATATCTAGTTGATTTGAAGCAGTTCCGAGAAAGTCTAAACATAATCCCCACTTCTCCCTCCTGGCACTTTCCATGTGGGAGATATAGCAGGATGTATATTGGTTTTGAGGACAACTCAATGGACAGTGTAGGGAGAAAAGGTCCTGGCTCCTTGAATGCCCTTTCTGGAGACACTGCGATCAATGTGGGAGATATGTCAAGATGTGTGTTTGTTTTGAGGACGTCTCTCTGGAGAGTCTTAGCAAAGAGGTCACACAGATAATCAGAGCAATTCTCAGAGACACTGAGAACAAGCTCGACAATTCCCTCCTGGCACTTTCCCTGTAGGAGATACCGCAAGACGTTTCTGTACATTGGGCACAGCGCTCTGCAGGGTGTTAGCAGAGACTTTCCCGGGACAGTGAAACCCTATGTCAGAGACACTGAGAAGAAGCCCCAATGTTCCCTCCAGGCACTTTCAGTGTGGGTGCCTTCTCCACGTGGTTCCTGGTTTCACTGCGGCTCTGAAGAGAATGTTAGCAAAGAGGTAACCGGGACAGTGAAAACAGTACTCAAAGACAGGGAGAGCAAGCTCTCTCTTGGCACTTTGGATGTGGGACATACAGCGAGATGTTTGCTGCTTTTGCGCTTGGCTGTTGGGAGATTTACAGCACAAAGATATCTAGTTGATTTGAAGCAGTTCCGAGAAAGTCTAAACATAATCCCCACTTCTCCCTCCTGGCACTTTCCATGTGGGAGATATAGCAGGATGTATATTGGTTTTGAGGACAACTCAATGGACAGTGTAGGGAGAAAAGGTCCTGGCTCCTTGAATGCCGTTTCTGGAGACACTGCGATCAATGTGGGAGATATGTCAAGATGTGTGTTTGTTTTGAGGACGTCTCTCTGGAGAGTCTTAGCAAAGAGGTCACACAGATAATCAGAGCAATTCTCAGAGACACTGAGAACAAGCTCCACAATTCCCTCCTGGCACTTTCCCTGTAGGAGATACCGCAAGACGTTTCTGTACATTGGGCACAGCGCTTTGCACGGTGTTAGCAGAGACTTTCCCGCGACAGTGAAACCCTATGTCAGAGACACTGAGAAGAAGCCCCAATGTTCCCTCCAGGCACTTTCAGTGTGGGTGCCTTCTCCACGTGGTTCCTGGTTTCACTGCGGCTCTGAAGAGAATGTTAGCAAAGAGGTAACCGGGACAGTGAAAACAGTACTCAAAGACAGGGAGAGCAAGCTCTCTCTTGGCACTTTGGATGTGGGACATACAGCGAGATGTTTGCTGCTTTTGCGCTTGGCTGTTGGGAGATTTACAGCACAAAGATATCTAGTTGATTTGAAGCAGTTCCGAGAAAGTCTAAACATAATCCCCACTTCTCCCTCCTGGCACTTTCCATGTGGGAGATATAGCAGGATGTATATTGGTTTTGAGGACAACTCAATGGACAGTGTAGGGAGAAAAGGTCCTGGCTCCTTGAATGCCGTTTCTGGAGACACTGCGATCAATGTGGGAGATATGTCAAGATGTGTGTTTGTTTTGAGGACGTCTCTCTGGAGAGTCTTAGCAAAGAGGTCACACAGATAATCAGAGCAATTCTCAGAGACACTGAGAACAAGCTCGACAATTCCCTCCTGGCACTTTCCCTGTAGGAGATACCGCAAGACGTTTCTGTACATTGGGCACAGCGCTCTGCAGGGTGTTAGCAGAGACTTTCCCGCGACAGTGAAACCCTATGTCAGAGACACTGAGAAGAAGCCCCAATGTTCCCTCCAGGCACTTTCAGTGTGGGTGCCTTCTCCACGTGGTTCCTGGTTTCACTGCGGCTCTGAAGAGAATGTTAGCAAAGAGGTAACCGGGACAGTGAAAACAGTACTCAAAGACAGGGAGAGCAAGCTCTCTCTTGGCACTTTGGATGTGGGACATACAGCGAGATGTTTGCTGCTTTTGCGCTTGGCTGTTGGGAGATTTACAGCACAAAGATATCTAGTTGATTTGAAGCAGTTCCGAGAAAGTCTAAACATAATCCCCACTTCTCCCTCCTGGCACTTTCCATGTGGGAGATATAGCAGGATGTATATTGGTTTTGAGGACAACTCAATGGACAGTGTAGGGAGAAAAGGTCCTGGCTCCTTGAATGCCGTTTCTGGAGACACTGCGATCAATGTGGGAGATATGTCAAGATGTGTGTTTGTTTTGAGGACGTCTCTCTGGAGAGTCTTAGCAAAGAGGTCACACAGATAATCAGAGCAATTCTCAGAGACACTGAGAACAAGCTCCACAATTCCCTCCTGGCACTTTCCCTGTAGGAGATACCGCAAGACGTTTCTGTACATTGGGCACAGCGCTCTGCAGGGTGTTAGCAGAGACTTTCCCGCGACAGTGAAACCCTATGTCAGAGACACTGAGAAGAAGCCCCAATGTTCCCTCCAGGCACTTTCAGTGTGGGTGCCTTCTCCACGTGGTTCCTGGTTTCACTGCGGCTCTGAAGAGAATGTTAGCAAAGAGGTAACCGGGACAGTGAAAACAGTACTCAAAGACAGGGAGAGCAAGCTCTCTCTTGGCACTTTGGATGTGGGACATACAGCGAGATGTTTGCTGCTTTTGCGCTTGGCTGTTGGGAGATTTACAGCACAAAGATATCTAGTTGATTTGAAGCAGTTCCGAGAAAGTCTAAACATAATCCCCACTTCTCCCTCCTGGCACTTTCCATGTGGGAGATATAGCAGGATGTATATTGGTTTTGAGGACAATTCAATGGACAGTGTAGGGAGAAAAGGTCCTGGCTCCTTGAATGCCGTTTCTGGAGACACTGCGATCAATGTGGGAGATATGTCAAGATGTGTGTTTGTTTTGAGGACGTCTCTCTGGAGAGTCTTAGCAAAGAGGTCACAGGGATAATCAGAGCAATTCTCAGAGACACTGAGAACAAGCTCCACAATTCCCTCCTGGCACTTTCCCTGTAGGAGATACCGCAAGACGTTTCTGTACATTGGGCACAGCGCTCTGCAGGGTGTTAGCAGAGACTTTCCCGCGACAGTGAAACCCTATGTCAGAGACACTGAGAAGAAGCCCCAATGTTCCCTCCAGGCACTTTCAGTGTGGGTGCCTTCTCCACGTGGTTCCTGGTTTCACTGCGGCTCTGAAGAGAATGTTAGCAAAGAGGTAACCGGGACAGTGAAAACAGTACTCAAAGACAGGGAGAGCAAGCTCTCTCTTGGCACTTTGGATGTGGGACATACAGCGAGATGTTTGCTGCTTTTGCGCTTGGCTGTTGGGAGATTTACAGCACAAAGATATCTAGTTGATTTGAAGCAGTTCCGAGAAAGTCTAAACATAATCCCCACTTCTCCCTCCTGGCACTTTCCATGTGGGAGATATAGCAGGATGTATATTGGTTTTGAGGACAACTCAATGGACAGTGTAGGGAGAAAAGGTCCTGGCTCCTTGAATGCCGTTTCTGGAGACACTGCGATCAATGTGGGAGATATGTCAAGATGTGTGTTTGTTTTGAGGACGTCTCTCTGGAGAGTCTTAGCAAAGAGGTCACACAGATAATCAGAGCAATTCTCAGAGACACTGAGAACAAGCTCAACAATTCCCTCCTGGCACTTTCCCTGTAGGAGATACCGCAAGATGTTTCTGTACATTGGGCACAGCGCTCTGCAGGGTGTTAGCAGAGACTTTCCCGGGACAGTGAAACCCTATGTCAGAGACACTGAGAAGAAGCCCCAATGTTCCCTCCAGGCACTTTCAGTGTGGGTGCCTTCTCCACGTGGTTCCTGGTTTCACTGCGGCTCTGAAGAGAATGTTAGCAAAGAGGTAACCGGGACAGTGAAAACAGTACTCAAAGACAGGGAGAGCAAGCTCTCTCTTGGCACTTTGGATGTGGGACATACAGCGAGATGTTTGCTGCTTTTGCGCTTGGCTGTTGGGAGATTTACAGCACAAAGATATCTAGTTGATTTGAAGCAGTTCCGAGAAAGTCTAAACATAATCCCCACTTCTCCCTCCTGGCACTTTCCATGTGGGAGATATAGCAGGATGTATATTGGTTTTGAGGACAACTCAATGGACAGTGTAGGGAGAAAAGGTCCTGGCTCCTTGAATGCCGTTTCTGGAGACACTGCGATCAATGTGGGAGATATGTCAAGATGTGTGTTTGTTTTGAGGACGGCTCTCTGGAGAGTCTTAGCAAAGAGGTCACACAGATAATCAGAGCAATTCTCAGAGACACTGAGAACAAGCTCGACAATTCCCTCCTGGCACTTTCCCTGTAGGAGATACCGCAAGACGTTTCTGTACATTGGGCACAGCGCTCTGCACGGTGTTAGCAGAGACTTTCCTGCGACAGTGAAACCCTATGTCAGAGACACTGAGAAGAAGCCCCAATGTTCCCTCCAGGCACTTTCAGTGTGGGTGCCTTCTCCACGTGGTTCCTGGTTTCACTGCGGCTCTGAAGAGAATGTTAGCAAAGAGGTAACCGGGACAGTGAAAACAGTACTCAAAGACAGGGAGAGCAAGCTCTCTCTTGGCACTTTGGATGTGGGACATACAGCGAGATGTTTGCTGCTTTTGCGCTTGGCTGTTGGGAGATTTACAGCACAAAGATATCTAGTTGATTTGAAGCAGTTCCGAGAAAGTCTAAACATAATCCCCACTTCTCCCTCCTGGCACTTTCCATGTGGGAGATATAGCAGGATGTATATTGGTTTTGAGGACAACTCAATGGACAGTGTAGGGAGAAAAGGTCCTGGCTCCTTGAATGCCGTTTCTGGAGACACTGCGATCAATGTGGGAGATATGTCAAGATGTGTGTTTGTTTTGAGGACGTCTCTCTGGAGAGTCTTAGCAAAGAGGTCACAGGGATAATCAGAGCAATTCTCAGAGACACTGAGAACAAGCTCGACAATTCCCTCCTGGCACTTTCCCTGTAGGAGATACCGCAAGACGTTTCTGTACATTGGGCACAGCGCTCTGCAGGGTGTTAGCAGAGACTTTCCCGGGACAGTGAAACCCTATGTCAGAGACACTGAGAAGAAGCCCCAATGTTCCCTCCAGGCACTTTCAGTGTGGGTGCCTTCTCCACGTGGTTCCTGGTTTCACTGCGGCTCTGAAGAGAATGTTAGCAAAGAGGTAACCGGGACCGTGAAAACAGTACTCAAAGACAGGGAGAGCAAGCTCTCTCTTGGCACTTTGGATGTGGGACATACAGCGAGATGTTTGCTGCTTTTGCGTTTGGCTGTTGGGAGATTTACAGCACAAAGATATCTAGTTGATTTGAAGCAGTTCCGAGAAAGTCTAAACATAATCCCCACTTCTCCCTCCTGGCACTTTCCATGTGGGAGATATAGCAGGATGTATATTGGTTTTGAGGACAACTCAATGGACAGTGTAGGGAGAAAAGGTCCTGGCTCCTTGAATGCCGTTTCTGGAGACACTGCGATCAATGTGGGAGATATGTCAAGATGTGTGTTTGTTTTGAGGACGTCTCTCTGGAGAGTCTTAGCAAAGAGGTCACACAGATAATCAGAGCAATTCTCAGAGACACTGAGAACAAGCTCGACAATTCCCTCCTGGCACTTTCCCTGTAGGAGATACCGCAAGACGTTTCTGTACATTGGGCACAGCGCTCTGCACGGTGTTAGCAGAGACTTTCCCGGGACAGTGAAACCCTATGTCAGAGACACTGAGAAGAAGCCCCAATGTTCCCTCCAGGCACTTTCAGTGTGGGTGCCTTCTCCACGTGGTTCCTGGTTTCACTGCGGCTCTGAAGAGAATGTTAGCAAAGAGGTAACCGGGACAGTGAAAACAGTACTCAAAGACAGGGAGAGCAAGCTCTCTCTTGGCACTTTGGATGTGGGACATACAGCGAGATGTTTGCTGCTTTTGCGCTTGGCTGTTGGGAGATTTACAGCACAAAGATATCTAGTTGATTTGAAGCAGTTCCGAGAAAGTCTAAACATAATCCCCACTTCTCCCTCCTGGCACTTTCCATGTGGGAGATATAGCAGGATGTATATTGGTTTTGAGGACAACTCAATGGACAGTGTAGGGAGAAAAGGTCCTGGCTCCTTGAATGCCGTTTCTGGAGACACTGCGATCAATGTGGGAGATATGTCAAGATGTGTGTTTGTTTTGAGGACGTCTCTCTGGAGAGTCTTAGCAAAGAGGTCACACAGATAATCAGAGCAATTCTCAGAGACACTGAGAACAAGCTCCACAATTCCCTCCTGGCACTTTCCCTGTAGGAGATACCGCAAGACGTTTCTGTACATTGGGCACAGCGCTCTGCAGGGTGTTAGCAGAGACTTTCCCGGGACAGTGAAACCCTATGTCAGAGACACTGAGAAGAAGCCCCAATGTTCCCTCCAGGCACTTTCAGTGTGGGTGCCTTCTCCACGTGGTTCCTGGTTTCACTGCGGCTCTGAAGAGAATGTTAGCAAAGAGGTAACCGGGACAGTGAAAACAGTACTCAAAGACAGGGAGAGCAAGCTCTCTCTTGGCACTTTGGATGTGGGACATACAGCGAGATGTTTGCTGCTTTTGCGCTTGGCTGTTGGGAGATTTACAGCACAAAGATATCTAGTTGATTTGAAGCAGTTCCGAGAAAGTCTAAACATAATCCCCACTTCTCCCTCCTGGCACTTTCCATGTGGGAGATATAGCAGGATGTATATTGGTTTTGAGGACAACTCAATCGACAGTGTAGGGAGAAAAGGTCCTGGCTCCTTGAATGCCGTTTCTGGAGACACTGCGATCAATGTGGGAGATATGTCAAGATGTGTGTTTGTTTTGAGGACGTCTCTCTGGAGAGTCTTAGCAAAGAGGTCACACAGATAATCAGAGCAATTCTCAGAGACACTGAGAACAAGCTCGACAATTCCCTCCTGGCACTTTCCCTGTAGGAGATACCGCAAGACGTTTCTGTACATTGGGCACAGCGCTCTGCACGGTGTTAGCAGAGACTTTCCCGGGACAGTGAAACCCTATGTCAGAGACACTGAGAAGAAGCCCCAATGTTCCCTCCAGGCACTTTCAGTGTGGGTGCCTTCTCCACGTGGTTCCTGGTTTCACTGCGGCTCTGAAGAGAATGTTAGCAAAGAGGTAACCGGGACAGTGAAAACAGTACTCAAAGACAGGGAGAGCAAGCTCTCTCTTGGCACTTTGGATGTGGGACATACAGCGAGATGTTTGCTGCTTTTGCGCTTGGCTGTTGGGAGATTTACAGCACAAAGATATCTAGTTGATTTGAAGCAGTTCCGAGAAAGTCTAAACATAATCCCCACTTCTCCCTCCTGGCACTTTCCATGTGGGAGATATAGCAGGATGTATATTGGTTTTGAGGACAACTCAATGGACAGTGTAGGGAGAAAAGGTCCTGGCTCCTTGAATGCCGTTTCTGGAGACACTGCGATCAATGTGGAAGATATGTCAAGATGTGTGTTTGTTTTGAGGACGGCTCTCTGGAGAGTCTTAGCAAAGAGGTCTCACAGATAATCAGAGCAATTCTCAGAGACACTGAGAACAAGCTCCACAATTCCCTCCTGGCACTTTCCCTGTAGGAGATACCGCAAGACGTTTCTGTACATTGGGCACAGCGCTCTGCAGGGTGTTAGCAGAGACTTTCCCGCGACAGTGAAACCCTATGTCAGAGACACTGAGAAGAAGCCCCAATGTTCCCTCCAGGCACTTTCAGTGTGGGTGCCTTCTCCACGTGGTTCCTGGTTTCACTGCGGCTCTGAAGAGAATGTTAGCAAAGAGGTAACCGGGACAGTGAAAACAGTACTCAAAGACAGGGAGAGCAAGCTCTCTCTTGGCACTTTGGATGTGGGACATACAGCGAGATGTTTGCTGCTTTTGCGCTTGGCTGTTGGGAGATTTACAGCACAAAGATATCTAGTTGATTTGAAGCAGTTCCGAGAAAGTCTAAACATAATCCCCACTTCTCCCTCCTGGCACTTTCCATGTGGGAGATATAGCAGGATGTATATTGGTTTTGAGGACAATTCAATGGACAGTGTAGGGAGAAAAGGTCCTGGCTCCTTGAATGCCGTTTCTGGAGACACTGCGATCAATGTGGGAGATATGTCAAGATGTGTGTTTGTTTTGAGGACGTCTCTCTGGAGAGTCTTAGCAAAGAGGTCACACAGATAATCAGAGCAATTCTCAGAGACACTGAGAACAAGCTCCACAATTCCCTCCTGGCACTTTCCCTGTAGGAGATACCGCAAGACGTTTCTGTACATTGGGCACAGCGCTTTGCACGGTGTTAGCAGAGACTTTCCCGCGACAGTGAAACCCTATGTCAGAGACACTGAGAAGAAGCCCCAATGTTCCCTCCAGGCACTTTCAGTGTGGGTGCCTTCTCCACGTGGTTCCTGGTTTCACTGCGGCTCTGAAGAGAATGTTAGCAAAGAGGTAACCGGGACAGTGAAAACAGTACTCAAAGACAGGGAGAGCAAGCTCTCTCTTGGCACTTTGGATGTGGGACATACAGCGAGATGTTTGCTGCTTTTGCGCTTGGCTGTTGGGAGATTTACAGCACAAAGATATCTAGTTGATTTGAAGCAGTTCCGAGAAAGTCTAAACATAATCCCCACTTCTCCCTCCTGGCACTTTCCATGTGGGAGATATAGCAGGATGTATATTGGTTTTGAGGACAACTCAATGGACAGTGTAGGGAGAAAAGGTCCTGGCTCCTTGAATGCCGTTTCTGGAGACACTGCGATCAATGTGGGAGATATGTCAAGATGTGTGTTTGTTTTGAGGACGTCTCTCTGGAGAGTCTTAGCAAAGAGGTCACACAGATAATCAGAGCAATTCTCAGAGACACTGAGAACAAGCTCGACAATTCCCTCCTGGCACTTTCCCTGTAGGAGATACCGCAAGACGTTTCTGTACATTGGGCACAGCGCTCTGCAGGGTGTTAGCAGAGACTTTCCCGGGACAGTGAAACCCTATGTCAGAGACACTGAGAAGAAGCCCCAATGTTCCCTCCAGGCACTTTCAGTGTGGGTGCCTTCTCCACGTGGTTCCTGGTTTCACTGCGGCTCTGAAGAGAATGTTAGCAAAGAGGTAACCGGGACAGTGAAAACAGTACTCAAAGACAGGGAGAGCAAGCTCTCTCTTGGCACTTTGGATGTGGGACATACAGCGAGATGTTTGCTGCTTTTGCGCTTGGCTGTTGGGAGATTTACAGCACAAAGATATCTAGTTGATTTGAAGCAGTTCCGAGAAAGTCTAAACATAATCCCCACTTCTCCCTCCTGGCACTTTCCATGTGGGAGATATAGCAGGATGTATATTGGTTTTGAGGACAACTCAATGGACAGTGTAGGGAGAAAAGGTCCTGGCTCCTTGAATGCCGTTTCTGGAGACACTGCGATCAATGTGGGAGATATGTCAAGATGTGTGTTTGTTTTGAGGACGTCTCTCTGGAGAGTCTTAGCAAAGAGGTCACACAGATAATCAGAGCAATTCTCAGAGACACTGAGAACAAGCTCCACAATTCCCTCCTGGCACTTTCCCTGTAGGAGATACCGCAAGACGTTTCTGTACATTGGGCACAGCGCTTTGCACGGTGTTAGCAGAGACTTTCCCGCGACAGTGAAACCCTATGTCAGAGACACTGAGAAGAAGCCCCAATGTTCCCTCCAGGCACTTTCAGTGTGGGTGCCTTCTCCACGTGGTTCCTGGTTTCACTGCGGCTCTGAAGAGAATGTTAGCAAAGAGGTAACCGGGACCGTGAAAACAGTACTCAAAGACAGGGAGAGCAAGCTCTCTCTTGGCACTTTGGATGTGGGACATACAGCGAGATGTTTGCTGCTTTTGCGCTTGGCTGTTGGGAGATTTACAGCACAAAGATATCTAGTTGATTTGAAGCAGTTCCGAGAAAGTCTAAACATAATCCCCACTTCTCCCTCCTGGCACTTTCCATGTGGGAGATATAGCAGGATGTATATTGGTTTTGAGGACAACTCAATGGACAGTGTAGGGAGAAAAGGTCCTGGCTCCTTGAATGCCGTTTCTGGAGACACTGCGATCAATGTGGGAGATATGTCAAGATGTGTGTTTGTTTTGAGGACGTCTCTCTGGAGAGTCTTAGCAAAGAGGTCACACAGATAATCAGAGCAATTCTCAGAGACACTGAGAACAAGCTCCACAATTCCCTCCTGGCACTTTCCCTGTAGGAGATACCGCAAGACGTTTCTGTACATTGGGCACAGCGCTCTGCAGGGTGTTAGCAGAGACTTTCCCGCGACAGTGAAACCCTATGTCAGAGACACTGAGAAGAAGCCCCAATGTTCCCTCCAGGCACTTTCAGTGTGGGTGCCTTCTCCACGTGGTTCCTGGTTTCACTGCGGCTCTGAAGAGAATGTTAGCAAAGAGGTAACCGGGACAGTGAAAACAGTACTCAAAGACAGGGAGAGCAAGCTCTCTCTTGGCACTTTCGATGTGGGACATACAGCGAGATGTTTGCTGCTTTTGCGCTTGGCTGTTGGGAGATTTACAGCACAAAGATATCTAGTTGATTTGAAGCAGTTCCGAGAAAGTCTAAACATAATCCCCACTTCTCCCTCCTGGCACTTTCCATGTGGGAGATATAGCAGGATGTATATTGGTTTTGACGACAACTCAATGGACAGTGTAGGGAGAAAAGGTCCTGGCTCCTTGAATGCCGTTTCTGGAGACACTGCGATCAATGTGGGAGATATGTCAAGATGTGTGTTTGTTTTGAGGACGTCTCTCTGGAGAGTCTTAGCAAAGAGGTCACACAGATAATCAGAGCAATTCTCAGAGACACTGAGAACAAGCTCCACAATTCCCTCCTGGCACTTTCCCTGTAGGAGATACCGCAAGACGTTTCTGTACATTGGGCACAGCGCTCTGCACGGTGTTAGCAGAGACTTTCCCGGGACAGTGAAACCCTATGTCAGAGACACTGAGAAGAAGCCCCAATGTTCCCTCCAGGCACTTTCAGTGTGGGTGCCTTCTCCACGTGGTTCCTGGTTTCACTGCGGCTCTGAAGAGAATGTTAGCAAAGAGGTAACCGGGACAGTGAAAACAGTACTCAAAGACAGGGAGAGCAAGCTCTCTCTTGGCACTTTGGATGTGGGACATACAGCGAGATGTTTGCTGCTTTTGCGCTTGGCTGTTGGGAGATTTACAGCACAAAGATATCTAGTTGATTTGAAGCAGTTCCGAGAAAGTCTAAACATAATCCCCACTTCTCCCTCCTGGCACTTTCCATGTGGGAGATATAGCAGGATGTATATTGGTTTTGAGGACAACTCAATGGACAGTGTAGGGAGAAAAGGTCCTGGCTCCTTGAATGCCGTTTCTGGAGACACTGCGATCAATGTGGGAGATATGTCAAGATGTGTGTTTGTTTTGAGGACGTCTCTCTGGAGAGTCTTAGCAAAGAGGTCACACAGATAATCAGAGCAATTCTCAGAGACACTGAGAACAAGCTCGACAATTCCCTCCTGGCACTTTCCCTGTAGGAGATACCGCAAGACGTTTCTGTACATTGGGCACAGCGCTCTGCACGGTGTTAGCAGAGACTTTCCCGCGACAGTGAAACCCTATGTCAGAGACACTGAGAAGAAGCCCCAATGTTCCCTCCAGGCACTTTCAGTGTGGGTGCCTTCTCCACGTGGTTCCTGGTTTCACTGCGGCTCTGAAGAGAATGTTAGCAAAGAGGTAACCGGGACAGTGAAAACAGTACTCAAAGACAGGGAGAGCAAGCTCTCTCTTGGCACTTTGGATGTGGGACATACAGCGAGATGTTTGCTGCTTTTGCGCTTGGCTGTTGGGAGATTTACAGCACAAAGATATCTAGTTGATTTGAAGCAGTTCCGAGAAAGTCTAAACATAATCCCCACTTCTCCCTCCTGGCACTTTCCATGTGGGAGATATAGCAGGATGTATATTGGTTTTGAGGACAACTCAATGGACAGTGTAGGGAGAAAAGGTCCTGGCTCCTTGAATGCCGTTTCTGGAGACACTGCGATCAATGTGGGAGATATGTCAAGATGTGTGTTTGTTTTGAGGACGGCTCTCTGGAGAGTCTTAGCAAAGAGGTCACACAGATAATCAGAGCAATTCTCAGAGACACTGAGAACAAGCTCGACAATTCCCTCCTGGCACTTTCCCTGTAGGAGATACCGCAAGACGTTTCTGTACATTGGGCACAGCGCTCTGCACGGTGTTAGCAGAGACTTTCCCGCGACAGTGAAACCCTATGTCAGAGACACTGAGAAGAAGCCCCAATGTTCCCTCCAGGCACTTTCAGTGTGGGTGCCTTCTCCACGTGGTTCCTGGTTTCACTGCGGCTCTGAAGAGAATGTTAGCAAAGAGGTAACCGGGACAGTGAAAACAGTACTCAAAGACAGGGAGAGCAAGCTCTCTCTTGGCACTTTGGATGTGGGACATACAGCGAGATGTTTGCTGCTTTTGCACTTGGCTGTTGGGAGATTTACAGCACAAAGATATCTAGTTGATTTGAAGCAGTTCCGAGAAAGTCTAAACATAATCCCCACTTCTCCCTCCTGGCACTTTCCATGTGGGAGATATAGCAGGATGTATATTGGTTTTGAGGACAATTCAATGGACAGTGTAGGGAGAAAAGGTCCTGGCTCCTTGAATGCCGTTTCTGGAGACACTGCGATCAATGTGGGAGATATGTCAAGATGTGTGTTTGTTTTGAGGACGTCTCTCTGGAGAGTCTTAGCAAAGAGGTCACAGGGATAATCAGAGCAATTCTCAGAGACACTGAGAACAAGCTCGACAATTCCCTCCTGGCACTTTCCCTGTAGGAGATACCGCAAGACGTTTCTGTACATTGGGCACAGCGCTCTGCAGGGTGTTAGCAGAGACTTTCCCGGGACAGTGAAACCCTATGTCAGAGACACTGAGAAGAAGCCCCAATGTTCCCTCCAGGCACTTTCAGTGTGGGTGCCTTCTCCACGTGGTTCCTGGTTTCACTGCGGCTCTGAAGAGAATGTTAGCAAAGAGGTAACCGGGACAGTGAAAACAGTACTCAAAGACAGGGAGAGCAAGCTCTCTCTTGGCACTTTCGATGTGGGACATACAGCGAGATGTTTGCTGCTTTTGCGCTTGGCTGTTGGGAGATTTACAGCACAAAGATATCTAGTTGATTTGAAGCAGTTCCGAGAAAGTCTAAACATAATCCCCACTTCTCCCTCCTGGCACTTTCCATGTGGGAGATATAGCAGGATGTATATTGGTTTTGAGGACAACTCAATGGACAGTGTAGGGAGAAAAGGTCCTGGCTCCTTGAATGCCGTTTCTGGAGACACTGCGATCAATGTGGGAGATATGTCAAGATGTGTGTTTGTTTTGAGGACGTCTCTCTGGAGAGTCTTAGCAAAGAGGTCACACAGATAATCAGAGCAATTCTCAGAGACACTGAGAACAAGCTCGACAATTCCCTCCTGGCACTTTCCCTGTAGGAGATACCGCAAGACGTTTCTGTACATTGGGCACAGCGCTCTGCAGGGTGTTAGCAGAGACTTTCCCGGGACAGTGAAACCCTATGTCAGAGACACTGAGAAGAAGCCCCAATGTTCCCTCCAGGCACTTTCAGTGTGGGTGCCTTCTCCACGTGGTTCCTGGTTTCACTGCGGCTCTGAAGAGAATGTTAGCAAAGAGGTAACCGGGACAGTGAAAACAGTACTCAAAGACAGGGAGAGCAAGCTCTCTCTTGGCACTTTCGATGTGGGACATACAGCGAGATGTTTGCTGCTTTTGCGCTTGGCTGTTGGGAGATTTACAGCACAAAGATATCTAGTTGATTTGAAGCAGTTCCGAGAAAGTCTAAACATAATCCCCACTTCTCCCTCCTGGCACTTTCCATGTGGGAGATATAGCAGGATGTATATTGGTTTTGAGGACAACTCAATGGACAGTGTAGGGAGAAAAGGTCCTGGCTCCTTGAATGCCGTTTCTGGAGACACTGCGATCAATGTGGGAGATATGTCAAGATGTGTGTTTGTTTTGAGGACGTCTCTCTGGAGAGTCTTAGCAAAGAGGTCACACAGATAATCAGAGCAATTCTCAGAGACACTGAGAACAAGCTCCACAATTCCCTCCTGGCACTTTCCCTGTAGGAGATACCGCAAGACGTTTCTGTACATTGGGCACAGCGCTCTGCAGGGTGTTAGCAGAGACTTTCCCGGGACAGTGAAACCCTATGTCAGAGACACTGAGAAGAAGCCCCAATGTTCCCTCCAGGCACTTTCAGTGTGGGTGCCTTCTCCACGTGGTTCCTGGTTTCACTGCGGCTCTGAAGAGAATGTTAGCAAAGAGGTAACCGGGACAGTGAAAACAGTACTCAAAGACAGGGAGAGCAAGCTCTCTCTTGGCACTTTGGATGTGGGACATACAGCGAGATGTTTGCTGCTTTTGCGCTTGGCTGTTGGGAGATTTACAGCACAAAGATATCTAGTTGATTTGAAGCAGTTCCGAGAAAGTCTAAACATAATCCCCACTTCTCCCTCCTGGCACTTTCCATGTGGGAGATATAGCAGGATGTATATTGGTTTTGAGGACAACTCAATGGACAGTGTAGGGAGAAAAGGTCCTGGCTCCTTGAATGCCGTTTCTGGAGACACTGCGATCAATGTGGAAGATATGTCAAGATGTGTGTTTGTTTTGAGGACGGCTCTCTGGAGAGTCTTAGCAAAGAGGTCTCACAGATAATCAGAGCAATTCTCAGAGACACTGAGAACAAGCTCCACAATTCCCTCCTGGCACTTTCCCTGTAGGAGATACCGCAAGACGTTTCTGTACATTGGGCACAGCGCTCTGCAGGGTGTTAGCAGAGACTTTCCCGCGACAGTGAAACCCTATGTCAGAGACACTGAGAAGAAGCCCCAATGTTCCCTCCAGGCACTTTCAGTGTGGGTGCCTTCTCCACGTGGTTCCTGGTTTCACTGCGGCTCTGAAGAGAATGTTAGCAAAGAGGTAACCGGGACAGTGAAAACAGTACTCAAAGACAGGGAGAGCAAGCTCTCTCTTGGCACTTTGGATGTGGGACATACAGCGAGATGTTTGCTGCTTTTGCGCTTGGCTGTTGGGAGATTTACAGCACAAAGATATCTAGTTGATTTGAAGCAGTTCCGAGAAAGTCTAAACATAATCCCCACTTCTCCCTCCTGGCACTTTCCATGTGGGAGATATAGCAGGATGTATATTGGTTTTGAGGACAATTCAATGGACAGTGTAGGGAGAAAAGGTCCTGGCTCCTTGAATGCCGTTTCTGGAGACACTGCGATCAATGTGGGAGATATGTCAAGATGTGTGTTTGTTTTGAGGACGGCTCTCTGGAGAGTCTTAGCAAAGAGGTCACAGGGATAATCAGAGCAATTCTCAGAGACACTGAGAACAAGCTCGACAATTCCCTCCTGGCACTTTCCCTGTAGGAGATACCGCAAGACGTTTCTGTACATTGGGCACAGCGCTCTGCAGGGTGTTAGCAGAGACTTTCCCGCGACAGTGAAACCCTATGTCAGAGACACTGAGAAGAAGCCCCAATGTTCCCTCCAGGCACTTTCAGTGTGGGTGCCTTCTCCACGTGGTTCCTGGTTTCACTGCGGCTCTGAAGAGAATGTTAGCAAAGAGGTAACCGGGACAGTGAAAACAGTACTCAAAGACAGGGAGAGCAAGCTCTCTCTTGGCACTTTGGATGTGGGACATACAGCGAGATGTTTGCTGCTTTTGCGCTTGGCTGTTGGGAGATTTACAGCACAAAGATATCTAGTTGATTTGAAGCAGTTCCGAGAAAGTCTAAACATAATCCCCACTTCTCCCTCCTGGCACTTTCCATGTGGGAGATATAGCAGGATGTATATTGGTTTTGAGGACAACTCAATGGACAGTGTAGGGAGAAAAGGTCCTGGCTCCTTGAATGCCGTTTCTGGAGACACTGCGATCAATGTGGGAGATATGTCAAGATGTGTGTTTGTTTTGAGGACGTCTCTCTGGAGAGTCTTAGCAAAGAGGTCACACAGATAATCAGAGCAATTCTCAGAGACACTGAGAACAAGCTCGACAATTCCCTCCTGGCACTTTCCCTGTAGGAGATACCGCAAGACGTTTCTGTACATTGGGCACAGCGCTCTGCAGGGTGTTAGCAGAGACTTTCCCGGGACAGTGAAACCCTATGTCAGAGACACTGAGAAGAAGCCCCAATGTTCCCTCCAGGCACTTTCAGTGTGGGTGCCTTCTCCACGTGGTTCCTGGTTTCACTGCGGCTCTGAAGAGAATGTTAGCAAAGAGGTAACCGGGACAGTGAAAACAGTACTCAAAGACAGGGAGAGCAAGCTCTCTCTTGGCACTTTCGATGTGGGACATACAGCGAGATGTTTGCTGCTTTTGCGCTTGGCTGTTGGGAGATTTACAGCACAAAGATATCTAGTTGATTTGAAGCAGTTCCGAGAAAGTCTAAACATAATCCCCACTTCTCCCTCCTGGCACTTTCCATGTGGGAGATATAGCAGGATGTATATTGGTTTTGAGGACAACTCAATGGACAGTGTAGGGAGAAAAGGTCCTGGCTCCTTGAATGCCGTTTCTGGAGACACTGCGATCAATGTGGGAGATATGTCAAGATGTGTGTTTGTTTTGAGGACGTCTCTCTGGAGAGTCTTAGCAAAGAGGTCACAGGGATAATCAGAGCAATTCTCAGAGACACTGAGAACAAGCTCGACAATTCCCTCCTGGCACTTTCCCTGTAGGAGATACCGCAAGACGTTTCTGTACATTGGGCACAGCGCTCTGCACGGTGTTAGCAGAGACTTTCCCGCGACAGTGAAACCCTATGTCAGAGACACTGAGAAGAAGCCCCAATGTTCCCTCCAGGCACTTTCAGTGTGGGTGCCTTCTCCACGTGGTTCCTGGTTTCACTGCGGCTCTGAAGAGAATGTTAGCAAAGAGGTAACCGGGACAGTGAAAACAGTACTCAAAGACAGGGAGAGCAAGCTCTCTCTTGGCACTTTGGATGTGGGACATACAGCGAGATGTTTGCTGCTTTTGCACTTGGCTGTTGGGAGATTTACAGCACAAAGATATCTAGTTGATTTGAAGCAGTTCCGAGAAAGTCTAAACATAATCGCCACTTCTCCCTCCTGGCACTTTCCATGTGGGAGATATAGCAGGATGTATATTGGTTTTGAGGACAATTCAATGGACAGTGTAGGGAGAAAAGGTCCTGGCTCCTTGAATGCCGTTTCTGGAGACACTGCGATCAATGTGGGAGATATGTCAAGATGTGTGTTTGTTTTGAGGACGGCTCTCTGGAGAGTCTTAGCAAAGAGGTCACAGGGATAATCAGAGCAATTCTCAGAGACACTGAGAACAAGCTCGACAATTCCCTCCTGGCACTTTCCCTGTAGGAGATACCGCAAGACGTTTCTGTACATTGGGCACAGCGCTCTGCAGGGTGTTAGCAGAGACTTTCCCGCGACAGTGAAACCCTATGTCAGAGACACTGAGAAGAAGCCCCAATGTTCCCTCCAGGCACTTTCAGTGTGGGTGCCTTCTCCACGTGGTTCCTGGTTTCACTGCGGCTCTGAAGAGAATGTTAGCAAAGAGGTAACCGGGACAGTGAAAACAGTACTCAAAGACAGGGAGAGCAAGCTCTCTCTTGGCACTTTGGATGTGGGACATACAGCGAGATGTTTGCTGCTTTTGCGCTTGGCTGTTGGGAGATTTACAGCACAAAGATATCTAGTTGATTTGAAGCAGTTCCGAGAAAGTCTAAACATAATCCCCACTTCTCCCTCCTGGCACTTTCCATGTGGGAGATATAGCAGGATGTATATTGGTTTTGAGGACAACTCAATGGACAGTGTAGGGAGAAAAGGTCCTGGCTCCTTGAATGCCGTTTCTGGAGACACTGCGATCAATGTGGGAGATATGTCAAGATGTGTGTTTGTTTTGAGGACGTCTCTCTGGAGAGTCTTAGCAAAGAGGTCACACAGATAATCAGAGCAATTCTCAGAGACACTGAGAACAAGCTCGACAATTCCCTCCTGGCACTTTCCCTGTAGGAGATACCGCAAGACGTTTCTGTACATTGGGCACAGCGCTCTGCAGGGTGTTAGCAGAGACTTTCCCGGGACAGTGAAACCCTATGTCAGAGACACTGAGAAGAAGCCCCAATGTTCCCTCCAGGCACTTTCAGTGTGGGTGCCTTCTCCACGTGGTTCCTGGTTTCACTGCGGCTCTGAAGAGAATGTTAGCAAAGAGGTAACCGGGACAGTGAAAACAGTACTCAAAGACAGGGAGAGCAAGCTCTCTCTTGGCACTTTCGATGTGGGACATACAGCGAGATGTTTGCTGCTTTTGCGCTTGGCTGTTGGGAGATTTACAGCACAAAGATATCTAGTTGATTTGAAGCAGTTCCGAGAAAGTCTAAACATAATCCCCACTTCTCCCTCCTGGCACTTTCCATGTGGGAGATATAGCAGGATGTATATTGGTTTTGAGGACAACTCAATGGACAGTGTAGGGAGAAAAGGTCCTGGCTCCTTGAATGCCGTTTCTGGAGACACTGCGATCAATGTGGGAGATATGTCAAGATGTGTGTTTGTTTTGAGGACGTCTCTCTGGAGAGTCTTAGCAAAGAGGTCACAGGGATAATCAGAGCAATTCTCAGAGACACTGAGAACAAGCTCGACAATTCCCTCCTGGCACTTTCCCTGTAGGAGATACCGCAAGACGTTTCTGTACATTGGGCACAGCGCTCTGCACGGTGTTAGCAGAGACTTTCCCGCGACAGTGAAACCCTATGTCAGAGACACTGAGAAGAAGCCCCAATGTTCCCTCCAGGCACTTTCAGTGTGGGTGCCTTCTCCACGTGGTTCCTGGTTTCACTGCGGCTCTGAAGAGAATGTTAGCAAAGAGGTAACCGGGACAGTGAAAACAGTACTCAAAGACAGGGAGAGCAAGCTCTCTCTTGGCACTTTGGATGTGGGACATACAGCGAGATGTTTGCTGCTTTTGCACTTGGCTGTTGGGAGATTTACAGCACAAAGATATCTAGTTGATTTGAAGCAGTTCCGAGAAAGTCTAAACATAATCGCCACTTCTCCCTCCTGGCACTTTCCATGTGGGAGATATAGCAGGATGTATATTGGTTTTGAGGACAATTCAATGGACAGTGTAGGGAGAAAAGGTCCTGGCTCCTTGAATGCCGTTTCTGGAGACACTGCGATCAATGTGGGAGATATGTCAAGATGTGTGTTTGTTTTGAGGTCGTCTCTCTGGAGAGTCTTAGCAAAGAGGTCACAGGGATAATCAGAGCAATTCTCAGAGACACTGAGAACAAGCTCCACAATTCCCTCCTGGCACTTTCCCTGTAGGAGATACCGCAAGACGTTTCTGTACATTGGGCACAGCGCTCTGCAGGGTGTTAGCAGAGACTTTCCCGGGACAGTGAAACCCTATGTCAGAGACACTGAGAAGAAGCCCCAATGTTCCCTCCAGGCACTTTCAGTGTGGGTGCCTTCTCCACGTGGTTCCTGGTTTCACTGCGGCTCTGAAGAGAATGTTAGCAAAGAGGTAACCGGGACAGTGAAAACAGTACTCAAAGACAGGGAGAGCAAGCTCTCTCTTGGCACTTTGGATGTGGGACATACAGCGAGATGTTTGCTGCTTTTGCGCTTGGCTGTTGGGAGATTTACAGCACAAAGATATCTAGTTGATTTGAAGCAGTTCCGAGAAAGTCTAAACATAATCCCCACTTCTCCCTCCTGGCACTTTCCATGTGGGAGATATAGCAGGATGTATATTGGTTTTGAGGACAACTCAATGGACAGTGTAGGGAGAAAAGGTCCTGGCTCCTTGAATGCCGTTTCTGGAGACACTGCGATCAATGTGGGAGATATGTCAAGATGTGTGTTTGTTTTGAGGACGTCTCTCTGGAGAGTCTTAGCAAAGAGGTCACACAGATAATCAGAGCAATTCTCAGAGACACTGAGAACAAGCTCGACAATTCCCTCCTGGCACTTTCCCTGTAGGAGATACCGCAAGACGTTTCTGTACATTGGGCACAGCGCTCTGCAGGGTGTTAGCAGAGACTTTCCCGCGACAGTGAAACCCTATGTCAGAGACACTGAGAAGAAGCCCCAATGTTCCCTCCAGGCACTTTCAGTGTGGGTGCCTTCTCCACGTGGTTCCTGGTTTCACTGCGGCTCTGAAGAGAATGTTAGCAAAGAGGTAACCGGGACAGTGAAAACAGTACTCAAAGACAGGGAGAGCAAGCTCTCTCTTGGCACTTTGGATGTGGGACATACAGCGAGATGTTTGCTGCTTTTGCGCTTGGCTGTTGGGAGATTTACAGCACAAAGATATCTAGTTGATTTGAAGCAGTTCCGAGAAAGTCTAAACATAATCCCCACTTCTCCCTCCTGGCACTTTCCATGTGGGAGATATAGCAGGATGTATATTGGTTTTGAGGACAACTCAATGGACAGTGTAGGGAGAAAAGGTCCTGGCTCCTTGAATGCCGTTTCTGGAGACACTGCGATCAATGTGGGAGATATGTCAAGATGTGTGTTTGTTTTGAGGACGTCTCTCTGGAGAGTCTTAGCAAAGAGGTCACACAGATAATCAGAGCAATTCTCAGAGACACTGAGAACAAGCTCGACAATTCCCTCCTGGCACTTTCCCTGTAGGAGATACCGCAAGACGTTTCTGTACATTGGGCACAGCGCTCTGCACGGTGTTAGCAGAGACTTTCCCGCGACAGTGAAACCCTATGTCAGAGACACTGAGAAGAAGCCCCAATGTTCCCTCCAGGCACTTTCAGTGTGGGTGCCTTCTCCACGTGGTTCCTGGTTTCACTGTGGCTCTGAAGAGAATGTTAGCAAAGAGGTAACCGGGACAGTGAAAACAGTACTCAAAGACAGGGAGAGCAAGCTCTCTCTTGGCACTTTGGATGTGGGACATACAGCGAGATGTTTGCTGCTTTTGCGCTTGGCTGTTGGGAGATTTACAGCACAAAGATATCTAGTTGATTTGAAGCAGTTCCGAGAAAGTCTAAACATAATCCCCACTTCTCCCTCCTGGCACTTTCCATGTGGGAGATATAGCAGGATGTATATTGGTTTTGAGGACAACTCAATGGACAGTGTAGGGAGAAAAGGTCCTGGCTCCTTGAATGCCGTTTCTGGAGACACTGCGATCAATGTGGGAGATATGTCAAGATGTGTGTTTGTTTTGAGGACGTCTCTCTGGAGAGTCTTAGCAAAGAGGTCACAGGGATAATCAGAGCAATTCTCAGAGACACTGAGAACAAGCTCGACAATTCCCTCCTGGCACTTTCCCTGTAGGAGATACCGCAAGACGTTTCTGTACATTGGGCACAGCGCTCTGCAGGGTGTTAGCAGAGACTTTCCCGGGACAGTGAAACCCTATGTCAGAGACACTGAGAAGAAGCCCCAATGTTCCCTCCAGGCACTTTCAGTGTGGGTGCCTTCTCCACGTGGTTCCTGGTTTCACTGCGGCTCTGAAGAGAATGTTAGCAAAGAGGTAACCGGGACAGTGAAAACAGTACTCAAAGACAGGGAGAGCAAGCTCTCTCTTGGCACTTTGGATGTGGGACATACAGCGAGATGTTTGCTGCTTTTGCGCTTGGCTGTTGGGAGATTTACAGCACAAAGATATCTAGTTGATTTGAAGCAGTTCCGAGAAAGTCTAAACATAATCCCCACTTCTCCCTCCTGGCACTTTCCATGTGGGAGATATAGCAGGATGTATATTGGTTTTGAGGACAACTCAATGGACAGTGTAGGGAGAAAAGGTCCTGGCTCCTTGAATGCCGTTTCTGGAGACACTGCGATCAATGTGGGAGATATGTCAAGATGTGTGTTTGTTTTGAGGACGTCTCTCTGGAGAGTCTTAGCAAAGAGGTCACACAGATAATCAGAGCAATTCTCAGAGACACTGAGAACAAGCTCCACAATTCCCTCCTGGCACTTTCCCTGTAGGAGATACCGCAAGACGTTTCTGTACATTGGGCACAGCGCTCTGCACGGTGTTAGCAGAGACTTTCCCGGGACAGTGAAACCCTATGTCAGAGACACTGAGAAGAAGCCCCAATGTTCCCTCCAGGCACTTTCAGTGTGGGTGCCTTCTCCACGTGGTTCCTGGTTTCACTGCGGCTCTGAAGAGAATGTTAGCAAAGAGGTAACCGGGACAGTGAAAACAGTACTCAAAGACAGGGAGAGCAAGCTCTCTCTTGGCACTTTGGATGTGGGACATACAGCGAGATGTTTGCTGCTTTTGCGCTTGGCTGTTGGGAGATTTACAGCACAAAGATATCTAGTTGATTTGAAGCAGTTCCGAGAAAGTCTAAACATAATCCCCACTTCTCCCTCCTGGCACTTTCCATGTGGGAGATATAGCAGGATGTATATTGGTTTTGAGGACAACTCAATGGACAGTGTAGGGAGAAAAGGTCCTGGCTCCTTGAATGCCGTTTCTGGAGACACTGCGATCAATGTGGAAGATATGTCAAGATGTGTGTTTGTTTTGAGGACGGCTCTCTGGAGAGTCTTAGCAAAGAGGTCTCACAGATAATCAGAGCAATTCTCAGAGACACTGAGAACAAGCTCGACAATTCCCTCCTGGCACTTTCCCTGTAGGAGATACCGCAAGACGTTTCTGTACATTGGGCACAGCGCTCTGCACGGTGTTAGCAGAGACTTTCCCGGGACAGTGAAACCCTATGTCAGAGACACTGAGAAGAAGCCCCAATGTTCCCTCCAGGCACTTTCAGTGTGGGTGCCTTCTCCACGTGGTTCCTGGTTTCACTGCGGCTCTGAAGAGAATGTTAGCAAAGAGGTAACCGGGACAGTGAAAACAGTACTCAAAGACAGGGAGAGCAAGCTCTCTCTTGGCACTTTGGATGTGGGACATACAGCGAGATGTTTGCTGCTTTTGCGCTTGGCTGTTGGGAGATTTACAGCACAAAGATATCTAGTTGATTTGAAGCAGTTCCGAGAAAGTCTAAACATAATCCCCACTTCTCCCTCCTGGCACTTTCCATGTGGGAGATATAGCAGGATGTATATTGGTTTTGAGGACAACTCAATGGACAGTGTAGGGAGAAAAGGTCCTGGCTCCTTGAATGCCGTTTCTGGAGACACTGCGATCAATGTGGGAGATATGTCAAGATGTGTGTTTGTTTTGAGGACGTCTCTCTGGAGAGTCTTAGCAAAGAGGTCACACAGATAATCAGAGCAATTCTCAGAGACACTGAGAACAAGCTCGACAATTCCCTCCTGGCACTTTCCCTGTAGGAGATACCGCAAGACGTTTCTGTACATTGGGCACAGCGCTCTGCACGGTGTTAGCAGAGACTTTCCCGGGACAGTGAAACCCTATGTCAGAGACACTGAGAAGAAGCCCCAATGTTCCCTCCAGGCACTTTCAGTGTGGGTGCCTTCTCCACGTGGTTCCTGGTTTCACTGCGGCTCTGAAGAGAATGTTAGCAAAGAGGTAACCGGGACAGTGAAAACAGTACTCAAAGACAGGGAGAGCAAGCTCTCTCTTGGCACTTTGGATGTGGGACATACAGCGAGATGTTTGCTGCTTTTGCGCTTGGCTGTTGGGAGATTTACAGCACAAAGATATCTAGTTGATTTGAAGCAGTTCCGAGAAAGTCTAAACATAATCCCCACTTCTCCCTCCTGGCACTTTCCATGTGGGAGATATAGCAGGATGTATATTGGTTTTGAGGACAACTCAATGGACAGTGTAGGGAGAAAAGGTCCTGGCTCCTTGAATGCCGTTTCTGGAGACACTGCGATCAATGTGGGAGATATGTCAAGATGTGTGTTTGTTTTGAGGACGTCTCTCTGGAGAGTCTTAGCAAAGAGGTCACACGGATAATCAGAGCAATTCTCAGAGACACTGAGAACAAGCTCCACAATTCCCTCCTGGCACTTTCCCTGTAGGAGATACCGCAAGACGTTTCTGTACATTGGGCACAGCGCTCTGCACGGTGTTAGCAGAGACTTTCCCGGGACAGTGAAACCCTATGTCAGAGACACTGAGAAGAAGCCCCAATGTTCCCTCCAGGCACTTTCAGTGTGGGTGCCTTCTCCACGTGGTTCCTGGTTTCACTGCGGCTCTGAAGAGAATGTTAGCAAAGAGGTAACCGGGACAGTGAAAACAGTACTCAAAGACAGGGAGAGCAAGCTCTCTCTTGGCACTTTGGATGTGGGACATACAGCGAGATGTTTGCTGCTTTTGCGCTTGGCTGTTGGGAGATTTACAGCACAAAGATATCTAGTTGATTTGAAGCAGTTCCGAGAAAGTCTAAACATAATCCCCACTTCTCCCTCCTGGCACTTTCCATGTGGGAGATATAGCAGGATGTATATTGGTTTTGAGGACAACTCAATGGACAGTGTAGGGAGAAAAGGTCCTGGCTCCTTGAATGCCGTTTCTGGAGACACTGCGATCAATGTGGGAGATAGGTCAAGATGTGTGTTTGTTTTGAGGACGTCTCTCTGGAGAGTCTTAGCAAAGAGGTCACAGGGATAATCAGAGCAATTCTCAGAGACACTGAGAACAAGCTCGACAATTCCCTCCTGGCACTTTCCCTGTAGGAGATACCGCAAGACGTTTCTGTACATTGGGCACAGCGCTCTGCACGGTGTTAGCAGAGACTTTCCCGCGACAGTGAAACCCTATGTCAGAGACACTGAGAAGAAGCCCCAATGTTCCCTCCAGGCACTTTCAGTGTGGGTGCCTTCTCCACGTGGTTCCTGGTTTCACTGCGGCTCTGAAGAGAATGTTAGCAAAGAGGTAACCGGGACAGTGAAAACAGTACTCAAAGACAGGGAGAGCAAGCTCTCTCTTGGCACTTTGGATGTGGGACATACAGCGAGATGTTTGCTGCTTTTGCGCTTGGCTGTTGGGAGATTTACAGCACAAAGATATCTAGTTGATTTGAAGCAGTTCCGAGAAAGTCTAAACATAATCCCCACTTCTCCCTCCTGGCACTTTCCATGTGGGAGATATAGCAGGATGTATATTGGTTTTGAGGACAACTCAATGGACAGTGTAGGGAGAAAAGGTCCTGGCTCCTTGAATGCCGTTTCTGGAGACACTGCGATCAATGTGGAAGATATGTCAAGATGTGTGTTTGTTTTGAGGACGGCTCTCTGGAGAGTCTTAGCAAAGAGGTCTCACAGATAATCAGAGCAATTCTCAGAGACACTGAGAACAAGCTCGACAATTCCCTCCTGGCACTTTCCCTGTAGGAGATACCGCAAGACGTTTCTGTACATTGGGCACAGCGCTCTGCACGGTGTTAGCAGAGACTTTCCCGCGACAGTGAAACCCTATGTCAGAGACACTGAGAAGAAGACCCAATGTTCCCTCCAGGCACTTTCAGTGTGGGTGCCTTCTCCACGTGGTTCCTGGTTTCACTGCGGCTCTGAAGAGAATGTTAGCAAAGAGGTAACCGGGACAGTGAAAACAGTACTCAAAGACAGGGAGAGCAAGCTCTCTCTTGGCACTTTGGATGTGGGACATACAGCGAGATGTTTGCTGCTTTTGCGCTTGGCTGTTGGGAGATTTACAGCACAAAGATATCTAGTTGATTTGAAGCAGTTCCGAGAAAGTCTAAACATAATCCCCACTTCTCCCTCCTGGCACTTTCCATGTGGGAGATATAGCAGGATGTATATTGGTTTTGAGGACAACTCAATGGACAGTGTAGGGAGAAAAGGTCCTGGCTCCTTGAATGCCGTTTCTGGAGACACTGCGATCAATGTGGGAGATATGTCAAGATGTGTGTTTGTTTTGAGGACGTCTCTCTGGAGAGTCTTAGCAAAGAGGTCACACAGATAATCAGAGCAATTCTCAGAGACACTGAGAACAAGCTCGACAATTCCCTCCTGGCACTTTCCCTGTAGGAGATACCGCAAGACGTTTCTGTACATTGGGCACAGCGCTCTGCACGGTGTTAGCAGAGACTTTCCCGGGACAGTGAAACCCTATGTCAGAGACACTGAGAAGAAGCCCCAATGTTCCCTCCAGGCACTTTCAGTGTGGGTGCCTTCTCCACGTGGTTCCTGGTTTCACTGCGGCTCTGAAGAGAATGTTAGCAAAGAGGTAACCGGGACAGTGAAAACAGTACTCAAAGACAGGGAGAGCAAGCTCTCTCTTGGCACTTTGGATGTGGGACATACAGCGAGATGTTTGCTGCTTTTGCGCTTGGCTGTTGGGAGATTTACAGCACAAAGATATCTAGTTGATTTGAAGCAGTTCCGAGAAAGTCTAAACATAATCCCCACTTCTCCCTCCTGGCACTTTCCATGTGGGAGATATAGCAGGATGTATATTGGTTTTGAGGACAACTCAATGGACAGTGTAGGGAGAAAAGGTCCTGGCTCCTTGAATGCCGTTTCTGGAGACACTGCGATCAATGTGGGAGATATGTCAAGATGTGTGTTTGTTTTGAGGACGTCTCTCTGGAGAGTCTTAGCAAAGAGGTCACACGGATAATCAGAGCAATTCTCAGAGACACTGAGAACAAGCTCCACAATTCCCTCCTGGCACTTTCCCTGTAGGAGATACCGCAAGACGTTTCTGTACATTGGGCACAGCGCTCTGCACGGTGTTAGCAGAGACTTTCCCGGGACAGTGAAACCCTATGTCAGAGACACTGAGAAGAAGCCCCAATGTTCCCTCCAGGCACTTTCAGTGTGGGTGCCTTCTCCACGTGGTTCCTGGTTTCACTGCGGCTCTGAAGAGAATGTTAGCAAAGAGGTAACCGGGACAGTGAAAACAGTACTCAAAGACAGGGAGAGCAAGCTCTCTCTTGGCACTTTGGATGTGGGACATACAGCGAGATGTTTGCTGCTTTTGCGCTTGGCTGTTGGGAGATTTACAGCACAAAGATATCTAGTTGATTTGAAGCAGTTCCGAGAAAGTCTAAACATAATCCCCACTTCTCCCTCCTGGCACTTTCCATGTGGGAGATATAGCAGGATGTATATTGGTTTTGAGGACAACTCAATGGACAGTGTAGGGAGAAAAGGTCCTGGCTCCTTGAATGCCGTTTCTGGAGACACTGCGATCAATGTGGGAGATATGTCAAGATGTGTGTTTGTTTTGAGGACGGCTCTCTGGAGAGTCTTAGCAAAGAGGTCTCACAGATAATCAGAGCAATTCTCAGAGACACTGAGAACAAGCTCGACAATTCCCTCCTGGCACTTTCCCTGTAGGAGATACCGCAAGACGTTTCTGTACATTGGGCACAGCGCTCTGCACGGTGTTAGCAGAGACTTTCCCGGGACAGTGAAACCCTATGTCAGAGACACTGAGAAGAAGCCCCAATGTTCCCTCCAGGCACTTTCAGTGTGGGTGCCTTCTCCACGTGGTTCCTGGTTTCACTGCGGCTCTGAAGAGAATGTTAGCAAAGAGGTAACCGGGACAGTGAAAACAGTACTCAAAGACAGGGAGAGCAAGCTCTCTCTTGGCACTTTGGATGTGGGACATACAGCGAGATGTTTGCTGCTTTTGCGCTTGGCTGTTGGGAGATTTACAGCACAAAGATATCTAGTTGATTTGAAGCAGTTCCGAGAAAGTCTAAACATAATCCCCACTTCTCCCTCCTGGCACTTTCCATGTGGGAGATATAGCAGGATGTATATTGGTTTTGAGGACAACTCAATGGACAGTGTAGGGAGAAAAGGTCCTGGCTCCTTGAATGCCGTTTCTGGAGACACTGCGATCAATGTGGGAGATATGTCAAGATGTGTGTTTGTTTTGAGGACGGCTCTCTGGAGAGTCTTAGCAAAGAGGTCACAGGGATAATCAGAGCAATTCTCAGAGACACTGAGAACAAGCTCCACAATTCCCTCCTGACACTTTCCCTGTAGGAGATACCGCAAGACGTTTCTGTACATTGGGCACAGCGCTCTGCACGGTGTTAGCAGAGACTTTCCCGCGACAGTGAAACCCTATGTCAGAGACACTGAGAAGAAGCCCCAATGTTCCCTCCAGGCACTTTCAGTGTGGGTGCCTTCTCCACGTGGTTCCTGGTTTCACTGTGGCTCTGAAGAGAATGTTAGCAAAGAGGTAACCGGGACAGTGAAAACAGTACTCAAAGACAGGGAGAGCAAGCTCTCTCTTGGCACTTTGGATGTGGGACATACAGCGAGATGTTTGCTGCTTTTGCGCTTGGCTGTTGGGAGATTTACAGCACAAAGATATCTAGTTGATTTGAAGCAGTTCCGAGAAAGTCTAAACATAATCCCCACTTCTCCCTCCTGGCACTTTCCATGTGGGAGATATAGCAGGATGTATATTGGTTTTGAGGACAACTCAATGGACAGTGTAGGGAGAAAAGGTCCTGGCTCCTTGAATGCCGTTTCTGGAGACACTGCGATCAATGTGGAAGATATGTCAAGATGTGTGTTTGTTTTGAGGACGTCTCTCTGGAGAGTCTTAGCAAAGAGGTCACAGGGATAATCAGAGCAATTCTCAGAGACACTGAGAACAAGCTCGACAATTCCCTCCTGGCACTTTCCCTGTAGGAGATACCGCAAGACGTTTCTGTACATTGGGCACAGCGCTCTGCACGGTGTTAGCAGAGACTTTCCCGCGACAGTGAAACCCTATGTCAGAGACACTGAGAAGAAGCCCCAATGTTCCCTCCAGGCACTTTCAGTGTGGGTGCCTTCTCCACGTGGTTCCTGGTTTCACTGCGGCTCTGAAGAGAATGTTAGCAAAGAGGTAACCGGGACAGTGAAAACAGTACTCAAAGACAGGGAGAGCAAGCTCTCTCTTGGCACTTTGGATGTGGGACATACAGCGAGATGTTTGCTGCTTTTGCGCTTGGCTGTTGGGAGATTTACAGCACAAAGATATCTAGTTGATTTGAAGCAGTTCCGAGAAAGTCTAAACATAATCGCCACTTCTCCCTCCTGGCACTTTCCATGTGGGAGATATAGCAGGATGTATATTGGTTTTGAGGACAACTCAATGGACAGTGTAGGGAGAAAAGGTCCTGGCTCCTTGAATGCCGTTTCTGGAGACACTGCGATCAATGTGGGAGATATGTCAAGATGTGTGTTTGTTTTGAGGACGGCTCTCTGGAGAGTCTTAGCAAAGAGGTCTCACAGATAATCAGAGCAATTCTCAGAGACACTGAGAACAAGCTCGACAATTCCCTCCTGGCACTTTCCCTGTAGGAGATACCGCAAGACGTTTCTGTACATTGGGCACAGCGCTCTGCACGGTGTTAGCAGAGACTTTCCCGGGACAGTGAAACCCTATGTCAGAGACACTGAGAAGAAGCCCCAATGTTCCCTCCAGGCACTTTCAGTGTGGGTGCCTTCTCCACGTGGTTCCTGGTTTCACTGCGGCTCTGAAGAGAATGTTAGCAAAGAGGTAACCGGGACAGTGAAAACAGTACTCAAAGACAGGGAGAGCAAGCTCTCTCTTGGCACTTTGGATGTGGGACATACAGCGAGATGTTTGCTGCTTTTGCGCTTGGCTGTTGGGAGATTTACAGCACAAAGATATCTAGTTGATTTGAAGCAGTTCCGAGAAAGTCTAAACATAATCCCCACTTCTCCCTCCTGGCACTTTCCATGTGGGAGATATAGCAGGATGTATATTGGTTTTGAGGACAACTCAATGGACAGTGTAGGGAGAAAAGGTCCTGGCTCCTTGAATGCCGTTTCTGGAGACACTGCGATCAATGTGGGAGATATGTCAAGATGTGTGTTTGTTTTGAGGACGTCTCTCTGGAGAGTCTTAGCAAAGAGGTCACACAGATAATCAGAGCAATTCTCAGAGACACTGAGAACAAGCTCGACAATTCCCTCCTGGCACTTTCCCTGTAGGAGATACCGCAAGACGTTTCTGTACATTGGGCACAGCGCTCTGCACGGTGTTAGCAGAGACTTTCCCGGGACAGTGAAACCCTATGTCAGAGACACTGAGAAGAAGCCCCAATGTTCCCTCCAGGCACTTTCAGTGTGGGTGCCTTCTCCACGTGGTTCCTGGTTTCACTGCGGCTCTGAAGAGAATGTTAGCAAAGAGGTAACCGGGACAGTGAAAACAGTACTCAAAGACAGGGAGAGCAAGCTCTCTCTTGGCACTTTGGATGTGGGACATACAGCGAGATGTTTGCTGCTTTTGCGTTTGGCTGTTGGGAGATTTACAGCACAAAGATATCTAGTTGATTTGAAGCAGTTCCGAGAAAGTCTAAACATAATCCCCACTTCTCCCTCCTGGCACTTTCCATGTGGGAGATATAGCAGGATGTATATTGGTTTTGAGGACAATTCAATGGACAGTGTAGGGAGAAAAGGTCCTGGCTCCTTGAATGCCGTTTCTGGAGACACTGCGATCAATGTGGGAGATATGTCAAGATGTGTGTTTGTTTTGAGGACGTCTCTCTGGAGAGTCTTAGCAAAGAGGTCACACAGATAATCAGAGCAATTCTCAGAGACACTGAGAACAAGCTCGACAATTCCCTCCTGGCACTTTCCCTGTAGGAGATACCGCAAGACGTTTCTGTACATTGGGCACAGCGCTCTGCACGGTGTTAGCAGAGACTTTCCCGCGACAGTGAAACCCTATGTCAGAGACACTGAGAAGAAGCCCCAATGTTCCCTCCAGGCACTTTCAGTGTGGGTGCCTTCTCCACGTGGTTCCTGGTTTCACTGCGGCTCTGAAGAGAATGTTAGCAAAGAGGTAACCGGGACAGTGAAAACAGTACTCAAAGACAGGGAGAGCAAGCTCTCTCTTGGCACTTTGGATGTGGGACATACAGCGAGATGTTTGCTGCTTTTGCGCTTGGCTGTTGGGAGATTTACAGCACAAAGATATCTAGTTGATTTGAAGCAGTTCCGAGAAAGTCTAAACATAATCCCCACTTCTCCCTCCTGGCACTTTCCATGTGGGAGATATAGCAGGATGTATATTGGTTTTGAGGACAACTCAATGGACAGTGTAGGGAGAAAAGGTCCTGGCTCCTTGAATGCCGTTTCTGGAGACACTGCGATCAATGTGGGAGATATGTCAAGATGTGTGTTTGTTTTGAGGACGTCTCTCTGGAGAGTCTTAGCAAAGAGGTCACAGGGATAATCAGAGCAATTCTCAGAGACACTGAGAACAAGCTCGACAATTCCCTCCTGGCACTTTCCCTGTAGGAGATACCGCAAGACGTTTCTGTACATTGGGCACAGCGCTCTGCAGGGTGTTAGCAGAGACTTTCCCGGGACAGTGAAACCCTATGTCAGAGACACTGAGAAGAAGCCCCAATGTTCCCTCCAGGCACTTTCAGTGTGGGTGCCTTCTCCACGTGGTTCCTGGTTTCACTGCGGCTCTGAAGAGAATGTTAGCAAAGAGGTAACCGGGACAGTGAAAACAGTACTCAAATCAGGGAGAGCAAGCTCTCTCTTGGCACTTTGGATGTGGGACATACAGCGAGATGTTTGCTGCTTTTGCGCTTGGCTGTTGGGAGATTTACAGCACAAAGATATCTAGTTGATTTGAAGCAGTTCCGAGAAAGTCTAAACATAATCCCCACTTCTCCCTCCTGGCACTTTCCATGTGGGAGATATAGCAGGATGTATATTGGTTTTGAGGACAACTCAATGGACAGTGTAGGGAGAAAAGGTCCTGGCTCCTTGAATGCCGTTTCTGGAGACACTGCGATCAATGTGGGAGATATGTCAAGATGTGTGTTTGTTTTGAGGACGTCTCTCTGGAGAGTCTTAGCAAAGAGGTCACACAGATAATCAGAGCAATTCTCAGAGACACTGAGAACAAGCTCGACAATTCCCTCCTGGCACTTTCCCTGTAGGAGATACCGCAAGACGTTTCTGTACATTGGGCACAGCGCTCTGCAGGGTGTTAGCAGAGACTTTCCCGGGACAGTGAAACCCTATGTCAGAGACACTGAGAAGAAGCCCCAATGTTCCCTCCAGGCACTTTCAGTGTGGGTGCCTTCTCCACGTGGTTCCTGGTTTCACTGCGGCTCTGAAGAGAATGTTAGCAAAGAGGTAACCGGGACAGTGAAAACAGTACTCAAAGACAGGGAGAGCAAGCTCTCTCTTGGCACTTTGGATGTGGGACATACAGCGAGATGTTTGCTGCTTTTGCGCTTGGCTGTTGGGAGATTTACAGCACAAAGATATCTAGTTGATTTGAAGCAGTTCCGAGAAAGTCTAAACATAATCCCCACTTCTCCCTCCTGGCACTTTCCATGTGGGAGATATAGCAGGATGTATATTGGTTTTGAGGACAACTCAATGGACAGTGTAGGGAGAAAAGGTCCTGGCTCCTTGAATGCCGTTTCTGGAGACACTGCGATCAATGTGGGAGATATGTCAAGATGTGTGTTTGTTTTGAGGACGTCTCTCTGGAGAGTCTTAGCAAAGAGGTCACACAGATAATCAGAGCAATTCTCAGAGACACTGAGAACAAGCTCCACAATTCCCTCCTGGCACTTTCCCTGTAGGAGATACCGCAAGACGTTTCTGTACATTGGGCACAGCGCTCTGCAGGGTGTTAGCAGAGACTTTCCCGGGACAGTGAAACCCTATGTCAGAGACACTGAGAAGAAGCCCCAATGTTCCCTCCAGGCACTTTCAGTGTGGGTGCCTTCTCCACGTGGTTCCTGGTTTCACTGTGGCTCTGAAGAGAATGTTAGCAAAGAGGTAACCGGGACAGTGAAAACAGTACTCAAAGACAGGGAGAGCAAGCTCTCTCTTGGCACTTTGGATGTGGGACATACAGCGAGATGTTTGCTGCTTTTGCGCTTGGCTGTTGGGAGATTTACAGCACAAAGATATCTAGTTGATTTGAAGCAGTTCCGAGAAAGTCTAAACATAATCCCCACTTCTCCCTCCTGGCACTTTCCATGTGGGAGATATAGCAGGATGTATATTGGTTTTGAGGACAACTCAATGGACAGTGTAGGGAGAAAAGGTCCTGGCTCCTTGAATGCCGTTTCTGGAGACACTGCGATCAATGTGGGAGATATGTCAAGATGTGTGTTTGTTTTGAGGACGTCTCTCTGGAGAGTCTTAGCAAAGAGGTCACACAGATAATCAGAGCAATTCTCAGAGACACTGAGAACAAGCTCGACAATTCCCTCCTGGCACTTTCCCTGTAGGAGATACCGCAAGACGTTTCTGTACATTGGGCACAGCGCTCTGCACGGTGTTAGCAGAGACTTTCCCGGGACAGTGAAACCCTATGTCAGAGACACTGAGAAGAAGCCCCAATGTTCCCTCCAGGCACTTTCAGTGTGGGTGCCTTCTCCACGTGGTTCCTGGTTTCACTGCGGCTCTGAAGAGAATGTTAGCAAAGAGGTAACCGGGACAGTGAAAACAGTACTCAAAGACAGGGAGAGCAAGCTCTCTCTTGGCACTTTGGATGTGGGACATACAGCGAGATGTTTGCTGCTTTTGCGCTTGGCTGTTGGGAGATTTACAGCACAAAGATATCTAGTTGATTTGAAGCAGTTCCGAGAAAGTCTAAACATAATCCCCACTTCTCCCTCCTGGCACTTTCCATGTGGGAGATATAGCAGGATGTATATTGGTTTTGAGGACAACTCAATGGACAGTGTAGGGAGAAAAGGTCCTGGCTCCTTGAATGCCGTTTCTGGAGACACTGCGATCAATGTGGGAGATATGTCAAGATGTGTGTTTGTTTTGAGGACGTCTCTCTGGAGAGTCTTAGCAAAGAGGTCACACAGATAATCAGAGCAATTCTCAGAGACACTGAGAACAAGCTCAACAATTCCCTCCTGGCACTTTCCCTGTAGGAGATACCGCAAGATGTTTCTGTACATTGGGCACAGCGCTCTGCAGGGTGTTAGCAGAGACTTTCCCGGGACAGTGAAACCCTATGTCAGAGACACTGAGAAGAAGCCCCAATGTTCCCTCCAGGCACTTTCAGTGTGGGTGCCTTCTCCACGTGGTTCCTGGTTTCACTGCGGCTCTGAAGAGAATGTTAGCAAAGAGGTAACCGGGACAGTGAAAACAGTACTCAAAGACAGGGAGAGCAAGCTCTCTCTTGGCACTTTGGATGTGGGACATACAGCGAGATGTTTGCTGCTTTTGCGCTTGGCTGTTGGGAGATTTACAGCACAAAGATATCTAGTTGATTTGAAGCAGTTCCGAGAAAGTCTAAACATAATCCCCACTTCTCCCTCCTGGCACTTTCCATGTGGGAGATATAGCAGGATGTATATTGGTTTTGAGGACAACTCAATGGACAGTGTAGGGAGAAAAGGTCCTGGCTCCTTGAATGCCGTTTCTGGAGACACTGCGATCAATGTGGGAGATATGTCAAGATGTGTGTTTGTTTTGAGGACGTCTCTCTGGAGAGTCTTAGCAAAGAGGTCACACAGATAATCAGAGCAATTCTCAGAGACACTGAGAACAAGCTCCACAATTCCCTCCTGGCACTTTCCCTGTAGGAGATACCGCAAGACGTTTCTGTACATTGGGCACAGCGCTCTGCAGGGTGTTAGCAGAGACTTTCCCGCGACAGTGAAACCCTATGTCAGAGACACTGAGAAGAAGCCCCAATGTTCCCTCCAGGCACTTTCAGTGTGGGTGCCTTCTCCACGTGGTTCCTGGTTTCACTGCGGCTCTGAAGAGAATGTTAGCAAAGAGGTAACCGGGACAGTGAAAACAGTACTCAAAGACAGGGAGAGCAAGCTCTCTCTTGGCACTTTGGATGTGGGACATACAGCGAGATGTTTGCTGCTTTTGCGCTTGGCTGTTGGGAGATTTACAGCACAAAGACATCTAGTTGATTTGAAGCAGTTCCGAGAAAGTCTAAACATAATCCCCACTTCTCCCTCCTGGCACTTTCCATGTGGGAGATATAGCAGGATGTATATTGGTTTTGAGGACAACTCAATGGACAGTGTAGGGAGAAAAGGTCCTGGCTCCTTGAATGCCGTTTCTGGAGACACTGCGATCAATGTGGGAGATATGTCAAGATGTGTGTTTGTTTTGAGGACGTCTCTCTGGAGAGTCTTAGCAAAGAGGTCACACAGATAATCAGAGCAATTCTCAGAGACACTGAGAACAAGCTCGACAATTCCCTCCTGGCACTTTCCCTGTAGGAGATACCGCAAGACGTTTCTGTACATTGGGCACAGCGCTCTGCAGGGTGTTAGCAGAGACTTTCCCGGGACAGTGAAACCCTATGTCAGAGACACTGAGAAGAAGCCCCAATGTTCCCTCCAGGCACTTTCAGTGTGGGTGCCTTCTCCACGTGGTTCCTGGTTTCACTGTGGCTCTGAAGAGAATGTTAGCAAAGAGGTAACCGGGACAGTGAAAACAGTACTCAAAGACAGGGAGAGCAAGCTCTCTCTTGGCACTTTGGATGTGGGACATACAGCGAGATGTTTGCTGCTTTTGCGCTTGGCTGTTGGGAGATTTACAGCACAAAGATATCTAGTTGATTTGAAGCAGTTCCGAGAAAGTCTAAACATAATCCCCACTTCTCCCTCCTGGCACTTTCCATGTGGGAGATATAGCAGGATGTATATTGGTTTTGAGGACAACTCAATGGACAGTGTAGGGAGAAAAGGTCCTGGCTCCTTGAATGCCGTTTCTGGAGACACTGCGATCAATGTGGGAGATATGTCAAGATGTGTGTTTGTTTTGAGGACGTCTCTCTGGAGAGTCTTAGCAAAGAGGTCACACAGATAATCAGAGCAATTCTCAGAGACACTGAGAACAAGCTCCACAATTCCCTCCTGGCACTTTCCCTGTAGGAGATACCGCAAGACGTTTCTGTACATTGGGCACAGCGCTCTGCAGGGTGTTAGCAGAGACTTTCCCGGGACAGTGAAACCCTATGTCAGAGACACTGAGAAGAAGCCCCAATGTTCCCTCCAGGCACTTTCAGTGTGGGTGCCTTCTCCACGTGGTTCCTGGTTTCACTGCGGCTCTGAAGAGAATGTTAGCAAAGAGGTAACCGGGACAGTGAAAACAGTACTCAAAGACAGGGAGAGCAAGCTCTCTCTTGGCACTTTGGATGTGGGACATACAGCGAGATGTTTGCTGCTTTTGCGCTTGGCTGTTGGGAGATTTACAGCACAAAGATATCTAGTTGATTTGAAGCAGTTCCAAGAAAGTCTAAACATAATCCCCACTTCTCCCTCCTGGCACTTTCCATGTGGGAGATATAGCAGGATGTATATTGGTTTTGAGGACAACTCAATGGACAGTGTAGGGAGAAAAGGTCCTGGCTCCTTGAATGCCGTTTCTGGAGACACTGCGATCAATGTGGGAGATATGTCAAGATGTGTGTTTGTTTTGAGGACGTCTCTCTGGAGAGTCTTAGCAAAGAGGTCACACAGATAATCAGAGCAATTCTCAGAGACACTGAGAACAAGCTCGACAATTCCCTCCTGGCACTTTCCCTGTAGGAGATACCGCAAGACGTTTCTGTACATTGGGCACAGCGCTCTGCACGGTGTTAGCAGAGACTTTCCCGGGACAGTGAAACCCTATGTCAGAGACACTGAGAAGAAGCCCCAATGTTCCCTCCAGGCACTTTCAGTGTGGGTGCCTTCTCCACGTGGTTCCTGGTTTCACTGCGGCTCTGAAGAGAATGTTAGCAAAGAGGTAACCGGGACAGTGAAAACAGTACTCAAAGACAGGGAGAGCAAGCTCTCTCTTGGCACTTTGGATGTGGGACATACAGCGAGATGTTTGCTGCTTTTGCGCTTGGCTGTTGGGAGATTTACAGCACAAAGATATCTAGTTGATTTGAAGCAGTTCCGAGAAAGTCTAAACATAATCCCCACTTCTCCCTCCTGGCACTTTCCATGTGGGAGATATAGCAGGATGTATATTGGTTTTGAGGACAACTCAATGGACAGTGTAGGGAGAAAAGGTCCTGGCTCCTTGAATGCCGTTTCTGGAGACACTGCGATCAATGTGGGAGATATGTCAAGATGTGTGTTTGTTTTGAGGACGTCTCTCTGGAGAGTCTTAGCAAAGAGGTCACACAGATAATCAGAGCAATTCTCAGAGACACTGAGAACAAGCTCGACAATTCCCTCCTGGCACTTTCCCTGTAGGAGATACCGCAAGACGTTTCTGTACATTGGGCACAGCGCTCTGCAGGGTGTTAGCAGAGACTTTCCCGGGACAGTGAAACCCTATGTCAGAGACACTGAGAAGAAGCCCCAATGTTCCCTCCAGGCACTTTCAGTGTGGGTGCCTTCTCCACGTGGTTCCTGGTTTCACTGTGGCTCTGAAGAGAATGTTAGCAAAGAGGTAACCGGGACAGTGAAAACAGTACTCAAAGACAGGGAGAGCAAGCTCTCTCTTGGCACTTTGGATGTGGGACATACAGCGAGATGTTTGCTGCTTTTGCGCTTGGCTGTTGGGAGATTTACAGCACAAAGATATCTAGTTGATTTGAAGCAGTTCCGAGAAAGTCTAAACATAATCCCCACTTCTCCCTCCTGGCACTTTCCATGTGGGAGATATAGCAGGATGTATATTGGTTTTGAGGACAACTCAATGGACAGTGTAGGGAGAAAAGGTCCTGGCTCCTTGAATGCCGTTTCTGGAGACACTGCGATCAATGTGGGAGATATGTCAAGATGTGTGTTTGTTTTGAGGACGTCTCTCTGGAGAGTCTTAGCAAAGAGGTCACACAGATAATCAGAGCAATTCTCAGAGACACTGAGAACAAGCTCCACAATTCCCTCCTGGCACTTTCCCTGTAGGAGATACCGCAAGACGTTTCTGTAGATTGGGCACAGCGCTCTGCAGGGTGTTAGCAGAGACTTTCCCGGGACAGTGAAACCCTATGTCAGAGACACTGAGAAGAAGCCCCAATGTTCCCTCCAGGCACTTTCAGTGTGGGTGCCTTCTCCACGTGGTTCCTGGTTTCACTGCGGCTCTGAAGAGAATGTTAGCAAAGAGGTAACCGGGACAGTGAAAACAGTACTCAAAGACAGGGAGAGCAAGCTCTCTCTTGGCACTTTGGATGTGGGACATACAGCGAGATGTTTGCTGCTTTTGCGCTTGGCTGTTGGGAGATTTACAGCACAAAGATATCTAGTTGATTTGAAGCAGTTCCAAGAAAGTCTAAACATAATCCCCACTTCTCCCTCCTGGCACTTTCCATGTGGGAGATATAGCAGGATGTATATTGGTTTTGAGGACAACTCAATGGACAGTGTAGGGAGAAAAGGTCCTGGCTCCTTGAATGCCGTTTCTGGAGACACTGCGATCAATGTGGGAGATATGTCAAGATGTGTGTTTGTTTTGAGGACGTCTCTCTGGAGAGTCTTAGCAAAGAGGTCACACAGATAATCAGAGCAATTCTCAGAGACACTGAGAACAAGCTCGACAATTCCCTCCTGGCACTTTCCCTGTAGGAGATACCGCAAGACGTTTCTGTACATTGGGCACAGCGCTCTGCACGGTGTTAGCAGAGACTTTCCCGCGACAGTGAAACCCTATGTCAGAGACACTGAGAAGAAGCCCCAATGTTCCCTCCAGGCACTTTCAGTGTGGGTGCCTTCTCCACGTGGTTCCTGGTTTCACTGCGGCTCTGAAGAGAATGTTAGCAAAGAGGTAACCGGGACAGTGAAAACAGTACTCAAAGACAGGGAGAGCAAGCTCTCTCTTGGCACTTTGGATGTGGGACATACAGCGAGATGTTTGCTGCTTTTGCGCTTGGCTGTTGGGAGATTTACAGCACAAAGATATCTAGTTGATTTGAAGCAGTTCCGAGAAAGTCTAAACATAATCCCCACTTCTCCCTCCTGGCACTTTCCATGTGGGAGATATAGCAGGATGTATATTGGTTTTGAGGACAACTCAATGGACAGTGTAGGGAGAAAAGGTCCTGGCTCCTTGAATGCCGTTTCTGGAGACACTGCGATCAATGTGGGAGATATGTCAAGATGTGTGTTTGTTTTGAGGACGTCTCTCTGGAGAGTCTTAGCAAAGAGGTCACACGGATAATCAGAGCAATTCTCAGAGACACTGAGAACAAGCTCCACAATTCCCTCCTGGCACTTTCCCTGTAGGAGATACCGCAAGACGTTTCTGTACATTGGGCACAGCGCTCTGCACGGTGTTAGCAGAGACTTTCCCGGGACAGTGAAACCCTATGTCAGAGACACTGAGAAGAAGCCCCAATGTTCCCTCCAGGCACTTTCAGTGTGGGTGCCTTCTCCACGTGGTTCCTGGTTTCACTGCGGCTCTGAAGAGAATGTTAGCAAAGAGGTAACCGGGACAGTGAAAACAGTACTCAAAGACAGGGAGAGCAAGCTCTCTCTTGGCACTTTGGATGTGGGACATACAGCGAGATGTTTGCTGCTTTTGCGCTTGGCTGTTGGGAGATTTACAGCACAAAGATATCTAGTTGATTTGAAGCAGTTCCGAGAAAGTCTAAACATAATCCCCACTTCTCCCTCCTGGCACTTTCCATGTGGGAGATATAGCAGGATGTATATTGGTTTTGAGGACAACTCAATGGACAGTGTAGGGAGAAAAGGTCCTGGCTCCTTGAATGCCGTTTCTGGAGACACTGCGATCAATGTGGGAGATATGTCAAGATGTGTGTTTGTTTTGAGGACGGCTCTCTGGAGAGTCTTAGCAAAGAGGTCACAGGGATAATCAGAGCAATTCTCAGAGACACTGAGAACAAGCTCCACAATTCCCTCCTGGCACTTTCCCTGTAGGAGATACCGCAAGACGTTTCTGTACATTGGGCACAGCGCTCTGCACGGTGTTAGCAGAGACTTTCCCGGGACAGTGAAACCCTATGTCAGAGACACTGAGAAGAAGCCCCAATGTTCCCTCCAGGCACTTTCAGTGTGGGTGCCTTCTCCACGTGGTTCCTGGTTTCACTGCGGCTCTGAAGAGAATGTTAGCAAAGAGGTAACCGGGACAGTGAAAACAGTACTCAAAGACAGGGAGAGCAAGCTCTCTCTTGGCACTTTGGATGTGGGACATACAGCGAGATGTTTGCTGCTTTTGCGCTTGGCTGTTGGGAGATTTACAGCACAAAGATATCTAGTTGATTTGAAGCAGTTCCGAGAAAGTCTAAACATAATCCCCACTTCTCCCTCCTGGCACTTTCCATGTGGGAGATATAGCAGGATGTATATTGGTTTTGAGGACAACTCAATGGACAGTGTAGGGAGAAAAGGTCCTGGCTCCTTGAATGCCGTTTCTGGAGACACTGCGATCAATGTGGGAGATATGTCAAGATGTGTGTTTGTTTTGAGGACGGCTCTCTGGAGAGTCTTAGCAAAGAGGTCTCACAGATAATCAGAGCAATTCTCAGAGACACTGAGAACAAGCTCCACAATTCCCTCCTGGCACTTTCCCTGTAGGAGATACCGCAAGACGTTTCTGTACATTGGGCACAGCGCTCTGCACGGTGTTAGCAGAGACTTTCCCGGGACAGTGAAACCCTATGTCAGAGACACTGAGAAGAAGCCCCAATGTTCCCTCCAGGCACTTTCAGTGTGGGTGCCTTCTCCACGTGGTTCCTGGTTTCACTGCGGCTCTGAAGAGAATGTTAGCAAAGAGGTAACCGGGACAGTGAAAACAGTACTCAAAGACAGGGAGAGCAAGCTCTCTCTTGGCACTTTGGATGTGGGACATACAGCGAGATGTTTGCTGCTTTTGCGCTTGGCTGTTGGGAGATTTACAGCACAAAGATATCTAGTTGATTTGAAGCAGTTCCGAGAAAGTCTAAACATAATCCCCACTTCTCCCTCCTGGCACTTTCCATGTGGGAGATATAGCAGGATGTATATTGGTTTTGAGGACAACTCAATGGACAGTGTAGGGAGAAAAGGTCCTGGCTCCTTGAATGCCGTTTCTGGAGACACTGCGATCAATGTGGGAGATATGTCAAGATGTGTGTTTGTTTTGAGGACGGCTCTCTGGAGAGTCTTAGCAAAGAGGTCACAGGGATAATCAGAGCAATTCTCAGAGACACTGAGAACAAGCTCCACAATTCCCTCCTGGCACTTTCCCTGTAGGAGATACCGCAAGACGTTTCTGTACATTGGGCACAGCGCTCTGCACGGTGTTAGCAGAGACTTTCCCGCGACAGTGAAACCCTATGTCAGAGACACTGAGAAGAAGCCCCAATGTTCCCTCCAGGCACTTTCAGTGTGGGTGCCTTCTCCACGTGGTTCCTGGTTTCACTGTGGCTCTGAAGAGAATGTTAGCAAAGAGGTAACCGGGACAGTGAAAACAGTACTCAAAGACAGGGAGAGCAAGCTCTCTCTTGGCACTTTGGATGTGGGACATACAGCGAGATGTTTGCTGCTTTTGCGCTTGGCTGTTGGGAGATTTACAGCACAAAGATATCTAGTTGATTTGAAGCAGTTCCGAGAAAGTCTAAACATAATCCCCACTTCTCCCTCCTGGCACTTTCCATGTGGGAGATATAGCAGGATGTATATTGGTTTTGAGGACAACTCAATGGACAGTGTAGGGAGAAAAGGTCCTGGCTCCTTGAATGCCGTTTCTGGAGACACTGCGATCAATGTGGAAGATATGTCAAGATGTGTGTTTGTTTTGAGGACGTCTCTCTGGAGAGTCTTAGCAAAGAGGTCACAGGGATAATCAGAGCAATTCTCAGAGACACTGAGAACAAGCTCGACAATTCCCTCCTGGCACTTTCCCTGTAGGAGATACCGCAAGACGTTTCTGTACATTGGGCACAGCGCTCTGCAGGGTGTTAGCAGAGACTTTCCCGGGACAGTGAAACCCTATGTCAGAGACACTGAGAAGAAGCCCCAATGTTCCCTCCAGGCACTTTCAGTGTGGGTGCCTTCTCCACGTGGTTCCTGGTTTCACTGCGGCTCTGAAGAGAATGTTAGCAAAGAGGTAACCGGGACAGTGAAAACAGTACTCAAAGACAGGGAGAGCAAGCTCTCTCTTGGCACTTTGGATGTGGGACATACAGCGAGATGTTTGCTGCTTTTGCGCTTGGCTGTTGGGAGATTTACAGCACAAAGATATCTAGTTGATTTGAAGCAGTTCCAAGAAAGTCTAAACATAATCCCCACTTCTCCCTCCTGGCACTTTCCATGTGGGAGATATAGCAGGATGTATATTGGTTTTGAGGACAACTCAATGGACAGTGTAGGGAGAAAAGGTCCTGGCTCCTTGAATGCCGTTTCTGGAGACACTGCGATCAATGTGGGAGATATGTCAAGATGTGTGTTTGTTTTGAGGACGTCTCTCTGGAGAGTCTTAGCAAAGAGGTCACACAGATAATCAGAGCAATTCTCAGAGACACTGAGAACAAGCTCGACAATTCCCTCCTGGCACTTTCCCTGTAGGAGATACCGCAAGACGTTTCTGTACATTGGGCACAGCGCTCTGCACGGTGTTAGCAGAGACTTTCCCGCGACAGTGAAACCCTATGTCAGAGACACTGAGAAGAAGCCCCAATGTTCCCTCCAGGCACTTTCAGTGTGGGTGCCTTCTCCACGTGGTTCCTGGTTTCACTGCGGCTCTGAAGAGAATGTTAGCAAAGAGGTAACCGGGACAGTGAAAACAGTACTCAAAGACAGGGAGAGCAAGCTCTCTCTTGGCACTTTGGATGTGGGACATACAGCGAGATGTTTGCTGCTTTTGCGCTTGGCTGTTGGGAGATTTACAGCACAAAGATATCTAGTTGATTTGAAGCAGTTCCGAGAAAGTCTAAACATAATCCCCACTTCTCCCTCCTGGCACTTTCCATGTGGGAGATATAGCAGGATGTATATTGGTTTTGAGGACAACTCAATGGACAGTGTAGGGAGAAAAGGTCCTGGCTCCTTGAATGCCGTTTCTGGAGACACTGCGATCAATGTGGGAGATATGTCAAGATGTGTGTTTGTTTTGAGGACGTCTCTCTGGAGAGTCTTAGCAAAGAGGTCACACGGATAATCAGAGCAATTCTCAGAGACACTGAGAACAAGCTCCACAATTCCCTCCTGGCACTTTCCCTGTAGGAGATACCGCAAGACGTTTCTGTACATTGGGCACAGCGCTCTGCACGGTGTTAGCAGAGACTTTCCCGGGACAGTGAAACCCTATGTCAGAGACACTGAGAAGAAGCCCCAATGTTCCCTCCAGGCACTTTCAGTGTGGGTGCCTTCTCCACGTGGTTCCTGGTTTCACTGCGGCTCTGAAGAGAATGTTAGCAAAGAGGTAACCGGGACAGTGAAAACAGTACTCAAAGACAGGGAGAGCAAGCTCTCTCTTGGCACTTTGGATGTGGGACATACAGCGAGATGTTTGCTGCTTTTGCGCTTGGCTGTTGGGAGATTTACAGCACAAAGATATCTAGTTGATTTGAAGCAGTTCCGAGAAAGTCTAAACATAATCCCCACTTCTCCCTCCTGGCACTTTCCATGTGGGAGATATAGCAGGATGTATATTGGTTTTGAGGACAACTCAATGGACAGTGTAGGGAGAAAAGGTCCTGGCTCCTTGAATGCCGTTTCTGGAGACACTGCGATCAATGTGGGAGATATGTCAAGATGTGTGTTTGTTTTGAGGACGGCTCTCTGGAGAGTCTTAGCAAAGAGGTCACAGGGATAATCAGAGCAATTCTCAGAGACACTGAGAACAAGCTCCACAATTCCCTCCTGGCACTTTCCCTGTAGGAGATACCGCAAGACGTTTCTGTACATTGGGCACAGCGCTCTGCACGGTGTTAGCAGAGACTTTCCCGGGACAGTGAAACCCTATGTCAGAGACACTGAGAAGAAGCCCCAATGTTCCCTCCAGGCACTTTCAGTGTGGGTGCCTTCTCCACGTGGTTCCTGGTTTCACTGCGGCTCTGAAGAGAATGTTAGCAAAGAGGTAACCGGGACAGTGAAAACAGTACTCAAAGACAGGGAGAGCAAGCTCTCTCTTGGCACTTTGGATGTGGGACATACAGCGAGATGTTTGCTGCTTTTGCGCTTGGCTGTTGGGAGATTTACAGCACAAAGATATCTAGTTGATTTGAAGCAGTTCCGAGAAAGTCTAAACATAATCCCCACTTCTCCCTCCTGGCACTTTCCATGTGGGAGATATAGCAGGATGTATATTGGTTTTGAGGACAACTCAATGGACAGTGTAGGGAGAAAAGGTCCTGGCTCCTTGAATGCCGTTTCTGGAGACACTGCGATCAATGTGGAAGATATGTCAAGATGTGTGTTTGTTTTGAGGACGGCTCTCTGGAGAGTCTTAGCAAAGAGGTCTCACAGATAATCAGAGCAATTCTCAGAGACACTGAGAACAAGCTCCACAATTCCCTCCTGGCACTTTCCCTGTAGGAGATACCGCAAGACGTTTCTGTACATTGGGCACAGCGCTCTGCACGGTGTTAGCAGAGACTTTCCCGGGACAGTGAAACCCTATGTCAGAGACACTGAGAAGAAGCCCCAATGTTCCCTCCAGGCACTTTCAGTGTGGGTGCCTTCTCCACGTGGTTCCTGGTTTCACTGCGGCTCTGAAGAGAATGTTAGCAAAGAGGTAACCGGGACAGTGAAAACAGTACTCAAAGACAGGGAGAGCAAGCTCTCTCTTGGCACTTTGGATGTGGGACATACAGCGAGATGTTTGCTGCTTTTGCGCTTGGCTGTTGGGAGATTTACAGCACAAAGATATCTAGTTGATTTGAAGCAGTTCCGAGAAAGTCTAAACATAATCCCCACTTCTCCCTCCTGGCACTTTCCATGTGGGAGATATAGCAGGATGTATATTGGTTTTGAGGACAACTCAATGGACAGTGTAGGGAGAAAAGGTCCTGGCTCCTTGAATGCCGTTTCTGGAGACACTGCGATCAATGTGGGAGATATGTCAAGATGTGTGTTTGTTTTGAGGACGGCTCTCTGGAGAGTCTTAGCAAAGAGGTCACAGGGATAATCAGAGCAATTCTCAGAGACACTGAGAACAAGCTCCACAATTCCCTCCTGGCACTTTCCCTGTAGGAGATACCGCAAGACGTTTCTGTACATTGGGCACAGCGCTCTGCACGGTGTTAGCAGAGACTTTCCCGCGACAGTGAAACCCTATGTCAGAGACACTGAGAAGAAGCCCCAATGTTCCCTCCAGGCACTTTCAGTGTGGGTGCCTTCTCCACGTGGTTCCTGGTTTCACTGTGGCTCTGAAGAGAATGTTAGCAAAGAGGTAACCGGGACAGTGAAAACAGTACTCAAAGACAGGGAGAGCAAGCTCTCTCTTGGCACTTTGGATGTGGGACATACAGCGAGATGTTTGCTGCTTTTGCGCTTGGCTGTTGGGAGATTTACAGCACAAAGATATCTAGTTGATTTGAAGCAGTTCCGAGAAAGTCTAAACATAATCCCCACTTCTCCCTCCTGGCACTTTCCATGTGGGAGATATAGCAGGATGTATATTGGTTTTGAGGACAACTCAATGGACAGTGTAGGGAGAAAAGGTCCTGGCTCCTTGAATGCCGTTTCTGGAGACACTGCGATCAATGTGGAAGATATGTCAAGATGTGTGTTTGTTTTGAGGACGTCTCTCTGGAGAGTCTTAGCAAAGAGGTCACAGGGATAATCAGAGCAATTCTCAGAGACACTGAGAACAAGCTCGACAATTCCCTCCTGGCACTTTCCCTGTAGGAGATACCGCAAGACGTTTCTGTACATTGGGCACAGCGCTCTGCACGGTGTTAGCAGAGACTTTCCCGCGACAGTGAAACCCTATGTCAGAGACACTGAGAAGAAGCCCCAATGTTCCCTCCAGGCACTTTCAGTGTGGGTGCCTTCTCCACGTGGTTCCTGGTTTCACTGCGGCTCTGAAGAGAATGTTAGCAAAGAGGTAACCGGGACAGTGAAAACAGTACTCAAAGACAGGGAGAGCAAGCTCTCTCTTGGCACTTTGGATGTGGGACATACAGCGAGATGTTTGCTGCTTTTGCGCTTGGCTGTTGGGAGATTTACAGCACAAAGATATCTAGTTGATTTGAAGCAGTTCCGAGAAAGTCTAAACATAATCCCCACTTCTCCCTCCTGGCACTTTCCATGTGGGAGATATAGCAGGATGTATATTGGTTTTGAGGACAACTCAATGGACAGTGTAGGGAGAAAAGGTCCTGGCTCCTTGAATGCCGTTTCTGGAGACACTGCGATCAATGTGGGAGATATGTCAAGATGTGTGTTTGTTTTGAGGACGGCTCTCTGGAGAGTCTTATCAAAGAGGTCTCACAGATAATCAGAGCAATTCTCAGAGACACTGAGAACAAGCTCGACAATTCCCTCCTGGCACTTTCCCTGTAGGAGATACCGCAAGACGTTTCTGTACATTGGGCACAGCGCTCTGCACGGTGTTAGCAGAGACTTTCCCGGGACAGTGAAACCCTATGTCAGAGACACTGAGAAGAAGCCCCAATGTTCCCTCCAGGCACTTTCAGTGTGGGTGCCTTCTCCACGTGGTTCCTGGTTTCACTGCGGCTCTGAAGAGAATGTTAGCAAAGAGGTAACCGGGACAGTGAAAACAGTACTCAAAGACAGGGAGAGCAAGCTCTCTCTTGGCACTTTGGATGTGGGACATACAGCGAGATGTTTGCTGCTTTTGCGCTTGGCTGTTGGGAGATTTACAGCACAAAGATATCTAGTTGATTTGAAGCAGTTCCGAGAAAGTCTAAACATAATCCCCACTTCTCCCTCCTGGCACTTTCCATGTGGGAGATATAGCAGGATGTATATTGGTTTTGAGGACAACTCAATGGACAGTGTAGGGAGAAAAGGTCCTGGCTCCTTGAATGCCGTTTCTGGAGACACTGCGATCAATGTGGGAGATATGTCAAGATGTGTGTTTGTTTTGAGGACGGCTCTCTGGAGAGTCTTAGCAAAGAGGTCTCACAGATAATCAGAGCAATTCTCAGAGACACTGAGAACAAGCTCGACAATTCCCTCCTGGCACTTTCCCTGTAGGAGATACCGCAAGACGTTTCTGTACATTGGGCACAGCGCTCTGCACGGTGTTAGCAGAGACTTTCCCGGGACAGTGAAACCCTATGTCAGAGACACTGAGAAGAAGCCCCAATGTTCCCTCCAGGCACTTTCAGTGTGGGTGCCTTCTCCACGTGGTTCCTGGTTTCACTGCGGCTCTGAAGAGAATGTTAGCAAAGAGGTAACCGGGACAGTGAAAACAGTACTCAAAGACAGGGAGAGCAAGCTCTCTCTTGGCACTTTGGATGTGGGACATACAGCGAGATGTTTGCTGCTTTTGCGCTTGGCTGTTGGGAGATTTACAGCACAAAGATATCTAGTTGATTTGAAGCAGTTCCGAGAAAGTCTAAACATAATCCCCACTTCTCCCTCCTGGCACTTTCCATGTGGGAGATATAGCAGGATGTATATTGGTTTTGAGGACAACTCAATGGACAGTGTAGGGAGAAAAGGTCCTGGCTCCTTGAATGCCGTTTCTGGAGACACTGCGATCAATGTGGGAGATATGTCAAGATGTGTGTTTGTTTTGAGGACGTCTCTCTGGAGAGTCTTAGCAAAGAGGTCACACAGATAATCAGAGCAATTCTCAGAGACACTGAGAACAAGCTCGACAATTCCCTCCTGGCACTTTCCCTGTAGGAGATACCGCAAGACGTTTCTGTACATTGGGCACAGCGCTCTGCACGGTGTTAGCAGAGACTTTCCCGGGACAGTGAAACCCTATGTCAGAGACACTGAGAAGAAGCCCCAATGTTCCCTCCAGGCACTTTCAGTGTGGGTGCCTTCTCCACGTGGTTCCTGGTTTCACTGCGGCTCTGAAGAGAATGTTAGCAAAGAGGTAACCGGGACAGTGAAAACAGTACTCAAAGACAGGGAGAGCAAGCTCTCTCTTGGCACTTTGGATGTGGGACATACAGCGAGATGTTTGCTGCTTTTGCGCTTGGCTGTTGGGAGATTTACAGCACAAAGATATCTAGTTGATTTGAAGCAGTTCCGAGAAAGTCTAAACATAATCCCCACTTCTCCCTCCTGGCACTTTCCATGTGGGAGATATAGCAGGATGTATATTGGTTTTGAGGACAATTCAATGGACAGTGTAGGGAGAAAAGGTCCTGGCTCCTTGAATGCCGTTTCTGGAGACACTGCGATCAATGTGGGAGATATGTCAAGATGTGTGTTTGTTTTGAGGACGTCTCTCTGGAGAGTCTTAGCAAAGAGGTCACACAGATAATCAGAGCAATTCTCAGAGACACTGAGAACAAGCTCGACAATTCCCTCCTGGCACTTTCCCTGTAGGAGATACCGCAAGACGTTTCTGTACATTGGGCACAGCGCTCTGCACGGTGTTAGCAGAGACTTTCCCGCGACAGTGAAACCCTATGTCAGAGACACTGAGAAGAAGCCCCAATGTTCCCTCCAGGCACTTTCAGTGTGGGTGCCTTCTCCACGTGGTTCCTGGTTTCACTGCGGCTCTGAAGAGAATGTTAGCAAAGAGGTAACCGGGACAGTGAAAACAGTACTCAAAGACAGGGAGAGCAAGCTCTCTCTTGGCACTTTGGATGTGGGACATACAGCGAGATGTTTGCTGCTTTTGCGCTTGGCTGTTGGGAGATTTACAGCACAAAGATATCTAGTTGATTTGAAGCAGTTCCGAGAAAGTCTAAACATAATCCCCACTTCTCCCTCCTGGCACTTTCCATGTGGGAGATATAGCAGGATGTATATTGGTTTTGAGGACAACTCAATGGACAGTGTAGGGAGAAAAGGTCCTGGCTCCTTGAATGCCGTTTCTGGAGACACTGCGATCAATGTGGGAGATATGTCAAGATGTGTGTTTGTTTTGAGGACGTCTCTCTGGAGAGTCTTAGCAAAGAGGTCACAGGGATAATCAGAGCAATTCTCAGAGACACTGAGAACAAGCTCGACAATTCCCTCCTGGCACTTTCCCTGTAGGAGATACCGCAAGACGTTTCTGTACATTGGGCACAGCGCTCTGCAGGGTGTTAGCAGAGACTTTCCCGGGACAGTGAAACCCTATGTCAGAGACACTGAGAAGAAGCCCCAATGTTCCCTCCAGGCACTTTCAGTGTGGGTGCCTTCTCCACGTGGTTCCTGGTTTCACTGCGGCTCTGAAGAGAATGTTAGCAAAGAGGTAACCGGGACAGTGAAAACAGTACTCAAAGACAGGGAGAGCAAGCTCTCTCTTGGCACTTTGGATGTGGGACATACAGCGAGATGTTTGCTGCTTTTGCGCTTGGCTGTTGGGAGATTTACAGCACAAAGATATCTAGTTGATTTGAAGCAGTTCCGAGAAAGTCTAAACATAATCCCCACTTCTCCCTCCTGGCACTTTCCATGTGGGAGATATAGCAGGATGTATATTGGTTTTGAGGACAACTCAATGGACAGTGTAGGGAGAAAAGGTCCTGGCTCCTTGAATGCCGTTTCTGGAGACACTGCGATCAATGTGGGAGATATGTCAAGATGTGTGTTTGTTTTGAGGACGTCTCTCTGGAGAGTCTTAGCAAAGAGGTCACACAGATAATCAGAGCAATTCTCAGAGACACTGAGAACAAGCTCGACAATTCCCTCCTGGCACTTTCCCTGTAGGAGATACCGCAAGACGTTTCTGTACATTGGGCACAGCGCTCTGCACGGTGTTAGCAGAGACTTTCCCGGGACAGTGAAACCCTATGTCAGAGACACTGAGAAGAAGCCCCAATGTTCCCTCCAGGCACTTTCAGTGTGGGTGCCTTCTCCACGTGGTTCCTGGTTTCACTGCGGCTCTGAAGAGAATGTTAGCAAAGAGGTAACCGGGACCGTGAAAACAGTACTCAAAGACAGGGAGAGCAAGCTCTCTCTTGGCACTTTGGATGTGGGACATACAGCGAGATGTTTGCTGCTTTTGCGTTTGGCTGTTGGGAGATTTACAGCACAAAGATATCTAGTTGATTTGAAGCAGTTCCGAGAAAGTCTAAACATAATTCCCACTTCTCCCTCCTGGCACTTTCCATGTGGGAGATATAGCAGGATGTATATTGGTTTTGAGGACAACTCAATGGACAGTGTAGGGAGAAAAGGTCCTGGCTCCTTGAATGCCGTTTCTGGAGACACTGCGATCAATGTGGGAGATATGTCAAGATGTGTGTTTGTTTTGAGGACGTCTCTCTGGAGAGTCTTAGCAAAGAGGTCACAGGGATAATCAGAGCAATTCTCAGAGACACTGAGAACAAGCTCGACAATTCCCTCCTGGCACTTTCCCTGTAGGAGATACCGCAAGACGTTTCTGTACATTGGGCACAGCGCTCTGCACGGTATTAGCAGAGACTTTCCCGGGACAGTGAAACCCTATGTCAGAGACACTGAGAAGAAGCCCCAATGTTCCCTCCAGGCACTTTCAGTGTGGGTGCCTTCTCCACGTGGTTCCTGGTTTCACTGCGGCTCTGAAGAGAATGTTAGCAAAGAGGTAACCGGGACAGTGAAAACAGTACTCAAAGACAGGGAGAGCAAGCTCTCTCTTGGCACTTTGGATGTGGGACATACAGCGAGATGTTTGCTGCTTTTGCGTTTGGCTGTTGGGAGATTTACAGCACAAAGATATCTAGTTGATTTGAAGCAGTTCCGAGAAAGTCTAAACATAATCCCCACTTCTCCCTCCTGGCACTTTCCATGTGGGAGATATAGCAGGATGTATATTGGTTTTGAGGACAACTCAATGGACAGTGTAGGGAGAAAAGGTCCTGGCTCCTTGAATGCCGTTTCTGGAGACACTGCGATCAATGTGGGAGATATGTCAAGATGTGTGTTTGTTTTGAGGACGTCTCTCTGGAGAGTCTTAGCAAAGAGGTCACACAGATAATCAGAGCAATTCTCAGAGACACTGAGAACAAGCTCGACAATTCCCTCCTGGCACTTTCCCTGTAGGAGATACCGCAAGACGTTTCTGTACATTGGGCACAGCGCTCTGCACGGTGTTAGCAGAGACTTTCCCGGGACAGTGAAACCCTATGTCAGAGACACTGAGAAGAAGCCCCAATGTTCCCTCCAGGCACTTTCAGTGTGGGTGCCTTCTCCACGTGGTTCCTGGTTTCACTGCGGCTCTGAAGAGAATGTTAGCAAAGAGGTAACCGGGACAGTGAAAACAGTACTCAAAGACAGGGAGAGCAAGCTCTCTCTTGGCACTTTGGATGTGGGACATACAGCGAGATGTTTGCTGCTTTTGCGCTTGGCTGTTGGGAGATTTACAGCACAAAGATATCTAGTTGATTTGAAGCAGTTCCGAGAAAGTCTAAACATAATCCCCACTTCTCCCTCCTGGCACTTTCCATGTGGGAGATATAGCAGGATGTATATTGGTTTTGAGGACAACTCAATGGACAGTGTAGGGAGAAAAGGTCCTGGCTCCTTGAATGCCGTTTCTGGAGACACTGCGATCAATGTGGGAGATATGTCAAGATGTGTGTTTGTTTTGAGGACGTCTCTCTGGAGAGTCTTAGCAAAGAGGTCACACGGATAATCAGAGCAATTCTCAGAGACACTGAGAACAAGCTCCACAATTCCCTCCTGGCACTTTCCCTGTAGGAGATACCGCAAGACGTTTCTGTACATTGGGCACAGCGCTCTGCACGGTGTTAGCAGAGACTTTCCCGGGACAGTGAAACCCTATGTCAGAGACACTGAGAAGAAGCCCCAATGTTCCCTCCAGGCACTTTCAGTGTGGGTGCCTTCTCCACGTGGTTCCTGGTTTCACTGCGGCTCTGAAGAGAATGTTAGCAAAGAGGTAACCGGGACCGTGAAAACAGTACTCAAAGACAGGGAGAGCAAGCTCTCTCTTGGCACTTTGGATGTGGGACATACAGCGAGATGTTTGCTGCTTTTGCGTTTGGCTGTTGGGAGATTTACAGCACAAAGATATCTAGTTGATTTGAAGCAGTTCCGAGAAAGTCTAAACATAATCCCCACTTCTCCCTCCTGGCACTTTCCATGTGGGAGATATAGCAGGATGTATATTGGTTTTGAGGACAACTCAATGGACAGTGTAGGGAGAAAAGGTCCTGGCTCCTTGAATGCCGTTTCTGGAGACACTGCGATCAATGTGGGAGATATGTCAAGATGTGTGTTTGTTTTGAGGACGTCTCTCTGGAGAGTCTTAGCAAAGAGGTCACAGGGATAATCAGAGCAATTCTCAGAGACACTGAGAACAAGCTCGACAATTCCCTCCTGGCACTTTCCCTGTAGGAGATACCGCAAGACGTTTCTGTACATTGGGCACAGCGCTCTGCACGGTGTTAGCAGAGACTTTCCCGGGACAGTGAAACCCTATGTCAGAGACACTGAGAAGAAGCCCCAATGTTCCCTCCAGGCACTTTCAGTGTGGGTGCCTTCTCCACGTGGTTCCTGGTTTCACTGCGGCTCTGAAGAGAATGTTAGCAAAGAGGTAACCGGGACAGTGAAAACAGTACTCAAAGACAGGGAGAGCAAGCTCTCTCTTGGCACTTTGGATGTGGGACATACAGCGAGATGTTTGCTGCTTTTGCGCTTGGCTGTTGGGAGATTTACAGCACAAAGATATCTAGTTGATTTGAAGCAGTTCCGAGAAAGTCTAAACATAATCCCCACTTCTCCCTCCTGGCACTTTCCATGTGGGAGATATAGCAGGATGTATATTGGTTTTGAGGACAACTCAATGGACAGTGTAGGGAGAAAAGGTCCTGGCTCCTTGAATGCCGTTTCTGGAGACACTGCGATCAATGTGGGAGATATGTCAAGATGTGTGTTTGTTTTGAGGACGTCTCTCTGGAGAGTCTTAGCAAAGAGGTCACACAGATAATCAGAGCAATTCTCAGAGACACTGAGAACAAGCTCGACAATTCCCTCCTGGCACTTTCCCTGTAGGAGATACCGCAAGACGTTTCTGTACATTGGGCACAGCGCTCTGCACGGTGTTAGCAGAGACTTTCCCGGGACAGTGAAACCCTATGTCAGAGACACTGAGAAGAAGCCCCAATGTTCCCTCCAGGCACTTTCAGTGTGGGTGCCTTCTCCACGTGGTTCCTGGTTTCACTGCGGCTCTGAAGAGAATGTTAGCAAAGAGGTAACCGGGACAGTGAAAACAGTACTCAAAGACAGGGAGAGCAAGCTCTCTCTTGGCACTTTGGATGTGGGACATACAGCGAGATGTTTGCTGCTTTTGCGTTTGGCTGTTGGGAGATTTACAGCACAAAGATATCTAGTTGATTTGAAGCAGTTCCGAGAAAGTCTAAACATAATCCCCACTTCTCCCTCCTGGCACTTTCCATGTGGGAGATATAGCAGGATGTATATTGGTTTTGAGGACAACTCAATGGAGAGTGTAGGGAGAAAAGGTCCTGGCTCCTTGAATGCCGTTTCTGGAGACACTGCGATCAATGTGGGAGATATGTCAAGATGTGTGTTTGTTTTGAGGACGTCTCTCTGGAGAGTCTTAGCAAAGAGGTCACACAGATAATCAGAGCAATTCTCAGAGACACTGAGAACAAGCTCGACAATTCCCTCCTGGCACTTTCCCTGTAGGAGATACCGCAAGACGTTTCTGTACATTGGGCACAGCGCTCTGCACGGTGTTAGCAGAGACTTTCCCGCGACAGTGAAACCCTATGTCAGAGACACTGAGAAGAAGCCCCAATGTTCCCTCCAGGCACTTTCAGTGTGGGTGCCTTCTCCACGTGGTTCCTGGTTTCACTGCGGCTCTGAAGAGAATGTTAGCAAAGAGGTAACCGGGACAGTGAAAACAGTACTCAAAGACAGGGAGAGCAAGCTCTCTCTTGGCACTTTGGATGTGGGACATACAGCGAGATGTTTGCTGCTTTTGCGCTTGGCTGTTGGGAGATTTACAGCACAAAGATATCTAGTTGATTTGAAGCAGTTCCGAGAAAGTCTAAACATAATCCCCACTTCTCCCTCCTGGCACTTTCCATGTGGGAGATATAGCAGGATGTATATTGGTTTTGAGGACAACTCAATGGAGAGTGTAGGGAGAAAAGGTCCTGGCTCCTTGAATGCCGTTTCTGGAGACACTGCGATCAATGTGGGAGATATGTCAAGATGTGTGTTTGTTTTGAGGACGTCTCTCTGGAGAGTCTTAGCAAAGAGGTCACAGGGATAATCAGAGCAATTCTCAGAGACACTGAGAACAAGCTCGACAATTCCCTCCTGGCACTTTCCCTGTAGGAGATACCGCAAGACGTTTCTGTACATTGGGCACAGCGCTCTGCACGGTGTTAGCAGAGACTTTCCCGGGACAGTGAAACCCTATGTCAGAGACACTGAGAAGAAGCCCCAATGTTCCCTCCAGGCACTTTCAGTGTGGGTGCCTTCTCCACGTGGTTCCTGGTTTCACTGCGGCTCTGAAGAGAATGTTAGCAAAGAGGTAACCGGGACAGTGAAAACAGTACTCAAAGACAGGGAGAGCAAGCTCTCTCTTGGCACTTTGGATGTGGGACATACAGCGAGATGTTTGCTGCTTTTGCGCTTGGCTGTTGGGAGATTTACAGCACAAAGATATCTAGTTGATTTGAAGCAGTTCCGAGAAAGTCTAAACATAATCCCCACTTCTCCCTCCTGGCACTTTCCATGTGGGAGATATAGCAGGATGTATATTGGTTTTGAGGACAACTCAATGGACAGTGTAGGGAGAAAAGGTCCTGGCTCCTTGAATGCCGTTTCTGGAGACACTGCGATCAATGTGGGAGATATGTCAAGATGTGTGTTTGTTTTGAGGACGTCTCTCTGGAGAGTCTTAGCAAAGAGGTCACACAGATAATCAGAGCAATTCTCAGAGACACTGAGAACAAGCTCGACAATTCCCTCCTGGCACTTTCCCTGTAGGAGATACCGCAAGACGTTTCTGTACATTGGGCACAGCGCTCTGCACGGTGTTAGCAGAGACTTTCCCGGGACAGTGAAACCCTATGTCAGAGACACTGAGAAGAAGCCCCAATGTTCCCTCCAGGCACTTTCAGTGTGGGTGCCTTCTCCACGTGGTTCCTGGTTTCACTGCGGCTCTGAAGAGAATGTTAGCAAAGAGGTAACCGGGACCGTGAAAACAGTACTCAAAGACAGGGAGAGCAAGCTCTCTCTTGGCACTTTGGATGTGGGACATACAGCGAGATGTTTGCTGCTTTTGCGTTTGGCTGTTGGGAGATTTACAGCACAAAGATATCTAGTTGATTTGAAGCAGTTCCGAGAAAGTCTAAACATAATCCCCACTTCTCCCTCCTGGCACTTTCCATGTGGGAGATATAGCAGGATGTATATTGGTTTTGAGGACAACTCAATGGACAGTGTAGGGAGAAAAGGTCCTGGCTCCTTGAATGCCGTTTCTGGAGACACTGCGATCAATGTGGGAGATATGTCAAGATGTGTGTTTGTTTTGAGGACGTCTCTCTGGAGAGTCTTAGCAAAGAGGTCACACAGATAATCAGAGCAATTCTCAGAGACACTGAGAACAAGCTCGACAATTCCCTCCTGGCACTTTCCCTGTAGGAGATACCGCAAGACGTTTCTGTACATTGGGCACAGCGCTCTGCACGGTGTTAGCAGAGACTTTCCCGGGACAGTGAAACCCTATGTCAGAGACACTGAGAAGAAGCCCCAATGTTCCCTCCAGGCACTTTCAGTGTGGGTGCCTTCTCCACGTGGTTCCTGGTTTCACTGCGGCTCTGAAGAGAATGTTAGCAAAGAGGTAACCGGGACAGTGAAAACAGTACTCAAAGACAGGGAGAGCAAGCTCTCTCTTGGCACTTTGGATGTGGGACATACAGCGAGATGTTTGCTGCTTTTGCGCTTGGCTGTTGGGAGATTTACAGCACAAAGATATCTAGTTGATTTGAAGCAGTTCCGAGAAAGTCTAAACATAATCCCCACTTCTCCCTCCTGGCACTTTCCATGTGGGAGATATAGCAGGATGTATATTGGTTTTGAGGACAACTCAATGGACAGTGTAGGGAGAAAAGGTCCTGGCTCCTTGAATGCCGTTTCTGGAGACACTGCGATCAATGTGGGAGATATGTCAAGATGTGTGTTTGTTTTGAGGACGTCTCTCTGGAGAGTCTTAGCAAAGAGGTCACACGGATAATCAGAGCAATTCTCAGAGACACTGAGAACAAGCTCCACAATTCCCTCCTGGCACTTTCCCTGTAGGAGATACCGCAAGACGTTTCTGTACATTGGGCACAGCGCTCTGCACGGTGTTAGCAGAGACTTTCCCGGGACAGTGAAACCCTATGTCAGAGACACTGAGAAGAAGCCCCAGTGTTCCCTCCAGGCACTTTCAGTGTGGGTGCCTTCTCCACGTGGTTCCTGGTTTCACTGCGGCTCTGAAGAGAATGTTAGCAAAGAGGTAACCGGGACAGTGAAAACAGTACTCAAAGACAGGGAGAGCAAGCTCTCTCTTGGCACTTTGGATGTGGGACATACAGCGAGATGTTTGCTGCTTTTGCGCTTGGCTGTTGGGAGATTTACAGCACAAAGATATCTAGTTGATTTGAAGCAGTTCCGAGAAAGTCTAAACATAATCCCCACTTCTCCCTCCTGGCACTTTCCATGTGGGAGATATAGCAGGATGTATATTGGTTTTGAGGACAACTCAATGGACAGTGTAGGGAGAAAAGGTCCTGGCTCCTTGAATGCCGTTTCTGGAGACACTGCGATCAATGTGGGAGATATGTCAAGATGTGTGTTTGTTTTGAGGACGGCTCTCTGGAGAGTCTTAGCAAAGAGGTCACACGGATAATCAGAGCAATTCTCAGAGACACTGAGAACAAGCTCGACAATTCCCTCCTGGCACTTTCCCTGTAGGAGATACCGCAAGACGTTTCTGTACATTGGGCACAGCGCTCTGCACGGTGTTAGCAGAGACTTTCCCGCGACAGTGAAACCCTATGTCAGAGACACTGAGAAGAAGCCCCAATGTTCCCTCCAGGCACTTTCAGTGTGGGTGCCTTCTCCACGTGGTTCCTGGTTTCACTGCGGCTCTGAAGAGAATGTTAGCAAAGAGGTAACCGGGACAGTGAAAACAGTACTCAAAGACAGGGAGAGCAAGCTCTCTCTTGGCACTTTGGATGTGGGACATACAGCGAGATGTTTGCTGCTTTTGCGCTTGGCTGTTGGGAGATTTACAGCACAAAGATATCTAGTTGATTTGAAGCAGTTCCGAGAAAGTCTAAACATAATCCCCACTTCTCCCTCCTGGCACTTTCCATGTGGGAGATATAGCAGGATGTATATTGGTTTTGAGGACAACTCAATGGACAGTGTAGGGAGAAAAGGTCCTGGCTCCTTGAATGCCGTTTCTGGAGACACTGCGATCAATGTGGGAGATATGTCAAGATGTGTGTTTGTTTTGAGGACGTCTCTCTGGAGAGTCTTAGCAAAGAGGTCACACAGCTAATCAGAGCAATTCTCAGAGACACTGAGAACAAGCTCCACAATTCCCTCCTGGCACTTTCCCTGTAGGAGATACCGCAAGACGTTTCTGTACATTGGGCACAGCGCTCTGCACGGTGTTAGCAGAGACTTTCCCGCGACAGTGAAACCCTATGTCAGAGACACTGAGAAGAAGCCCCAATGTTCCCTCCAGGCACTTTCAGTGTGGGTGCCTTCTCCACGTGGTTCCTGGTTTCACTGCGGCTCTGAAGAGAATGTTAGCAAAGAGGTAACCGGGACCGTGAAAACAGTACTCAAAGACAGGGAGAGCAAGCTCTCTCTTGGCACTTTGGATGTGGGACATACAGCGAGATGTTTGCTGCTTTTGCGCTTGGCTGTTGGGAGATTTACAGCACAAAGATATCTAGTTGATTTGAAGCAGTTCCGAGAAAGTCTAAACATAATCCCCACTTCTCCCTCCTGGCACTTTCCATGTGGGAGATATAGCAGGATGTATATTGGTTTTGAGGACAACTCAATGGACAGTGTAGGGAGAAAAGGTCCTGGCTCCTTGAATGCCGTTTCTGGAGACACTGCGATCAATGTGGGAGATATGTCAAGATGTGTGTTTGTTTTGAGGACGTCTCTCTGGAGAGTCTTAGCAAAGAGGTCACACAGCTAATCAGAGCAATTCTCAGAGACACTGAGAACAAGCTCCACAATTCCCTCCTGGCACTTTCCCTGTGGGAGATACCGCAAGACGTTTCTGTACATTGGGCACAGCGCTCTGCACGGTGTTAGCAGAGACTTTCCCGGGACAGTGAAACCCTATGTCAGAGACACTGAGAAGAAGCCCCAATGTTCCCTCCAGGCACTTTCAGTGTGGGTGCCTTCTCCACGTGGTTCCTGGTTTCACTGCGGCTCTGAAGAGAATGTTAGCAAAGAGGTAACCGGGACAGTGAAAACAGTACTCAAAGACAGGGAGAGCAAGCTCTCTCTTGGCACTTTGGATGTGGGACATACAGCGAGATGTTTGCTGCTTTTGCGCTTGGCTGTTGGGAGATTTACAGCACAAAGATATCTAGTTGATTTGAAGCAGTTCCGAGAAAGTCTAAACATAATCCCCACTTCTCCCTCCTGGCACTTTCCATGTGGGAGATATAGCAGGATGTATATTGGTTTTGAGGACAACTCAATGGACAGTGTAGGGAGAAAAGGTCCTGGCTCCTTGAATGCCGTTTCTGGAGACACTGCGATCAATGTGGGAGATATGTCAAGATGTGTGTTTGTTTTGAGGACGTCTCTCTGGAGAGTCTTAGCAAAGAGGTCACACAGATAATCAGAGCAATTCTCAGAGACACTGAGAACAAGCTCGACAATTCCCTCCTGGCACTTTCCCTGTAGGAGATACCGCAAGACGTTTCTGTACATTGGGCACAGCGCTCTGCACGGTGTTAGCAGAGACTTTCCCGGGACAGTGAAACCCTATGTCAGAGACACTGAGAAGAAGCCCCAATGTTCCCTCCAGGCACTTTCAGTGTGGGTGCCTTCTCCACGTGGTTCCTGGTTTCACTGCGGCTCTGAAGAGAATGTTAGCAAAGAGGTAACCGGGACCGTGAAAACAGTACTCAAAGACAGGGAGAGCAAGCTCTCTCTTGGCACTTTGGATGTGGGACATACAGCGAGATGTTTGCTGCTTTTGCGCTTGGCTGTTGGGAGATTTACAGCACAAAGATATCTAGATGATTTGAAGCAGTTCCGAGAAAGTCTAAACATAATCCCCACTTCTCCCTCCTGGCACTTTCCATGTGGGAGATATAGCAGGATGTATATTGGTTTTGAGGACAACTCAATGGACAGTGTAGGGAGAAAAGGTCCTGGCTCCTTGAATGCCGTTTCTGGAGACACTGCGATCAATGTGGGAGATATGTCAAGATGTGTGTTTGTTTTGAGGACGTCTCTCTGGAGAGTCTTAGCAAAGAGGTCACACAGCTAATCAGAGCAATTCTCAGAGACACTGAGAACAAGCTCCACAATTCCCTCCTGGCACTTTCCCTGTAGGAGATACCGCAAGACGTTTCTGTACATTGGGCACAGCACTCTGCACGGTGTTAGCAGAGACTTTCCCGGGACAGTGAAACCCTATGTCAGAGACACTGAGAAGAAGCCCCAATGTTCCCTCCAGGCACTTTCAGTGTGGGTGCCTTCTCCACGTGGTTCCTGGTTTCACTGCGGCTCTGAAGAGAATGTTAGCAAAGAGGTAACCGGGACAGTGAAAACAGTACTCAAAGACAGGGAGAGCAAGCTCTCTCTTGGCACTTTCGATGTGGGACATACAGCGAGATGTTTGCTGCTTTTGCGCTTGGCTGTTGGGAGATTTACAGCACAAAGATATCTAGTTGATTTGAAGCAGTTCCGAGAAAGTCTAAACATAATCCCCACTTCTCCCTCCTGGCACTTTCCATGTGGGAGATATAGCAGGATGTATATTGGTTTTGAGGACAACTCAATGGACAGTGTAGGGAGAAAAGGTCCTGGCTCCTTGAATGCCGTTTCTGGAGACACTGCGATCAATGTGGGAGATATGTCAAGATGTGTGTTTGTTTTGAGGACGTCTCTCTGGAGAGTCTTAGCAAAGAGGTCACACAGATAATCAGAGCAATTCTCAGAGACACTGAGAACAAGCTCGACAATTCCCTCCTGGCACTTTCCCTGTAGGAGATACCGCAAGACGTTTCTGTACATTGGGCACAGCGCTCTGCACGGTGTTAGCAGAGACTTTCCCGGGACAGTGAAACCCTATGTCAGAGACACTGAGAAGAAGCCCCAATGTTCCCTCCAGGCACTTTCAGTGTGGGTGCCTTCTCCACGTGGTTCCTGGTTTCACTGCGGCTCTGAAGAGAATGTTAGCAAAGAGGTAACCGGGACCGTGAAAACAGTACTCAAAGACAGGGAGAGCAAGCTCTCTCTTGGCACTTTGGATGTGGGACATACAGCGAGATGTTTGCTGCTTTTGCGCTTGGCTGTTGGGAGATTTACAGCACAAAGATATCTAGTTGATTTGAAGCAGTTCCGAGAAAGTCTAAACATAATCCCCACTTCTCCCTCCTGGCACTTTCCATGTGGGAGATATAGCAGGATGTATATTGGTTTTGAGGACAACTCAATGGACAGTGTAGGGAGAAAAGGTCCTGGCTCCTTGAATGCCGTTTCTGGAGACACTGCGATCAATGTGGGAGATATGTCAAGATGTGTGTTTGTTTTGAGGACGTCTCTCTGGAGAGTCTTAGCAAAGAGGTCACACGGATAATCAGAGCAATTCTCAGAGACACTGAGAACAAGCTCCACAATTCCCTCCTGGCACTTTCCCTGTAGGAGATACCGCAAGACGTTTCTGTACATTGGGCACAGCGCTCTGCACGGTGTTAGCAGAGACTTTCCCGGGACAGTGAAACCCTATGTCAGAGACACTGAGAAGAAGCCCCAATGTTCCCTCCAGGCACTTTCAGTGTGGGTGCCTTCTCCACGTGGTTCCTGGTTTCACTGCGGCTCTGAAGAGAATGTTAGCAAAGAGGTAACCGGGACCGTGAAAACAGTACTCAAAGACAGGGAGAGCAAGCTCTCTCTTGGCACTTTGGATGTGGGACATACAGCGAGATGTTTGCTGCTTTTGCGTTTGGCTGTTGGGAGATTTACAGCACAAAGATATCTAGTTGATTTGAAGCAGTTCCGAGAAAGTCTAAACATAATCCCCACTTCTCCCTCCTGGCACTTTCCATGTGGGAGATATAGCAGGATGTATATTGGTTTTGAGGACAACTCAATGGACAGTGTAGGGAGAAAAGGTCCTGGCTCCTTGAATGCCGTTTCTGGAGACACTGCGATCAATGTGGGAGATATGTCAAGATGTGTGTTTGTTTTGAGGACGTCTCTCTGGAGAGTCTTAGCAAAGAGGTCACAGGGATAATCAGAGCAATTCTCAGAGACACTGAGAACAAGCTCGACAATTCCCTCCTGGCACTTTCCCTGTAGGAGATACCGCAAGACGTTTCTGTACATTGGGCACAGCGCTCTGCACGGTGTTAGCAGAGACTTTCCCGGGACAGTGAAACCCTATGTCAGAGACACTGAGAAGAAGCCCCAATGTTCCCTCCAGGCACTTTCAGTGTGGGTGCCTTCTCCACGTGGTTCCTGGTTTCACTGCGGCTCTGAAGAGAATGTTAGCAAAGAGGTAACCGGGACAGTGAAAACAGTACTCAAAGACAGGGAGAGCAAGCTCTCTCTTGGCACTTTGGATGTGGGACATACAGCGAGATGTTTGCTGCTTTTGCGCTTGGCTGTTGGGAGATTTACAGCACAAAGATATCTAGTTGATTTGAAGCAGTTCCGAGAAAGTCTAAACATAATCCCCACTTCTCCCTCCTGGCACTTTCCATGTGGGAGATATAGCAGGATGTATATTGGTTTTGAGGACAACTCAATGGACAGTGTAGGGAGAAAAGGTCCTGGCTCCTTGAATGCCGTTTCTGGAGACACTGCGATCAATGTGGGAGATATGTCAAGATGTGTGTTTGTTTTGAGGACGTCTCTCTGGAGAGTCTTAGCAAAGAGGTCACACGGATAATCAGAGCAATTCTCAGAGACACTGAGAACAAGCTCCACAATTCCCTCCTGGCACTTTCCCTGTAGGAGATACCGCAAGACGTTTCTGTACATTGGGCACAGCGCTCTGCACGGTGTTAGCAGAGACTTTCCCGGGACAGTGAAACCCTATGTCAGAGACACTGAGAAGAAGCCCCAGTGTTCCCTCCAGGCACTTTCAGTGTGGGTGCCTTCTCCACGTGGTTCCTGGTTTCACTGCGGCTCTGAAGAGAATGTTAGCAAAGAGGTAACCGGGACAGTGAAAACAGTACTCAAAGACAGGGAGAGCAAGCTCTCTCTTGGCACTTTGGATGTGGGACATACAGCGAGATGTTTGCTGCTTTTGCGCTTGGCTGTTGGGAGATTTACAGCACAAAGATATCTAGTTGATTTGAAGCAGTTCCGAGAAAGTCTAAACATAATCCCCACTTCTCCCTCCTGGCACTTTCCATGTGGGAGATATAGCAGGATGTATATTGGTTTTGAGGACAACTCAATGGACAGTGTAGGGAGAAAAGGTCCTGGCTCCTTGAATGCCGTTTCTGGAGACACTGCGATCAATGTGGGAGATATGTCAAGATGTGTGTTTGTTTTGAGGACGTCTCTCTGGAGAGTCTTAGCAAAGAGGTCACAGGGATAATCAGAGCAATTCTCAGAGACACTGAGAACAAGCTCGACAATTCCCTCCTGGCACTTTCCCTGTAGGAGATACCGCAAGACGTTTCTGTACATTGGGCACAGCGCTCTGCACGGTGTTAGCAGAGACTTTCCCGCGACAGTGAAACCCTATGTCAGAGACACTGAGAAGAAGCCCCAATGTTCCCTCCAGGCACTTTCAGTGTGGGTGCCTTCTCCACGTGGTTCCTGGTTTCACTGCGGCTCTGAAGAGAATGTTAGCAAAGAGGTAACCGGGACAGTGAAAACAGTACTCAAAGACAGGGAGAGCAAGCTCTCTCTTGGCACTTTGGATGTGGGACATACAGCGAGATGTTTGCTGCTTTTGCGCTTGGCTGTTGGGAGATTTACAGCACAAAGATATCTAGTTGATTTGAAGCAGTTCCGAGAAAGTCTAAACATAATCCCCACTTCTCCCTCCTGGCACTTTCCATGTGGGAGATATAGCAGGATGTATATTGGTTTTGAGGACAACTCAATGGACAGTGTAGGGAGAAAAGGTCCTGGCTCCTTGAATGCCGTTTCTGGAGACACTGCGATCAATGTGGGAGATATGTCAAGATGTGTGTTTGTTTTGAGGACGTCTCTCTGGAGAGTCTTAGCAAAGAGGTCACACAGATAATCAGAGCAATTCTCAGAGACACTGAGAACAAGCTCGACAATTCCCTCCTGGCACTTTCCCTGTAGGAGATACCGCAAGACGTTTCTGTACATTGGGCACAGCGCTCTGCACGGTGTTAGCAGAGACTTTCCCGGGACAGTGAAACCCTATGTCAGAGACACTGAGAAGAAGCCCCAATGTTCCCTCCAGGCACTTTCAGTGTGGGTGCCTTCTCCACGTGGTTCCTGGTTTCACTGCGGCTCTGAAGAGAATGTTAGCAAAGAGGTAACCGGGACAGTGAAAACAGTACTCAAAGACAGGGAGAGCAAGCTCTCTCTTGGCACTTTGGATGTGGGACATACAGCGAGATGTTTGCTGCTTTTGCGCTTGGCTGTTGGGAGATTTACAGCACAAAGATATCTAGTTGATTTGAAGCAGTTCCGAGAAAGTCTAAACATAATCCCCACTTCTCCCTCCTGGCACTTTCCATGTGGGAGATATAGCAGGATGTATATTGGTTTTGAGGACAACTCAATGGACAGTGTAGGGAGAAAAGGTCCTGGCTCCTTGAATGCCGTTTCTGGAGACACTGCGATCAATGTGGGAGATATGTCAAGATGTGTGTTTGTTTTGAGGACGTCTCTCTGGAGAGTCTTAGCAAAGAGGTCACAGGGATAATCAGAGCAATTCTCAGAGACACTGAGAACAAGCTCGACAATTCCCTCCTGGCACTTTCCCTGTAGGAGATACCGCAAGACGTTTCTGTACATTGGGCACAGCGCTCTGCACGGTGTTAGCAGAGACTTTCCCGCGACAGTGAAACCCTATGTCAGAGACACTGAGAAGAAGCCCCAATGTTCCCTCCAGGCACTTTCAGTGTGGGTGCCTTCTCCACGTGGTTCCTGGTTTCACTGCGGCTCTGAAGAGAATGTTAGCAAAGAGGTAACCGGGACAGTGAAAACAGTACTCAAAGACAGGGAGAGCAAGCTCTCTCTTGGCACTTTGGATGTGGGACATACAGCGAGATGTTTGCTGCTTTTGCGCTTGGCTGTTGGGAGATTTACAGCACAAAGATATCTAGTTGATTTGAAGCAGTTCCGAGAAAGTCTAAACATAATCCCCACTTCTCCCTCCTGGCACTTTCCATGTGGGAGATATAGCAGGATGTATATTGGTTTTGAGGACAACTCAATGGACAGTGTAGGGAGAAAAGGTCCTGGCTCCTTGAATGCCGTTTCTGGAGACACTGCGATCAATGTGGGAGATATGTCAAGATGTGTGTTTGTTTTGAGGACGTCTCTCTGGAGAGTCTTAGCAAAGAGGTCACACAGATAATCAGAGCAATTCTCAGAGACACTGAGAACAAGCTCGACAATTCCCTCCTGGCACTTTCCCTGTAGGAGATACCGCAAGACGTTTCTGTACATTGGGCACAGCGCTCTGCACGGTGTTAGCAGAGACTTTCCCGGGACAGTGAAACCCTATGTCAGAGACACTGAGAAGAAGCCCCAATGTTCCCTCCAGGCACTTTCAGTGTGGGTGCCTTCTCCACGTGGTTCCTGGTTTCACTGCGGCTCTGAAGAGAATGTTAGCAAAGAGGTAACCGGGACAGTGAAAACAGTACTCAAAGACAGGGAGAGCAAGCTCTCTCTTGGCACTTTGGATGTGGGACATACAGCGAGATGTTTGCTGCTTTTGCGCTTGGCTGTTGGGAGATTTACAGCACAAAGATATCTAGTTGATTTGAAGCAGTTCCGAGAAAGTCTAAACATAATCCCCACTTCTCCCTCCTGGCACTTTCCATGTGGGAGATATAGCAGGATGTATATTGGTTTTGAGGACAACTCAATGGACAGTGTAGGGAGAAAAGGTCCTGGCTCCTTGAATGCCGTTTCTGGAGACACTGCGATCAATGTGGGAGATATGTCAAGATGTGTGTTTGTTTTGAGGACGTCTCTCTGGAGAGTCTTAGCAAAGAGGTCACACGGATAATCAGAGCAATTCTCAGAGACACTGAGAACAAGCTCCACAATTCCCTCCTGGCACTTTCCCTGTAGGAGATACCGCAAGACGTTTCTGTACATTGGGCACAGCGCTCTGCACGGTGTTAGCAGAGACTTTCCCGGGACAGTGAAACCCTATGTCAGAGACACTGAGAAGAAGCCCCAGTGTTCCCTCCAGGCACTTTCAGTGTGGGTGCCTTCTCCACGTGGTTCCTGGTTTCACTGCGGCTCTGAAGAGAATGTTAGCAAAGAGGTAACCGGGACAGTGAAAACAGTACTCAAAGACAGGGAGAGCAAGCTCTCTCTTGGCACTTTGGATGTGGGACATACAGCGAGATGTTTGCTGCTTTTGCGCTTGGCTGTTGGGAGATTTACAGCACAAAGATATCTAGTTGATTTGAAGCAGTTCCGAGAAAGTCTAAACATAATCCCCACTTCTCCCTCCTGGCACTTTCCATGTGGGAGATATAGCAGGATGTATATTGGTTTTGAGGACAACTCAATGGACAGTGTAGGGAGAAAAGGTCCTGGCTCCTTGAATGCCGTTTCTGGAGACACTGCGATCAATGTGGGAGATATGTCAAGATGTGTGTTTGTTTTGAGGACGGCTCTCTGGAGAGTCTTAGCAAAGAGGTCACACGGATAATCAGAGCAATTCTCAGAGACACTGAGAACAAGCTCGACAATTCCCTCCTGGCACTTTCCCTGTAGGAGATACCGCAAGACGTTTCTGTACATTGGGCACAGCGCTCTGCACGGTGTTAGCAGAGACTTTCCCGCGACAGTGAAACCCTATGTCAGAGACACTGAGAAGAAGCCCCAATGTTCCCTCCAGGCACTTTCAGTGTGGGTGCCTTCTCCACGTGGTTCCTGGTTTCACTGCGGCTCTGAAGAGAATGTTAGCAAAGAGGTAACCGGGACAGTGAAAACAGTACTCAAAGACAGGGAGAGCAAGCTCTCTCTTGGCACTTTGGATGTGGGACATACAGTGAGATGTTTGCTGCTTTTGCGCTTGGCTGTTGGGAGATTTACAGCACAAAGATATCTAGTTGATTTGAAGCAGTTCCGAGAAAGTCTAAACATAATCCCCACTTCTCCCTCCTGGCACTTTCCATGTGGGAGATATAGCAGGATGTATATTGGTTTTGAGGACAACTCAATGGACAGTGTAGGGAGAAAAGGTCCTGGCTCCTTGAATGCCGTTTCTGGAGACACTGCGATCAATGTGGGAGATATGTCAAGATGTGTGTTTGTTTTGAGGACGTCTCTCTGGAGAGTCTTAGCAAAGAGGTCACACAGCTAATCAGAGCAATTCTCAGAGACACTGAGAACAAGCTCCACAATTCCCTCCTGGCACTTTCCCTGTAGGAGATACCGCAAGACGTTTCTGTACATTGGGCACAGCGCTCTGCACGGTGTTAGCAGAGACTTTCCCGCGACAGTGAAACCCTATGTCAGAGACACTGAGAAGAAGCCCCAATGTTCCCTCCAGGCACTTTCAGTGTGGGTGCCTTCTCCACGTGGTTCCTGGTTTCACTGCGGCTCTGAAGAGAATGTTAGCAAAGAGGTAACCGGGACCGTGAAAACAGTACTCAAAGACAGGGAGAGCAAGCTCTCTCTTGGCACTTTGGATGTGGGACATACAGCGAGATGTTTGCTGCTTTTGCGCTTGGCTGTTGGGAGATTTACAGCACAAAGATATCTAGTTGATTTGAAGCAGTTCCGAGAAAGTCTAAACATAATCCCCACTTCTCCCTCCTGGCACTTTCCATGTGGGAGATATAGCAGGATGTATATTGGTTTTGAGGACAACTCAATGGACAGTGTAGGGAGAAAAGGTCCTGGCTCCTTGAATGCCGTTTCTGGAGACACTGCGATCAATGTGGGAGATATGTCAAGATGTGTGTTTGTTTTGAGGACGTCTCTCTGGAGAGTCTTAGCAAAGAGGTCACACAGCTAATCAGAGCAATTCTCAGAGACACTGAGAACAAGCTCCACAATTCCCTCCTGGCACTTTCCCTGTGGGAGATACCGCAAGACGTTTCTGTACATTGGGCACAGCGCTCTGCACGGTGTTAGCAGAGACTTTCCCGGGACAGTGAAACCCTATGTCAGAGACACTGAGAAGAAGCCCCAATGTTCCCTCCAGGCACTTTCAGTGTGGGTGCCTTCTCCACGTGGTTCCTGGTTTCACTGCGGCTCTGAAGAGAATGTTAGCAAAGAGGTAACCGGGACAGTGAAAACAGTACTCAAAGACAGGGAGAGCAAGCTCTCTCTTGGCACTTTGGATGTGGGACATACAGCGAGATGTTTGCTGCTTTTGCGCTTGGCTGTTGGGAGATTTACAGCACAAAGATATCTAGTTGATTTGAAGCAGTTCCGAGAAAGTCTAAACATAATCCCCACTTCTCCCTCCTGGCACTTTCCATGTGGGAGATATAGCAGGATGTATATTGGTTTTGAGGACAACTCAATGGACAGTGTAGGGAGAAAAGGTCCTGGCTCCTTGAATGCCGTTTCTGGAGACACTGCGATCAATGTGGGAGATATGTCAAGATGTGTGTTTGTTTTGAGGACGGCTCTCTGGAGAGTCTTAGCAAAGAGGTCACACAGATAATCAGAGCAATTCTCAGAGACACTGAGAACAAGCTCGACAATTCCCTCCTGGCACTTTCCCTGTAGGAGATACCGCAAGACGTTTCTGTACATTGGGCACAGCGCTCTGCACGGTGTTAGCAGAGACTTTCCCGCGACAGTGAAACCCTATGTCAGAGACACTGAGAAGAAGCCCCAATGTTCCCTCCAGGCACTTTCAGTGTGGGTGCCTTCTCCACGTGGTTCCTGGTTTCACTGCGGCTCTGAAGAGAATGTTAGCAAAGAGGTAACCGGGACCGTGAAAACAGTACTCAAAGACAGGGAGAGCAAGCTCTCTCTTGGCACTTTGGATGTGGGACATACAGCGAGATGTTTGCTGCTTTTGCGCTTGGCTGTTGGGAGATTTACAGCACAAAGATATCTAGTTGATTTGAAGCAGTTCCGAGAAAGTCTAAACATAATCCCCACTTCTCCCTCCTGGCACTTTCCATGTGGGAGATATAGCAGGATGTATATTGGTTTTGAGGACAACTCAATGGACAGTGTAGGGAGAAAAGGTCCTGGCTCCTTGAATGCCGTTTCTGGAGACACTGCGATCAATGTGGGAGATATGTCAAGATGTGTGTTTGTTTTGAGGACGTCTCTCTGGAGAGTCTTAGCAAAGAGGTCACACAGCTAATCAGAGCAATTCTCAGAGACACTGAGAACAAGCTCCACAATTCCCTCCTGGCACTTTCCCTGTAGGAGATACCGCAAGACGTTTCTGTACATTGGGCACAGCACTCTGCACGGTGTTAGCAGAGACTTTCCCGGGACAGTGAAACCCTATGTCAGAGACACTGAGAAGAAGCCCCAATGTTCCCTCCAGGCACTTTCAGTGTGGGTGCCTTCTCCACGTGGTTCCTGGTTTCACTGCGGCTCTGAAGAGAATGTTAGCAAAGAGGTAACCGGGACAGTGAAAACAGTACTCAAAGACAGGGAGAGCAAGCTCTCTCTTGGCACTTTGGATGTGGGACATACAGCGAGATGTTTGCTGCTTTTGCGCTTGGCTGTTGGGAGATTTACAGCACAAAGATATCTAGTTGATTTGAAGCAGTTCCGAGAAAGTCTAAACATAATCCCCACTTCTCCCTCCTGGCACTTTCCATGTGGGAGATATAGCAGGATGTATATTGGTTTTGAGGACAACTCAATGGACAGTGTAGGGAGAAAAGGTCCTGGCTCCTTGAATGCCGTTTCTGGAGACACTGCGATCAATGTGGGAGATATGTCAAGATGTGTGTTTGTTTTGAGGACGTCTCTCTGGAGAGTCTTAGCAAAGAGGTCACACAGATAATCAGAGCAATTCTCAGAGACACTGAGAACAAGCTCGACAATTCCCTCCTGGCACTTTCCCTGTAGGAGATACCGCAAGACGTTTCTGTACATTGGGCACAGCGCTCTGCACGGTGTTAGCAGAGACTTTCCCGGGACAGTGAAACCCTATGTCAGAGACACTGAGAAGAAGCCCCAATGTTCCCTCCAGGCACTTTCAGTGTGGGTGCCTTCTCCACGTGGTTCCTGGTTTCACTGCGGCTCTGAAGAGAATGTTAGCAAAGAGGTAACCGGGACCGTGAAAACAGTACTCAAAGACAGGGAGAGCAAGCTCTCTCTTGGCACTTTGGATGTGGGACATACAGCGAGATGTTTGCTGCTTTTGCGCTTGGCTGTTGGGAGATTTACAGCACAAAGATATCTAGTTGATTTGAAGCAGTTCCGAGAAAGTCTAAACATAATCCCCACTTCTCCCTCCTGGCACTTTCCATGTGGGAGATATAGCAGGATGTATATTGGTTTTGAGGACAACTCAATGGACAGTGTAGGGAGAAAAGGTCCTGGCTCCTTGAATGCCGTTTCTGGAGACACTGCGATCAATGTGGGAGATATGTCAAGATGTGTGTTTGTTTTGAGGACGTCTCTCTGGAGAGTCTTAGCAAAGAGGTCACACGGATAATCAGAGCAATTCTCAGAGACACTGAGAACAAGCTCCACAATTCCCTCCTGGCACTTTCCCTGTAGGAGATACCGCAAGACGTTTCTGTACATTGGGCACAGCGCTCTGCACGGTGTTAGCAGAGACTTTCCCGGGACAGTGAAACCCTATGTCAGAGACACTGAGAAGAAGCCCCAATGTTCCCTCCAGGCACTTTCAGTGTGGGTGCCTTCTCCACGTGGTTCCTGGTTTCACTGCGGCTCTGAAGAGAATGTTAGCAAAGAGGTAACCGGGACCGTGAAAACAGTACTCAAAGACAGGGAGAGCAAGCTCTCTCTTGGCACTTTGGATGTGGGACATACAGCGAGATGTTTGCTGCTTTTGCGTTTGGCTGTTGGGAGATTTACAGCACAAAGATATCTAGTTGATTTGAAGCAGTTCCGAGAAAGTCTAAACATAATCCCCACTTCTCCCTCCTGGCACTTTCCATGTGGGAGATATAGCAGGATGTATATTGGTTTTGAGGACAACTCAATGGACAGTGTAGGGAGAAAAGGTCCTGGCTCCTTGAATGCCGTTTCTGGAGACACTGCGATCAATGTGGGAGATATGTCAAGATGTGTGTTTGTTTTGAGGACGTCTCTCTGGAGAGTCTTAGCAAAGAGGTCACAGGGATAATCAGAGCAATTCTCAGAGACACTGAGAACAAGCTCGACAATTCCCTCCTGGCACTTTCCCTGTAGGAGATACCGCAAGACGTTTCTGTACATTGGGCACAGCGCTCTGCACGGTGTTAGCAGAGACTTTCCCGGGACAGTGAAACCCTATGTCAGAGACACTGAGAAGAAGCCCCAATGTTCCCTCCAGGCACTTTCAGTGTGGGTGCCTTCTCCACGTGGTTCCTGGTTTCACTGCGGCTCTGAAGAGAATGTTAGCAAAGAGGTAACCGGGACAGTGAAAACAGTACTCAAAGACAGGGAGAGCAAGCTCTCTCTTGGCACTTTGGATGTGGGACATACAGCGAGATGTTTGCTGCTTTTGCGCTTGGCTGTTGGGAGATTTACAGCACAAAGATATCTAGTTGATTTGAAGCAGTTCCGAGAAAGTCTAAACATAATCCCCACTTCTCCCTCCTGGCACTTTCCATGTGGGAGATATAGCAGGATGTATATTGGTTTTGAGGACAACTCAATGGACAGTGTAGGGAGAAAAGGTCCTGGCTCCTTGAATGCCGTTTCTGGAGACACTGCGATCAATGTGGGAGATATGTCAAGATGTGTGTTTGTTTTGAGGACGTCTCTCTGGAGAGTCTTAGCAAAGAGGTCACACGGATAATCAGAGCAATTCTCAGAGACACTGAGAACAAGCTCCACAATTCCCTCCTGGCACTTTCCCTGTAGGAGATACCGCAAGACGTTTCTGTACATTGGGCACAGCGCTCTGCACGGTGTTAGCAGAGACTTTCCCGGGACAGTGAAACCCTATGTCAGAGACACTGAGAAGAAGCCCCAGTGTTCCCTCCAGGCACTTTCAGTGTGGGTGCCTTCTCCACGTGGTTCCTGGTTTCACTGCGGCTCTGAAGAGAATGTTAGCAAAGAGGTAACCGGGACAGTGAAAACAGTACTCAAAGACAGGGAGAGCAAGCTCTCTCTTGGCACTTTGGATGTGGGACATACAGCGAGATGTTTGCTGCTTTTGCGCTTGGCTGTTGGGAGATTTACAGCACAAAGATATCTAGTTGATTTGAAGCAGTTCCGAGAAAGTCTAAACATAATCCCCACTTCTCCCTCCTGGCACTTTCCATGTGGGAGATATAGCAGGATGTATATTGGTTTTGAGGACAACTCAATGGACAGTGTAGGGAGAAAAGGTCCTGGCTCCTTGAATGCCGTTTCTGGAGACACTGCGATCAATGTGGGAGATATGTCAAGATGTGTGTTTGTTTTGAGGACGTCTCTCTGGAGAGTCTTAGCAAAGAGGTCACACGGATAATCAGAGCAATTCTCAGAGACACTGAGAACAAGCTCGACAATTCCCTCCTGGCACTTTCCCTGTAGGAGATACCGCAAGACGTTTCTGTACATTGGGCACAGCGCTCTGCACGGTGTTAGCAGAGACTTTCCCGCGACAGTGAAACCCTATGTCAGAGACACTGAGAAGAAGCCCCAATGTTCCCTCCAGGCACTTTCAGTGTGGGTGCCTTCTCCACGTGGTTCCTGGTTTCACTGCGGCTCTGAAGAGAATGTTAGCAAAGAGGTAACCGGGACCGTGAAAACAGTACTCAAAGACAGGGAGAGCAAGCTCTCTCTTGGCACTTTGGATGTGGGACATACAGCGAGATGTTTGCTGCTTTTGCGCTTGGCTGTTGGGAGATTTACAGCACAAAGATATCTAGTTGATTTGAAGCAGTTCCGAGAAAGTCTAAACATAATCCCCACTTCTCCCTCCTGGCACTTTCCATGTGGGAGATATAGCAGGATGTATATTGGTTTTGAGGACAACTCAATGGACAGTGTAGGGAGAAAAGGTCCTGGCTCCTTGAATGCCGTTTCTGGAGACACTGCGATCAATGTGGGAGATATGTCAAGATGTGTGTTTGTTTTGAGGACGTCTCTCTGGAGAGTCTTAGCAAAGAGGTCACACAGCTAATCAGAGCAATTCTCAGAGACACTGAGAACAAGCTCCACAATTCCCTCCTGGCACTTTCCCTGTGGGAGATACCGCAAGACGTTTCTGTACATTGGGCACAGCGCTCTGCACGGTGTTAGCAGAGACTTTCCCGGGACAGTGAAACCCTATGTCAGAGACACTGAGAAGAAGCCCCAATGTTCCCTCCAGGCACTTTCAGTGTGGGTGCCTTCTCCACGTGGTTCCTGGTTTCACTGCGGCTCTGAAGAGAATGTTAGCAAAGAGGTAACCGGGACCGTGAAAACAGTACTCAAAGACAGGGAGAGCAAGCTCTCTCTTGGCACTTTGGATGTGGGACATACAGCGAGATGTTTGCTGCTTTTGCGCTTGGCTGTTGGGAGATTTACAGCACAAAGATATCTAGTTGATTTGAAGCAGTTCCGAGAAAGTCTAAACATAATCCCCACTTCTCCCTCCTGGCACTTTCCATGTGGGAGATATAGCAGGATGTATATTGGTTTTGAGGACAACTCAATGGACAGTGTAGGGAGAAAAGGTCCTGGCTCCTTGAATGCCGTTTCTGGAGACACTGCGATCAATGTGGGAGATATGTCAAGATGTGTGTTTGTTTTGAGGACGTCTCTCTGGAGAGTCTTAGCAAAGAGGTCACACAGATAATCAGAGCAATTCTCAGAGACACTGAGAACAAGCTCCACAATTCCCTCCTGGCACTTTCCCTGTAGGAGATACCGCAAGACGTTTCTGTACATTGGGCACAGCGCTCTGCACGGTGTTAGCAGAGACTTTCCCGCGACAGTGAAACCCTATGTCAGAGACACTGAGAAGAAGCCCCAATGTTCCCTCCAGGCACTTTCAGTGTGGGTGCCTTCTCCACGTGGTTCCTGGTTTCACTGCGGCTCTGAAGAGAATGTTAGCAAAGAGGTAACCGGGACCGTGAAAACAGTACTCAAAGACAGGGAGAGCAAGCTCTCTCTTGGCACTTTGGATGTGGGACATACAGCGAGATGTTTGCTGCTTTTGCGCTTGGCTGTTGGGAGATTTACAGCACAAAGATATCTAGTTGATTTGAAGCAGTTCCGAGAAAGTCTAAACATAATCCCCACTTCTCCCTCCTGGCACTTTCCATGTGGGAGATATAGCAGGATGTATATTGGTTTTGAGGACAACTCAATGGACAGTGTAGGGAGAAAAGGTCCTGGCTCCTTGAATGCCGTTTCTGGAGACACTGCGATCAATGTGGGAGATATGTCAAGATGTGTGTTTGTTTTGAGGACGTCTCTCTGGAGAGTCTTAGCAAAGAGGTCACACAGCTAATCAGAGCAATTCTCAGAGACACTGAGAACAAGCTCCACAATTCCCTCCTCGCACTTTCCCTGTGGGAGATACCGCAAGACGTTTCTGTACATTGGGCACAGCACTCTGCACGGTGTTAGCAGAGACTTTCCCGGGACAGTGAAACCCTATGTCAGAGACACTGAGAAGAAGCCCCAATGTTCCCTCCAGGCACTTTCAGTGTGGGTGCCTTCTCCACGTGGTTCCTGGTTTCACTGCGGCTCTGAAGAGAATGTTAGCAAAGAGGTAACCGGGACAGTGAAAACAGTACTCAAAGACAGGGAGAGCAAGCTCTCTCTTGGCACTTTGGATGTGGGACATACAGCGAGATGTTTGCTGCTTTTGCGCTTGGCTGTTGGGAGATTTACAGCACAAAGATATCTAGTTGATTTGAAGCAGTTCCGAGAAAGTCTAAACATAATCCCCACTTCTCCCTCCTGGCACTTTCCATGTGGGAGATATAGCAGGATGTATATTGGTTTTGAGGACAACTCAATGGACAGTGTAGGGAGAAAAGGTCCTGGCTCCTTGAATGCCGTTTCTGGAGACACTGCGATCAATGTGGGAGATATGTCAAGATGTGTGTTTGTTTTGAGGACGTCTCTCTGGAGAGTCTTAGCAAAGAGGTCACACAGATAATCAGAGCAATTCTCAGAGACACTGAGAACAAGCTCCACAATTCCCTCCTGGCACTTTCCCTGTAGGAGATACCGCAAGACGTTTCTGTACATTGGGCACAGCGCTCTGCAGGGTGTTAGCAGAGACTTTCCCGGGACAGTGAAACCCTATGTCAGAGACACTGAGAAGAAGCCCCAATGTTCCCTCCAGGCACTTTCAGTGTGGGTGCCTTCTCCACGTGGTTCCTGGTTTCACTGCGGCTCTGAAGAGAATGTTAGCAAAGAGGTAACCGGGACCGTGAAAACAGTACTCAAAGACAGGGAGAGCAAGCTCTCTCTTGGCACTTTGGATGTGGGACATACAGCGAGATGTTTGCTGCTTTTGCGCTTGGCTGTTGGGAGATTTACAGCACAAAGATATCTAGTTGATTTGAAGCAGTTCCGAGAAAGTCTAAACATAATCCCCACTTCTCCCTCCTGGCACTTTCCATGTGGGAGATATAGCAGGATGTATATTGGTTTTGAGGACAACTCAATGGACAGTGTAGGGAGAAAAGGTCCTGGCTCCTTGAATGCCGTTTCTGGAGACACTGCGATCAATGTGGGAGATATGTCAAGATGTGTGTTTGTTTTGAGGACGTCTCTCTGGAGAGTCTTAGCAAAGAGGTCACACAGATAATCAGAGCAATTCTCAGAGACACTGAGAACAAGCTCCACAATTCCCTCCTGGCACTTTCCCTGTAGGAGATACCGCAAGACGTTTCTGTACATTGGGCACAGCGCTCTGCACGGTGTTAGCAGAGACTTTCCCGGGACAGTGAAACCCTATGTCAGAGACACTGAGAAGAAGCCCCAGTGTTCCCTCCAGGCACTTTCAGTGTGGGTGCCTTCTCCACGTGGTTCCTGGTTTCACTGCGGCTCTGAAGAGAATGTTAGCAAAGAGGTAACCGGGACAGTGAAAACAGTACTCAAAGACAGGGAGAGCAAGCTCTCTCTTGGCACTTTGGATGTGGGACATACAGCGAGATGTTTGCTGCTTTTGCGCTTGGCTGTTGGGAGATTTACAGCACAAAGATATCTAGTTGATTTGAAGCAGTTCCGAGAAAGTCTAAACATAATCGCCACTTCTCCCTCCTGGCACTTTCCATGTGGGAGATATAGCAGGATGTATCTTGGTTTTGAGGACAACTCAATGGAGAGTGTAGGGAGAAAAGGTCCTGGCTCCTTGAATGCCGTTTCTGGAGACACTGCGATCAATGTGGGAGATATGTCAAGATGTGTGTTTGTTTTGAGGACGGCTCTCTGGAGAGTCTTAGCAAAGAGGTCACACAGATAATCAGAGCAATTCTCAGAGACACTGAGAACAAGCTCCACAATTCCCTCCTGGCACTTTCCCTGTAGGAGATACCGCAAGACGTTTCTGTACATTGGGCACAGCGCTCTGCACGGTGTTAGCAGAGACTTTCCCGCGACAGTGAAACCCTATGTCAGAGACACTGAGAAGAAGCCCCAATGTTCCCTCCAGGCACTTTCAGTGTGGGTGCCTTCTCCACGTGGTTCCTGGTTTCACTGTGGCTCTGAAGAGAATGTTAGCAAAGAGGTAACCGGGACCGTGAAAACAGTACTCAAAGACAGGGAGAGCAAGCTCTCTCTTGGCACTTTGGATGTGGGACATACAGCGAGATGTTTGCTGCTTTTGCGCTTGGCTGTTGGGAGATTTACAGCACAAAGATATCTAGTTGATTTGAAGCAGTTCCGAGAAAGTCTAAACATAATCCCCACTTCTCCCTCCTGGCACTTTCCATGTGGGAGATATAGCAGGATGTATATTGGTTTTGAGGACAACTCAATGGACAGTGTAGGGAGAAAAGGTCCTGGCTCCTTGAATGCCGTTTCTGGAGACACTGCGATCAATGTGGGAGATATGTCAAGATGTGTGTTTGTTTTGAGGACGGCTCTCTGGAGAGTCTTAGCAAAGAGGTCACACAGATAATCAGAGCAATTCTCAGAGACACTGAGAACAAGCTCGACAATTCCCTCCTGGCACTTTCCCTGTAGGAGATACCGCAAGACGTTTCTGTACATTGGGCACAGCGCTCTGCACGGTGTTAGCAGAGACTTTCCCGGGACAGTGAAACCCTATGTCAGAGACACTGAGAAGAAGCCCCAATGTTCCCTCCAGGCACTTTCAGTGTGGGTGCCTTCTCCACGTGGTTCCTGGTTTCACTGCGGCTCTGAAGAGAATGTTAGCAAAGAGGTAACCGGGACAGTGAAAACAGTACTCAAAGACAGGGAGAGCAAGCTCTCTCTTGGCACTTTGGATGTGGGACATACAGCGAGATGTTTGCTGCTTTTGCGCTTGGCTGTTGGGAGATTTACAGCACAAAGATATCTAGTTGATTTGAAGCAGTTCCGAGAAAGTCTAAACATAATCGCCACTTCTCCCTCCTGGCACTTTCCATGTGGGAGATATAGCAGGATGTATATTGGTTTTGAGGACAACTCAATGGACAGTGTAGGGAGAAAAGGTCCTGGCTCCTTGAATGCCGTTTCTGGAGACACTGCGATCAATGTGGGAGATATGTCAAGATGTGTGTTTGTTTTGAGGACGTCTCTCTGGAGAGTCTTAGCAAAGAGGTCACACAGATAATCAGAGCAATTCTCAGAGACACTGAGAACAAGCTCCACAATTCCCTCCTGGCACTTTCCCTGTAGGAGATACCGCAAGACGTTTCTGTACATTGGGCACAGCGCTCTGCACGGTGTTAGCAGAGACTTTCCTGGGACAGTGAAACCCTATGTCAGAGACACTGAGAAGAAGCCCCAATGTTCCCTCCAGGCACTTTCAGTGTGGGTGCCTTCTCCACGTGGTTCCTGGTTTCACTGCGGCTCTGAAGAGAATGTTAGCAAAGAGGTAACCGGGACCGTGAAAACAGTACTCAAAGACAGGGAGAGCAAGCTCTCTCTTGGCACTTTGGATGTGGGACATACAGCGAGATGTTTGCTGCTTTTGCGCTTGGCTGTTGGGAGATTTACAGCACAAAGATATCTAGTTGATTTGAAGCAGTTCCGAGAAAGTCTAAACATAATCCCCACTTCTCCCTCCTGGCACTTTCCATGTGGGAGATATAGCAGGATGTATATTGGTTTTGAGGACAACTCAATGGACAGTGTAGGGAGAAAAGGTCCTGGCTCCTTGAATGCCGTTTCTGGAGACACTGCGATCAATGTGGGAGATATGTCAAGATGTGTGTTTGTTTTGAGGACGTCTCTCTGGAGAGTCTTAGCAAAGAGGTCACACAGCTAATCAGAGCAATTCTCAGAGACACTGAGAACAAGCTCCACAATTCCCTCCTGGCACTTTCCCTGTAGGAGATACCGCAAGACGTTTCTGTACATTGGGCACAGCGCTCTGCACGGTGTTAGCAGAGACTTTCCCGCGACAGTGAAACCCTATGTCAGAGACACTGAGAAGAAGCCCCAATGTTCCCTCCAGGCACTTTCAGTGTGGGTGCCTTCTCCACGTGGTTCCTGGTTTCACTGCGGCTCTGAAGAGAATGTTAGCAAAGAGGTAACCGGGACCGTGAAAACAGTACTCAAAGACAGGGAGAGCAAGCTCTCTCTTGGCACTTTGGATGTGGGACATACAGCGAGATGTTTGCTGCTTTTGCGTTTGGCTGTTGGGAGATTTACAGCACAAAGATATCTAGTTGATTTGAAGCAGTTCCGAGAAAGTCTAAACATAATCGCCACTTCTCCCTCCTGGCACTTTCCATGTGGGAGATATAGCAGGATGTATATTGGTTTTGAGGACAACTCAATGGAGAGTGTAGGGAGAAAAGGTCCTGGCTCCTTGAATGCCGTTTCTGGAGACACTGCGATCAATGTGGGAGATATGTCAAGATGTGTGTTTGTTTTGAGGACGGCTCTCTGGAGAGTCTTAGCAAAGAGGTCACACAGATAATCAGAGCAATTCTCAGAGACACTGAGAACAAGCTCGACAATTCCCTCCTGGCACTTTCCCTGTAGGAGATACCGCAAGACGTTTCTGTACATTGGGCACAGCGCTCTGCAGGGTGTTAGCAGAGACTTTCCCGGGACAGTGAAACCCTATGTCAGAGACACTGAGAAGAAGCCCCAATGTTCCCTCCAGGCACTTTCAGTGTGGGTGCCTTCTCCACGTGGTTCCTGGTTTCACTGCGGCTCTGAAGAGAATGTTAGCAAAGAGGTAACCGGGACCGTGAAAACAGTACTCAAAGACAGGGAGAGCAAGCTCTCTCTTGGCACTTTGGATGTGGGACATACAGCGAGATGTTTGCTGCTTTTGCGTTTGGCTGTTGGGAGATTTACAGCACAAAGATATCTAGTTGATTTGAAGCAGTTCCGAGAAAGTCTAAACATAATCGCCACTTCTCCCTCCTGGCACTTTCCATGTGGGAGATATAGCAGGATGTATATTGGTTTTGAGGACAACTCAATGGACAGTGTAGGGAGAAAAGGTCCTGGCTCCTTGAATGCCGTTTCTGGAGACACTGCGATCAATGTGGGAGATATGTCAAGATGTGTGTTTGTTTTGAGGACGGCTCTCTGGAGAGTCTTAGCAAAGAGGTCACACAGCTAATCAGAGCAATTCTCAGAGACACTGAGAACAAGCTCGACAATTCCCTCCTGGCACTTTCCCTGTAGGAGATACCGCAAGACGTTTCTGTACATTGGGCACAGCGCTCTGCACGGTGTTAGCAGAGACTTTCCCGGGACAGTGAAACCCTATGTCAGAGACACTGAGAAGAAGCCCCAATGTTCCCTCCAGGCACTTTCAGTGTGGGTGCCTTCTCCACGTGGTTCCTGGTTTCACTGCGGCTCTGAAGAGAATGTTAGCAAAGAGGTAACCGGGACAGTGAAAACAGTACTCAAAGACAGGGAGAGCAAGCTCTCTCTTGGCACTTTGGATGTGGGACATACAGCGAGATGTTTGCTGCTTTTGCGCTTGGCTGTTGGGAGATTTACAGCACAAAGATATCTAGTTGATTTGAAGCAGTTCCGAGAAAGTCTAAACATAATCGCCACTTCTCCCTCCTGGCACTTTCCATGTGGGAGATATAGCAGGATGTATATTGGTTTTGAGGACAACTCAATGGAGAGTGTAGGGAGAAAAGGTCCTGGCTCCTTGAATGCCGTTTCTGGAGACACTGCGATCAATGTGGGAGATATGTCAAGATGTGTGTTTGTTTTGAGGACGGCTCTCTGGAGAGTCTTAGCAAAGAGGTCACACAGATAATCAGAGCAATTCTCAGAGACACTGAGAACAAGCTCGACAATTCCCTCCTGGCACTTTCCCTGTAGGAGATACCGCAAGACGTTTCTGTACATTGGGCACAGCGCTCTGCAGGGTGTTAGCAGAGACTTTCCCGGGACAGTGAAACCCTATGTCAGAGACACTGAGAAGAAGCCCCAATGTTCCCTCCAGGCACTTTCAGTGTGGGTGCCTTCTCCACGTGGTTCCTGGTTTCACTGCGGCTCTGAAGAGAATGTTAGCAAAGAGGTAACCGGGACAGTGAAAACAGTACTCAAAGACAGGGAGAGCAAGCTCTCTCTTGGCACTTTGGATGTGGGACATACAGCGAGATGTTTGCTGCTTTTGCGCTTGGCTGTTGGGAGATTTACAGCACAAAGATATCTAGTTGATTTGAAGCAGTTCCGAGAAAGTCTAAACATAATCCCCACTTCTCCCTCCTGGCACTTTCCATGTGGGAGATATAGCAGGATGTATATTGGTTTTGAGGACAACTCAATGGACAGTGTAGGGAGAAAAGGTCCTGGCTCCTTGAATGCCGTTTCTGGAGACACTGCGATCAATGTGGGAGATATGTCAAGATGTGTGTTTGTTTTGAGGACGTCTCTCTGGAGAGTCTTAGCAAAGAGGTCACACAGATAATCAGAGCAATTCTCAGAGACACTGAGAACAAGCTCCACAATTCCCTCCTGGCACTTTCCCTGTAGGAGATACCGCAAGACGTTTCTGTACATTGGGCACAGCGCTCTGCACGGTGTTAGCAGAGACTTTCCCGGGACAGTGAAACCCTATGTCAGAGACACTGAGAAGAAGCCCCAATGTTCCCTCCAGGCACTTTCAGTGTGGGTGCCTTCTCCACGTGGTTCCTGGTTTCACTGCGGCTCTGAAGAGAATGTTAGCAAAGAGGTAACCGGGACAGTGAAAACAGTACTCAAAGACAGGGAGAGCAAGCTCTCTCTTGGCACTTTGGATGTGGGACATACAGCGAGATGTTTGCTGCTTTTGCGTTTGGCTGTTGGGAGATTTACAGCACAAAGATATCTAGTTGATTTGAAGCAGTTCCGAGAAAGTCTAAACATAATCCCCACTTCTCCCTCCTAGCACTTTCCATGTGGGAGATATAGCAGGATGTATATTGGTTTTGAGGACAACTCAATGGACAGTGTAGGGAGAAAAGGTCCTGGCTCCTTGAATGCCGTTTCTGGAGACACTGCGATCAATGTGGGAGATATGTCAAGATGTGTGTTTGTTTTGAGGACGTCTCTCTGGAGAGTCTTAGCAAAGAGGTCACAGGGATAATCAGAGCAATTCTCAGAGACACTGAGAACAAGCTCGACAATTCCCTCCTGGCACTTTCCCTGTAGGAGATACCGCAAGACGTTTCTGTACATTGGGCACAGCGCTCTGCACGGTGTTAGCAGAGACTTTCCCGGGACAGTGAAACCCTATGTCAGAGACACTGAGAAGAAGCCCCAATGTTCCCTCCAGGCACTTTCAGTGTGGGTGCCTTCTCCACGTGGTTCCTGGTTTCACTGCGGCTCTGAAGAGAATGTTAGCAAAGAGGTAACCGGGACCGTGAAAACAGTACTCAAAGACAGGGAGAGCAAGCTCTCTCTTGGCACTTTGGATGTGGGACATACAGCGAGATGTTTGCTGCTTTTGCGCTTGGCTGTTGGGAGATTTACAGCACAAAGATATCTAGTTGATTTGAAGCAGTTCCGAGAAAGTCTAAACATAATCCCCACTTCTCCCTCCTGGCACTTTCCATGTGGGAGATATAGCAGGATGTATATTGGTTTTGAGGACAACTCAATGGACAGTGTAGGGAGAAAAGGTCCTGGCTCCTTGAATGCCGTTTCTGGAGACACTGCGATCAATGTGGGAGATATGTCAAGATGTGTGTTTGTTTTGAGGACGGCTCTCTGGAGAGTCTTAGCAAAGAGGTCACACAGATAATCAGAGCAATTCTCAGAGACACTGAGAACAAGCTCGACAATTCCCTCCTGGCACTTTCCCTGTAGGAGATACCGCAAGACGTTTCTGTACATTGGGCACAGCGCTCTGCAGGGTGTTAGCAGAGACTTTCCCGGGACAGTGAAACCCTATGTCAGAGACACTGAGAAGAAGCCCCAATGTTCCCTCCAGGCACTTTCAGTGTGGGTGCCTTCTCCACGTGGTTCCTGGTTTCACTGCGGCTCTGAAGAGAATGTTAGCAAAGAGGTAACCGGGACCGTGAAAACAGTACTCAAAGACAGGGAGAGCAAGCTCTCTCTTGGCACTTTGGATGTGGGACATACAGCGAGATGTTTGCTGCTTTTGCGCTTGGCTGTTGGGAGATTTACAGCACAAAGATATCTAGTTGATTTGAAGCAGTTCCGAGAAAGTCTAAACATAATCCCCACTTCTCCCTCCTGGCACTTTCCATGTGGGAGATATAGCAGGATGTATATTGGTTTTGAGGACAACTCAATGGACAGTGTAGGGAGAAAAGGTCCTGGCTCCTTGAATGCCGTTTCTGGAGACACTGCGATCAATGTGGGAGATATGTCAAGATGTGTGTTTGTTTTGAGGACGGCTCTCTGGAGAGTCTTAGCAAAGAGGTCACACAGATAATCAGAGCAATTCTCAGAGACACTGAGAACAAGCTCGACAATTCCCTCCTGGCACTTTCCCTGTAGGAGATACCGCAAGACGTTTCTGTACATTGGGCACAGCGCTCTGCACGGTGTTAGCAGAGACTTTCCCGGGACAGTGAAACCCTATGTCAGAGACACTGAGAAGAAGCCCCAATGTTCCCTCCAGGCACTTTCAGTGTGGGTGCCTTCTCCACGTGGTTCCTGGTTTCACTGTGGCTCTGAAGAGAATGTTAGCAAAGAGGTAACCGGGACAGTGAAAACAGTACTCAAAGACAGGGAGAGCAAGCTCTCTCTTGGCACTTTGGATGTGGGACATACAGCGAGATGTTTGCTGCTTTTGCGCTTGGCTGTCGGGAGATTTACAGCACAAAGATATCTAGTTGATTTGAAGCAGTTCCGAGAAAGTCTAAACATAATCCCCACTTCTCCCTCCTGGCACTTTCCATGTGGGAGATATAGCAGGATGTATATTGGTTTTGAGGACAACTCAATGGACAGTGTAGGGAGAAAAGGTCCTGGCTCCTTGAATGCCGTTTCTGGAGACACTGCGATCAATGTGGGAGATATGTCAAGATGTGTGTTTGTTTTGAGGACGTCTCTCTGGAGAGTCTTAGCAAAGAGGTCACACAGATAATCAGAGCAATTCTCAGAGACACTGAGAACAAGCTCGACAATTCCCTCCTGGCACTTTCCCTGTAGGAGATACCGCAAGACGTTTCTGTACATTGGGCACAGCGCTCTGCACGGTGTTAGCAGAGACTTTCCCGGGACAGTGAAACCCTATGTCAGAGACACTGAGAAGAAGCCCCAATGTTCCCTCCAGGCACTTTCAGTGTGGGTGCCTTCTCCACGTGGTTCCTGGTTTCACTGCGGCTCTGAAGAGAATGTTAGCAAAGAGGTAACCGGGACCGTGAAAACAGTACTCAAAGACAGGGAGAGCAAGCTCTCTCTTGGCACTTTGGATGTGGGACATACAGCGAGATGTTTGCTGCTTTTGCGCTTGGCTGTTGGGAGATTTACAGCACAAAGATATCTAGTTGATTTGAAGCAGTTCCGAGAAAGTCTAAACATAATCCCCACTTCTCCCTCCTGGCACTTTCCATGTGGGAGATATAGCAGGATGTATATTGGTTTTGAGGACAACTCAATGGACAGTGTAGGGAGAAAAGGTCCTGGCTCCTTGAATGCCGTTTCTGGAGACACTGCGATCAATGTGGGAGATATGTCAAGATGTGTGTTTGTTTTGAGGACGTCTCTCTGGAGAGTCTTAGCAAAGAGGTCACACAGATAATCAGAGCAATTCTCAGAGACACTGAGAACAAGCTCGACAATTCCCTCCTGGCACTTTCCCTGTAGGAGATACCGCAAGACGTTTCTGTACATTGGGCACAGCGCTCTGCAGGGTGTTAGCAGAGACTTTCCCGCGACAGTGAAACCCTATGTCAGAGACACTGAGAAGAAGCCCCAATGTTCCCTCCAGGCACTTTCAGTGTGGGTGCCTTCTCCACGTGGTTCCTGGTTTCACTGCGGCTCTGAAGAGAATGTTAGCAAAGAGGTAACCGGGACAGTGAAAACAGTACTCAAAGACAGGGAGAGCAAGCTCTCTCTTGGCACTTTGGATGTGGGACATACAGCGAGATGTTTGCTGCTTTTGCGTTTGGCTGTTGGGAGATTTACAGCACAAAGATATCTAGTTGATTTGAAGCAGTTCCGAGAAAGTCTAAACATAATCCCCACTTCTCCCTCCTGGCACTTTCCATGTGGGAGATATAGCAGGATGTATATTGGTTTTGAGGACAACTCAATGGACAGTGTAGGGAGAAAAGGTCCTGGCTCCTTGAATGCCGTTTCTGGAGACACTGCGATCAATGTGGGAGATATGTCAAGATGTGTGTTTGTTTTGAGGATGTCTCTCTGGAGAGTCTTAGCAAAGAGGTCACACAGATAATCAGAGCAATTCTCAGAGACACTGAGAACAAGCTCCACAATTCCCTCCTGGCACTTTCCCTGTAGGAGATACCGCAAGACGTTTCTGTACATTGGGCACAGCGCTCTGCAGGGTGTTAGCAGAGACTTTCCCGGGACAGTGAAACCCTATGTCAGAGACACTGAGAAGAAGCCCCAATGTTCCCTCCAGGCACTTTCAGTGTGGGTGCCTTCTCCACGTGGTTCCTGGTTTCACTGCGGCTCTGAAGAGAATGTTAGCAAAGAGGTAACCGGGACCGTGAAAACAGTACTCAAAGACAGGGAGAGCAAGCTCTCTCTTGGCACTTTGGATGTGGGACATACAGCGAGATGTTTGCTGCTTTTGCGTTTGGCTGTCGGGAGATTTAGAGCACAAAGATATCTAGTTGATTTGAAGCAGTTCCGAGAAAGTCTAAACATAATCCCCACTTCTCCCTCCTGGCACTTTCCATGTGGGAGATATAGCAGGATGTATATTGGTTTTGAGGACAACTCAATGGACAGTGTAGGGAGAAAAGGTCCTGGCTCCTTGAATGCCGTTTCTGGAGACACTGCGATCAATGTGGGAGATATGTCAAGATGTGTGTTTGTTTTGAGGACGTCTCTCTGGAGAGTCTTAGCAAAGAGGTCACACAGATAATCAGAGCAATTCTCAGAGACACTGAGAACAAGCTCGACAATTCCCTCCTGGCACTTTCCCTGTAGGAGATACCGCAAGACGTTTCTGTACATTGGGCACAGCGCTCTGCACGGTGTTAGCAGAGACTTTCCCGGGACAGTGAAACCCTATGTCAGAGACACTGAGAAGAAGCCCCAATGTTCCCTCCAGGCACTTTCAGTGTGGGTGCCTTCTCCACGTGGTTCCTGGTTTCACTGCGGCTCTGAAGAGAATGTTAGCAAAGAGGTAACCGGGACCGTGAAAACAGTACTCAAAGACAGGGAGAGCAAGCTCTCTCTTGGCACTTTGGATGTGGGACATACAGCGAGATGTTTGCTGCTTTTGCGCTTGGCTGTTGGGAGATTTACAGCACAAAGATATCTAGTTGATTTGAAGCAGTTCGAGAAAGTCTAAACATAATCCCCACTTCTCCCTCCTGGCACTTTCCATGTGGGAGATATAGCAGGATGTATATTGGTTTTGAGGACAACTCAATGGACAGTGTAGGGAGAAAAGGTCCTGGCTCCTTGAATGCCGTTTCTGGAGACACTGCGATCAATGTGGGAGATATGTCAAGATGTGTGTTTGTTTTGAGGACGGCTCTCTGGAGAGTCTTAGCAAAGAGGTCACACAGCTAATCAGAGCAATTCTCAGAGACACTGAGAACAAGCTCCACAATTCCCTCCTGGCACTTTCCCTGTAGGAGATACCGCAAGACGTTTCTTTACATTGGGCACAGCGCTCTGCAGGGTGTTAGCAGAGACTTTCCCGCGACAGTGAAACCCTATGTCAGAGACACTGAGAAGAAGCCCCAATGTTCCCTCCAGGCACTTTCAGTGTGGGTGCCTTCTCCACGTGGTTCCTGGTTTCACTGCGGCTCTGAAGAGAATGTTAGCAAAGAGGTAACCGGGACCGTGAAAACAGTACTCAAAGACAGGGAGAGCAAGCTCTCTCTTGGCACTTTGGATGTGGGACATACAGCGAGATGTTTGCTGCTTTTGCGTTTGGCTGTTGGGAGATTTACAGCACAAAGATATCTAGTTGATTTGAAGCAGTTCCGAGAAAGTCTAAACATAATCGCCACTTCTCCCTCCTGGCACTTTCCATGTGGGAGATATAGCAGGATGTATATTGGTTTTGAGGACAACTCAATGGACAGTGTAGGGAGAAAAGGTCCTGGCTCCTTGAATGCCGTTTCTGGAGACACTGCGATCAATGTGGGAGATATGTCAAGATGTGTGTTTGTTTTGAGGACGTCTCTCTGGAGAGTCTTAGCAAAGAGGTCACACAGATAATCAGAGCAATTCTCAGAGACACTGAGAACAAGCTCCACAATTCCCTCCTGGCACTTTCCCTGTAGGAGATACCGCAAGACGTTTCTGTACATTGGGCACAGCGCTCTGCACGGTGTTAGCAGAGACTTTCCCGGGACAGTGAAACCCTATGTCAGAGACACTGAGAAGAAGCCCCAATGTTCCCTCCAGGCACTTTCAGTGTGGGTGCCTTCTCCACGTGGTTCCTGGTTTCACTGCGGCTCTGAAGAGAATGTTAGCAAAGAGGTAACCGGGACCGTGAAAACAGTACTCAAAGACAGGGAGAGCAAGCTCTCTCTTGGCACTTTGGATGTGGGACATACAGCGAGATGTTTGCTGCTTTTGCGTTTGGCTGTCGGGAGATTTACAGCACAAAGATATCTAGTTGATTTGAAGCAGTTCCGAGAAAGTCTAAACATAATCCCCACTTCTCCCTCCTGGCACTTTCCATGTGGGAGATATAGCAGGATGTATATTGGTTTTGAGGACAACTCAATGGACAGTGTAGGGAGAAAAGGTCCTGGCTCCTTGAATGCCGTTTCTGGAGACACTGCGATCAATGTGGGAGATATGTCAAGATGTGTGTTTGTTTTGAGGACGTCTCTCTGGAGAGTCTTAGCAAAGAGGTCACACAGATAATCAGAGCAATTCTCAGAGACACTGAGAACAAGCTCCACAATTCCCTCCTGGCACTTTCCCTGTAGGAGATACCGCAAGACGTTTCTGTACATTGGGCACAGCGCTCTGCACGGTGTTAGCAGAGACTTTCCCGCGACAGTGAAACCCTATGTCAGAGACACTGAGAAGAAGCCCCAATGTTCCCTCCAGGCACTTTCAGTGTGGGTGCCTTCTCCACGTGGTTCCTGGTTTCACTGCGGCTCTGAAGAGAATGTTAGCAAAGAGGTAACCGGGACAGTGAAAACAGTACTCAAAGACAGGGAGAGCAAGCTCTCTCTTGGCACTTTGGATGTGGGACATACAGCGAGATGTTTGCTGCTTTTGCGTTTGGCTGTTGGGAGATTTACAGCACAAAGATATCTAGTTGATTTGAAGCAGTTCCGAGAAAGTCTAAACATAATCCCCACTTCTCCCTCCTGGCACTTTCCATGTGGGAGATATAGCAGGATGTATATTGGTTTTGAGGACAACTCAATGGAGAGTGTAGGGAGAAAAGGTCCTGGCTCCTTGAATGCCGTTTCTGGAGACACTGCGATCAATGTGGGAGATATGTCAAGATGTGTGTTTGTTTTGAGGACGTCTCTCTGGAGAGTCTTAGCAAAGAGGTCACACAGATAATCAGAGCAATTCTCAGAGACACGGAGAACAAGCTCCACAATTCCCTCCTGGCACTTTCCCTGTAGGAGATACCGCAAGACGTTTCTGTACATTGGGCACAGCGCTCTGCAGGGTGTTAGCAGAGACTTTCCCGGGACAGTGAAACCCTATGTCAGAGACACTGAGAAGAAGCCCCAATGTTCCCTCCAGGCACTTTCAGTGTGGGTGCCTTCTCCACGTGGTTCCTGGTTTCACTGCAGCTCTGAAGAGAATGTTAGCAAAGAGGTAACCGGGACCGTGAAAACAGTACTCAAAGACAGGGAGAGCAAGCTCTCTCTTGGCACTTTGGATGTGGGACATACAGCGAGATGTTTGCTGCTTTTGCGCTTGGCTGTTGGGAGATTTACAGCACAAAGATATCTAGTTGATTTGAAGCAGTTCCGAGAAAGTCTAAACATAATCCCCACTTCTCCCTCCTGGCACTTTCCATGTGGGAGATATAGCAGGATATATATTGGTTTTGAGGACAACTCAATGGACAGTGTAGGGAGAAAAGGTCCTGGCTCCTTGAATGCCGTTTCTGGAGACACTGCGATCAATGTGGGAGATATGTCAAGATGTGTGTTTGTTTTGAGGACGGCTCTCTGGAGAGTCTTAGCAAAGAGGTCACACAGATAATCAGAGCAATTCTCAGAGACACTGAGAACAAGCTCGACAATTCCCTCCTGGCACTTTCCCTGTAGGAGATACCGCAAGACGTTTCTGTACATTGGGCACAGCGCTCTGCAGGGTGTTAGCAGAGACTTTCCCGGGACAGTGAAACCCTATGTCAGAGACACTGAGAAGAAGCCCCAATGTTCCCTCCAGGCACTTTCAGTGTGGGTGCCTTCTCCACGTGGTTCCTGGTTTCACTGCGGCTCTGAAGAGAATGTTAGCAAAGAGGTAACCGGGACCGTGAAAACAGTACTCAAAGACAGGGAGAGCAAGCTCTCTCTTGGCACTTTGGATGTGGGACATACAGCGAGATGTTTGCTGCTTTTGCGCTTGGCTGTTGGGAGATTTACAGCACAAAGATATCTAGTTGATTTGAAGCAGTTCCGAGAAAGTCTAAACATAATCCCCACTTCTCCCTCCTGGCACTTTCCATGTGGGAGATATAGCAGGATGTATATTGGTTTTGAGGACAACTCAATGGACAGTGTAGGGAGAAAAGGTCCTGGCTCCTTGAATGCCGTTTCTGGAGACACTGCGATCAATGTGGGAGATATGTCAAGATGTGTGTTTGTTTTGAGGACGGCTCTCTGGAGAGTCTTAGCAAAGAGGTCACACAGATAATCAGAGCAATTCTCAGAGACACTGAGAACAAGCTCGACAATTCCCTCCTGGCACTTTCCCTGTAGGAGATACCGCAAGACGTTTCTGTACATTGGGCACAGCGCTCTGCACGGTGTTAGCAGAGACTTTCCCGCGACAGTGAAACCCTATGTCAGAGACACTGAGAAGAAGCCCCAATGTTCCCTCCAGGCACTTTCAGTGTGGGTGCCTTCTCCACGTGGTTCCTGGTTTCACTGCGGCTCTGAAGAGAATGTTAGCAAAGAGGTAACCGGGACCGTGAAAACAGTACTCAAAGACAGGGAGAGCAAGCTCTCTCTTGGCACTTTGGATGTGGGACATACAGCGAGATGTTTGCTGCTTTTGCGCTTGGCTGTTGGGAGATTTACAGCACAAAGATATCTAGTTGATTTGAAGCAGTTCCGAGAAAGTCTAAACATAATCCCCACTTCTCCCTCCTGGCACTTTCCATGTGGGAGATATAGCAGGATGTATATTGGTTTTGAGGACAACTCAATGGACAGTGTAGGGAGAAAAGGTCCTGGCTCCTTGAATGCCGTTTCTGGAGACACTGCGATCAATGTGGGAGATATGTCAAGATGTGTGTTTGTTTTGAGGACGGCTCTCTGGAGAGTCTTAGCAAAGAGGTCACACAGCTAATCAGAGCAATTCTCAGAGACACTGAGAACAAGCTCCACAATTCCCTCCTGGCACTTTCCCTGTAGGAGATACCGCAAGACGTTTCTGTACATTGGGCACAGCGCTCTGCAGGGTGTTAGCAGAGACTTTCCTGCGACAGTGAAACCCTATGTCAGAGACACTGAGAAGAAGCCCCAATGTTCCCTCCAGGCACTTTCAGTGTGGGTGCCTTCTCCACGTGGTTCCTGGTTTCACTGCGGCTCTGAAGAGAATGTTAGCAAAGAGGTAACCGGGACCGTGAAAACAGTACTCAAAGACAGGGAGAGCAAGCTCTCTCTTGGCACTTTGGATGTGGGACATACAGCGAGATGTTTGCTGCTTTTGCGTTTGGCTGTCGGGAGATTTACAGCACAAAGATATCTAGTTGATTTGAAGCAGTTCCGAGAAAGTCTAAACATAATCCCCACTTCTCCCTCCTGGCACTTTCCATGTGGGAGATATAGCAGGATGTATATTGGTTTTGAGGACAACTCAATGGACAGTGTAGGGAGAAAAGGTCCTGGCTCCTTGAATGCCGTTTCTGGAGACACTGCGATCAATGTGGGAGATATGTCAAGATGTGTGTTTGTTTTGAGGACGTCTCTCTGGAGAGTCTTAGCAAAGAGGTCACACAGATAATCAGAGCAATTCTCAGAGACACGGAGAACAAGCTCCACAATTCCCTCCTGGCACTTTCCCTGTAGGAGATACCGCAAGACGTTTCTGTACATTGGGCACAGCGCTCTGCACGGTGTTAGCAGAGACTTTCCCGGGACAGTGAAACCCTATGTCAGAGACACTGAGAAGAAGCCCCAATGTTCCCTCCAGGCACTTTCAGTGTGGGTGCCTTCTCCACGTGGTTCCTGGTTTCACTGCGGCTCTGAAGAGAATGTTAGCAAAGAGGTAACCGGGACCGTGAAAACAGTACACAAAGACAGGGAGAGCAAGCTCTCTCTTGGCACTTTGGATGTGGGACATACAGCGAGATGTTTGCTGCTTTTGCGCTTGGCTGTTGGGAGATTTACAGCACAAAGATATCTAGTTGATTTGAAGCAGTTCCGAGAAAGTCTAAACATAATCCCCACTTCTCCCTCCTGGCACTTTCCATGTGGGAGATATAGCAGGATGTATATTGGTTTTGAGGACAACTCAATGGAGAGTGTAGGGAGAAAAGGTCCTGGCTCCTTGAATGCCGTTTCTGGAGACACTGCGATCAATGTGGGAGATATGTCAAGATGTGTGTTTGTTTTGAGGACGGCTCTCTGGAGAGTCTTAGCAAAGAGGTCACACAGATAATCAGAGCAATTCTCAGAGACACGGAGAACAAGCTCCACAATTCCCTCCTGGCACTTTCCCTGTAGGAGATACCGCAAGACGTTTCTGTACATTGGGCACAGCGCTCTGCACGATGTTAGCAGAGACTTTCCCGGGACAGTGAAACCCTATGTCAGAGACACTGAGAAGAAGCCCCAATGTTCCCTCCAGGCACTTTCAGTGTGGGTGCCTTCTCCACGTGGTTCCTGGTTTCACTGCGGCTCTGAAGAGAATGTTAGCAAAGAGGTAACCGGGACCGTGAAAACAGTACTCAAAGACAGGGAGAGCAAGCTCTCTCTTGGCACTTTGGATGTGGGACATACAGCGAGATGTTTGCTGCTTTTGCGTTTGGCTGTTGGGAGATTTACAGCACAAAGATATCTAGTTGATTTGAAGCAGTTCCGAGAAAGTCTAAACATAATCCCCACTTCTCCCTCCTGGCACTTTCCATGTGGGAGATATAGCAGGATGTATATTGGTTTTGAGGACAACTCAATGGACAGTGTAGGGAGAAAAGGTCCTGGCTCCTTGAATGCCGTTTCTGGAGACACTGCGATCAATGTGGGAGATATGTCAAGATGTGTGTTTGTTTTGAGGACGGCTCTCTGGAGAGTCTTAGCAAAGAGGTCACACAGATAATCAGAGCAATTCTCAGAGACACTGAGAACAAGCTCGACAATTCCCTCCTGGCACTTTCCCTGTAGGAGATACCGCAAGACGTTTCTGTACATTGGGCACAGCGCTCTGCAGGGTGTTAGCAGAGACTTTCCCGGGACAGTGAAACCCTATGTCAGAGACACTGAGAAGAAGCCCCAATGTTCCCTCCAGGCACTTTCAGTGTGGGTGCCTTCTCCACGTGGTTCCTGGTTTCACTGCGGCTCTGAAGAGAATGTTAGCAAAGAGGTAACCGGGACAGTGAAAACAGTACTCAAAGACAGGGAGAGCAAGCTCTCTCTTGGCACTTTGGATGTGGGACATACAGCGAGATGTTTGCTGCTTTTGCGCTTGGCTGTTGGGAGATTTACAGCACAAAGATATCTAGTTGATTTGAAGCAGTTCCGAGAAAGTCTAAACATAATCCCCACTTCTCCCTCCTGGCACTTTCCATGTGGGAGATATAGCAGGATGTATATTGGTTTTGAGGACAACTCAATGGAGAGTGTAGGGAGAAAAGGTCCTGGCTCCTTGAATGCCGTTTCTGGAGACACTGCGATCAATGTGGGAGATATGTCAAGATGTGTGTTTGTTTTGAGGACGTCTCCCTGGAGAGTCTTAGCAAAGAGGTCACACAGATAATCAGAGCAATTCTCAGAGACACGGAGAACAAGCTCCACAATTCCCTCCTGGCACTTTCCCTGTAGGAGATACCGCAAGACGTTTCTGTACATTGGGCACAGCGCTCTGCACGGTGTTAGCAGAGACTTTCCCGGGACAGTGAAACCCTATGTCAGAGACACTGAGAAGAAGCCCCAATGTTCCCTCCAGGCACTTTCAGTGTGGGTGCCTTCTCCACGTGGTTCCTGGTTTCACTGCGGCTCTGAAGAGAATGTTAGCAAAGAGGTAACCGGGACCGTGAAAACAGTACTCAAAGACAGGGAGAGCAAGCTCTCTCTTGGCACTTTGGATGTGGGACATACAGCGAGATGTTTGCTGCTTTTGCGCTTGGCTGTTGGGAGATTTACAGCACAAAGATATCTAGTTGATTTGAAGCAGTTCCGAGAAAGTCTAAACATAATCCCCACTTCTCCCTCCTGGCACTTTCCATGTGGGAGATATAGCAGGATGTATATTGGTTTTGAGGACAACTCAATGGACAGTGTAGGGAGAAAAGGTCCTGGCTCCTTGAATGCCGTTTCTGGAGACACTGCGATCAATGTGGGAGATATGTCAAGATGTGTGTTTGTTTTGAGGACGTCTCTCTGGAGAGTCTTAGCAAAGAGGTCACACAGATAATCAGAGCAATTCTCAGAGACACGGAGAACAAGCTCCACAATTCCCTCCTGGCACTTTCCCTGTAGGAGATACCGCAAGACGTTTCTGTACATTGGGCACAGCGCTCTGCACGGTGTTAGCAGAGACTTTCCCGGGACAGTGAAACCCTATGTCAGAGACACTGAGAAGAAGCCCCAATGTTCCCTCCAGGCACTTTCAGTGTGGGTGCCTTCTCCACGTGGTTCCTGGTTTCACTGCAGCTCTGAAGAGAATGTTAGCAAAGAGGTAACCGGGACAGTGAAAACAGTACTCAAAGACAGGGAGAGCAAGCTCTCTCTTGGCACTTTGGATGTGGGACATACAGCGAGATGTTTGCTGCTTTTGCGCTTGGCTGTTGGGAGATTTACAGCACAAAGATATCTAGTTGATTTGAAGCAGTTCCGAGAAAGTCTAAACATAATCCCCACTTCTCCCTCCTGGCACTTTCCATGTGGGAGATATAGCAGGATGTATATTGGTTTTGAGGACAACTCAATGGACAGTGTAGGGAGAAATGGTCCTGGCTCCTTGAATGCCGTTTCTGGAGACACTGCGATCAATGTGGGAGATATGTCAAGATGTGTGTTTGTTTTGAGGACAGCTCTCTGGAGAGTCTTAGCAAAGAGGTCACACAGCTAATCAGAGCAATTCTCAGAGACACTGAGAACAAGCTCCACAATTCCCTCCTGGCACTTTCCCTGTAGGAGATACCGCAAGACGTTTCTGTACATTGGGCACAGCACTCTGCACGGTGTTAGCAGAGACTTTCCCGGGACAGTGAAACCCTATGTCAGAGACACTGAGAAGAAGCCCCAATGTTCCCTCCAGGCACTTTCAGTGTGGGTGCCTTCTCCACGTGGTTCCTGGTTTCACTGCGGCTCTGAAGAGAATGTTAGCAAAGAGGTAACCGGGACAGTGAAAACAGTACTCAAAGACAGGGAGAGCAAGCTCTCTCTTGGCACTTTGGATGTGGGACATACAGCGAGATGTTTGCTGCTTTTGCGTTTGGCTGTTGGGAGATTTACAGCACAAAGATATCTAGTTGATTTGAAGCAGTTCCGAGAAAGTCTAAACATAATCCCCACTTCTCCCTCCTGGCACTTTCCATGTGGGAGATATAGCAGGATGTATATTGGTTTTGAGGACAACTCAATGGACAGTGTAGGGAGAAAAGGTCCTGGCTCCTTGAATGCCGTTTCTGGAGACACTGCGATCAATGTGGGAGATATGTCAAGATGTGTGTTTGTTTTGAGGACGGCTCTCTGGAGAGTCTTAGCAAAGAGGTCACACAGATAATCAGAGCAATTCTCAGAGACACTGAGAACAAGCTCCACAGTTCCCTCCTGGCACTTTCCCTGTAGGAGATACCGCAAGACGTTTCTGTACATTGGGCACAGCGCTCTGCAGGGTGTTAGCAGAGACTTTCCCGGGACAGTGAAACCCTATGTCAGAGACACTGAGAAGAAGCCCCAATGTTCCCTCCAGGCACTTTCAGTGTGGGTGCCTTCTCCACGTGGTTCCTGGTTTCACTGCGGCTCTGAAGAGAATGTTAGCAAAGAGGTAACCGGGACCGTGAAAACAGTACTCAAAGACAGGGAGAGCAAGCTCTCTCTTGGCACTTTGGATGTGGGACATACAGCGAGATGTTTGCTGCTTTTGCGTTTGGCTGTCGGGAGATTTACAGCACAAAGATATCTAGTTGATTTGAAGCAGTTCCGAGAAAGTCTAAACATAATCCCCACTTCTCCCTCCTGGCACTTTCCATGTGGGAGATATAGCAGGATGTATATTGGTTTTGAGGACAACTCAATGGACAGTGTAGGGAGAAAAGGTCCTGGCTCCTTGAATGCCGTTTCTGGAGACACTGCGATCAATGTGGGAGATATGTCAAGATGTGTGTTTGTTTTGAGGACGGCTCTCTGGAGAGTCTTAGCAAAGAGGTCACACAGATAATCAGAGCAATTCTCAGAGACACTGAGAACAAGCTCGACAATTCCCTCCTGGCACTTTCCCTGTAGGAGATACCGCAAGACGTTTCTGTACATTGGGCACAGCGCTCTGCACGGTGTTAGCAGAGACTTTCCCGGGACAGTGAAACCCTATGTCAGAGACACTGAGAAGAAGCCCCAATGTTCCCTCCAGGCACTTTCAGTGTGGGTGCCTTCTCCACGTGGTTCCTGGTTTCACTGCGGCTCTGAAGAGAATGTTAGCAAAGAGGTAACCGGGACAGTGAAAACAGTACTCAAAGACAGGGAGAGCAAGCTCTCTCTTGGCACTTTGGATGTGGGACATACAGCGAGATGTTTGCTGCTTTTGCGCTTGGCTGTTGGGAGATTTACAGCACAAAGATATCTAGTTGATTTGAAGCAGTTCCGAGAAAGTCTAAACATAATCCCCACTTCTCCCTCCTGGCACTTTCCATGTGGGAGATATAGCAGGATGTATATTGGTTTTGAGGACAACTCAATGGAGAGTGTAGGGAGAAAAGGTCCTGGCTCCTTGAATGCCGTTTCTGGAGACACTGCGATCAATGTGGGAGATATGTCAAGATGTGTGTTTGTTTTGAGGACGTCTCCCTGGAGAGTCTTAGCAAAGAGGTCACACAGATAATCAGAGCAATTCTCAGAGACACGGAGAACAAGCTCCACAATTCCCTCCTGGCACTTTCCCTGTAGGAGATACCGCAAGACGTTTCTGTACATTGGGCACAGCGCTCTGCACGGTGTTAGCAGAGACTTTCCCGGGACAGTGAAACCCTATGTCAGAGACACTGAGAAGAAGCCCCAATGTTCCCTCCAGGCACTTTCAGTGTGGGTGCCTTCTCCACGTGGTTCCTGGTTTCACTGCGGCTCTGAAGAGAATGTTAGCAAAGAGGTAACCGGGACCGTGAAAACAGTACTCAAAGACAGGGAGAGCAAGCTCTCTCTTGGCACTTTGGATGTGGGACATACAGCGAGATGTTTGCTGCTTTTGCGCTTGGCTGTTGGGAGATTTACAGCACAAAGATATCTAGTTGATTTGAAGCAGTTCCGAGAAAGTCTAAACATAATCCCCACTTCTCCCTCCTGGCACTTTCCATGTGGGAGATATAGCAGGATGTATATTGGTTTTGAGGACAACTCAATGGAGAGTGTAGGGAGAAAAGGTCCTGGCTCCTTGAATGCCGTTTCTGGAGACACTGCGATCAATGTGGGAGATATGTCAAGATGTGTGTTTGTTTTGAGGACGTCTCCATGGAGAGTCTTAGCAAAGAGGTCACACAGATAATCAGAGCAATTCTCAGAGACACGGAGAACAAGCTCCACAATTCCCTCCTGGCACTTTCCCTGTAGGAGATACCGCAAGACGTTTCTGTACATTGGGCACAGCGCTCTGCACGGTGTTAGCAGAGACTTTCCCGGGACAGTGAAACCCTATGTCAGAGACACTGAGAAGAAGCCCCAATGTTCCCTCCAGGCACTTTCAGTGTGGGTGCCTTCTCCACGTGGTTCCTGGTTTCACTGCGGCTCTGAAGAGAATGTTAGCAAAGAGGTAACCGGGACAGTGAAAACAGTACTCAAAGACAGGGAGAGCAAGCTCTCTCTTGGCACTTTGGATGTGGGACATACAGCGAGATGTTTGCTGCTTTTGCGCTTGGCTGTTGGGAGATTTACAGCACAAAGATATCTAGTTGATTTGAAGCAGTTCCGAGAAAGTCTAAACATAATCCCCACTTCTCCCTCCTGGCACTTTCCATGTGGGAGATATAGCAGGATGTATATTGGTTTTGAGGACAACTCAATGGACAGTGTAGGGAGAAAAGGTCCTGGCTCCTTGAATGCCGTTTCTGGAGACACTGCGATCAATGTGGGAGATATGTCAAGATGTGTGTTTGTTTTGAGGACGTCTCTCTGGAGAGTCTTAGCAAAGAGGTCACACAGATAATCAGAGCAATTCTCAGAGACACGGAGAACAAGCTCCACAATTCCCTCCTGGCACTTTCCCTGTAGGAGATACCGCAAGACGTTTCTGTACATTGGGCACAGCGCTCTGCACGGTGTTAGCAGAGACTTTCCCGGGACAGTGAAACCCTATGTCAGAGACACTGAGAAGAAGCCCCAATGTTCCCTCCAGGCACTTTCAGTGTGGGTGCCTTCTCCACGTGGTTCCTGGTTTCACTGCGGCTCTGAAGAGAATGTTAGCAAAGAGGTAACCGGGACAGTGAAAACAGTACTCAAAGACAGGGAGAGCAAGCTCTCTCTTGGCACTTTGGATGTGGGACATACAGCGAGATGTTTGCTGCTTTTGCGCTTGGCTGTTGGGAGATTTACAGCACAAAGATATCTAGTTGATTTGAAGCAGTTCCGAGAAAGTCTAAACATAATCCCCACTTCTCCCTCCTGGCACTTTCCATGTGGGAGATATAGCAGGATGTATATTGGTTTTGAGGACAACTCAATGGACAGTGTAGGGAGAAATGGTCCTGGCTCCTTGAATGCCGTTTCTGGAGACACTGCGATCAATGTGGGAGATATGTCAAGATGTGTGTTTGTTTTGAGGTCGTCTCTCTGGAGAGTCTTAGCAAAGAGGTCACACAGCTAATCAGAGCAATTCTCAGAGACACTGAGAACAAGCTCCACAATTCCCTCCTGGCACTTTCCCTGTAGGAGATACCGCAAGACGTTTCTGTACATTGGGCACAGCACTCTGCACGGTGTTAGCAGAGACTTTCCCGGGACAGTGAAACCCTATGTCAGAGACACTGAGAAGAAGCCCCAATGTTCCCTCCAGGCACTTTCAGTGTGGGTGCCTTCTCCACGTGGTTCCTGGTTTCACTGCGGCTCTGAAGAGAATGTTAGCAAAGAGGTAACCGGGACAGTGAAAACAGTACTCAAAGACAGGGAGAGCAAGCTCTCTCTTGGCACTTTGGATGTGGGACATACAGCGAGATGTTTGCTGCTTTTGCGTTTGGCTGTTGGGAGATTTACAGCACAAAGATATCTAGTTGATTTGAAGCAGTTCCGAGAAAGTCTAAACATAATCCCCACTTCTCCCTCCTGGCACTTTCCATGTGGGAGATATAGCAGGATGTATATTGGTTTTGAGGACAACTCAATGGACAGTGTAGGGAGAAAAGGTCCTGGCTCCTTGAATGCCGTTTCTGGAGACACTGCGATCAATGTGGGAGATATGTCAAGATGTGTGTTTGTTTTGAGGACGGCTCTCTGGAGAGTCTTAGCAAAGAGGTCACACAGATAATCAGAGCAATTCTCAGAGACACTGAGAACAAGCTCCACAATTCCCTCCTGGCACTTTCCCTGTAGGAGATACCGCAAGACGTTTCTGTACATTGGGCACAGCGCTCTGCACGGTGTTAGCAGAGACTTTCCCGGGACAGTGAAACCCTATGTCAGAGACACTGAGAAGAAGCCCCAATGTTCCCTCCAGGCACTTTCAGTGTGGGTGCCTTCTCCACGTGGTTCCTGGTTTCACTGCGGCTCTGAAGAGAATGTTAGCAAAGAGGTAACCGGGACCGTGAAAACAGTACTCAAAGACAGGGAGAGCAAGCTCTCTCTTGGCACTTTGGATGTGGGACATACAGCGAGATGTTTGCTGCTTTTGCGTTTGGCTGTCGGGAGATTTACAGCACAAAGATATCTAGTTGATTTGAAGCAGTTCCGAGAAAGTCTAAACATAATCCCCACTTCTCCCTCCTGGCACTTTCCATGTGGGAGATATAGCAGGATGTATATTGGTTTTGAGGACAACTCAATGGACAGTGTAGGGAGAAAAGGTCCTGGCTCCTTGAATGCCGTTTCTGGAGACACTGCGATCAATGTGGGAGATATGTCAAGATGTGTGTTTGTTTTGAGGACGGCTCTCTGGAGAGTCTTAGCAAAGAGGTCACACAGATAATCAGAGCAATTCTCAGAGACACGGAGAACAAGCTCCACAATTCCCTCCTGGCACTTTCCCTGTAGGAGATACCGCAAGACGTTTCTGTACATTGGGCACAGCGCTCTGCACGGTGTTAGCAGAGACTTTCCCGGGACAGTGAAACCCTATGTCAGAGACACTGAGAAGAAGCCCCAATGTTCCCTCCAGGCACTTTCAGTGTGGGTGCCTTCTCCACGTGGTTCCTGGTTTCACTGCGGCTCTGAAGAGAATGTTAGCAAAGAGGTAACCGGGACCGTGAAAACAGTACCCAAAGACAGGGAGAGCAAGCTCTCTCTTGGCACTTTGGATGTGGGACATACAGCGAGATGTTTGCTGCTTTTGCGCTTGGCTGTTGGGAGATTTACAGCACAAAGATATCTAGTTGATTTGAAGCAGTTCCGAGAAAGTCTAAACATAATCCCCACTTCTCCCTCCTGGCACTTTCCATGTGGGAGATATAGCAGGATGTATATTGGTTTTGAGGACAACTCAATGGACAGTGTAGGGAGAAAAGGTCCTGGCTCCTTGAATGCCGTTTCTGGAGACACTGCGATCAATGTGGGAGATATGTCAAGATGTGTGTTTGTTTTGAGGACGTCTCTCTGGAGAGTCTTAGCAAAGAGGTCACACAGATAATCAGAGCAATTCTCAGAGACACGGAGAACAAGCTCCACAATTCCCTCCTGGCACTTTCCCTGTAGGAGATACCGCAAGACGTTTCTGTACATTGGGCACAGCGCTCTGCACGGTGTTAGCAGAGACTTTCCCGCGACAGTGAAACCCTATGTCAGAGACACTGAGAAGAAGCCCCAATGTTCCCTCCAGGCACTTTCAGTGTGGGTGCCTTCTCCACGTGGTTCCTGGTTTCACTGCAGCTCTGAAGAGAATGTTAGCAAAGAGGTAACCGGGACAGTGAAAACAGTACTCAAAGACAGGGAGAGCAAGCTCTCTCTTGGCACTTTGGATGTGGGACATACAGCGAGATGTTTGCTGCTTTTGCGCTTGGCTGTTGGGAGATTTACAGCACAAAGATATCTAGTTGATTTGAAGCAGTTCCGAGAAAGTCTAAACATAATCCCCACTTCTCCCTCCTGGCACTTTCCATGTGGGAGATATAGCAGGATGTATATTGGTTTTGAGGACAACTCAATGGACAGTGTAGGGAGAAATGGTCCTGGCTCCTTGAATGCCGTTTCTGGAGACACTGCGATCAATGTGGGAGATATGTCAAGATGTGTGTTTGTTTTGAGGACAGCTCTCTGGAGAGTCTTAGCAAAGAGGTCACACAGCTAATCAGAGCAATTCTCAGAGACACTGAGAACAAGCTCGACAATTCCCTCCTGGCACTTTCCCTGTAGGAGATACCGCAAGACGTTTCTGTACATTGGGCACAGCGCTCTGCACGGTGTTAGCAGAGACTTTCCCGGGACAGTGAAACCCTATGTCAGAGACACTGAGAAGAAGCCCCAATGTTCCCTCCAGGCACTTTCAGTGTGGGTGCCTTCTCCACGTGGTTCCTGGTTTCACTGCGGCTCTGAAGAGAATGTTAGCAAAGAGGTAACCGGGACCGTGAAAACAGTACTCAAAGACAGGGAGAGCAAGCTCTCTCTTGGCACTTTGGATGTGGGACATACAGCGAGATGTTTGCTGCTTTTGCGTTTGGCTGTCGGGAGATTTACAGCACAAAGATATCTAGTTGATTTGAAGCAGTTCCGAGAAAGTCTAAACATAATCCCCACTTCTCCCTCCTGGCACTTTCCATGTGGGAGATATAGCAGGATGTATATTGGTTTTGAGGACAACTCAATGGACAGTGTAGGGAGAAAAGGTCCTGGCTCCTTGAATGCCGTTTCTGGAGACACTGCGATCAATGTGGGAGATATGTCAAGATGTGTGTTTGTTTTGAGGACGGCTCTCTGGAGAGTCTTAGCAAAGAGGTCACACAGATAATCAGAGCAATTCTCAGAGACACTGAGAACAAGCTCGACAATTCCCTCCTGGCACTTTCCCTGTAGGAGATACCGCAAGACGTTTCTGTACATTGGGCACAGCGCTCTGCACGGTGTTAGCAGAGACTTTCCCGGGACAGTGAAACCCTATGTCAGAGACACTGAGAAGAAGCCCCAATGTTCCCTCCAGGCACTTTCAGTGTGGGTGCCTTCTCCACGTGGTTCCTGGTTTCACTGCGGCTCTGAAGAGAATGTTAGCAAAGAGGTAACCGGGACAGTGAAAACAGTACTCAAAGACAGGGAGAGCAAGCTCTCTCTTGGCACTTTGGATGTGGGACATACAGCGAGATGTTTGCTGCTTTTGCGCTTGGCTGTCGGGAGATTTACAGCACAAAGATATCTAGTTGATTTGAAGCAGTTCCGAGAAAGTCTAAACATAATCCCCACTTCTCCCTCCTGGCACTTTCCATGTGGGAGATATAGCAGGATGTATATTGGTTTTGAGGACAACTCAATGGAGAGTGTAGGGAGAAAAGGTCCTGGCTCCTTGAATGCCGTTTCTGGAGACACTGCGATCAATGTGGGAGATATGTCAAGATGTGTGTTTGTTTTGAGGACGGCTCTCTGGAGAGTCTTAGCAAAGAGGTCACACAGATAATCAGAGCAATTCTCAGAGACACGGAGAACAAGCTCCACAATTCCCTCCTGGCACTTTCCCTGTAGGAGATACCGCAAGACGTTTCTGTACATTGGGCACAGCGCTCTGCACGGTGTTAGCAGAGACTTTCCCGGGACAGTGAAACCCTATGTCAGAGACACTGAGAAGAAGCCCCAATGTTCCCTCCAGGCACTTTCAGTGTGGGTGCCTTCTCCACGTGGTTCCTGGTTTCACTGCAGCTCTGAAGAGAATGTTAGCAAAGAGGTAACCGGGACAGTGAAAACAGTACTCAAAGACAGGGAGAGCAAGCTCTCTCTTGGCACTTTGGATGTGGGACATACAGCGAGATGTTTGCTGCTTTTGCGCTTGGCTGTTGGGAGATTTACAGCACAAAGATATCTAGTTGATTTGAAGCAGTTCCGAGAAAGTCTAAACATAATCCCCACTTCTCCCTCCTGGCACTTTCCATGTGGGAGATATAGCAGGATGTATATTGGTTTTGAGGACAACTCAATGGAGAGTGTAGGGAGAAAAGGTCCTGGCTCCTTGAATGCCGTTTCTGGAGACACTGCGATCAATGTGGGAGATATGTCAAGATGTGTGTTTGTTTTGAGGACGGCTCTCTGGAGAGTCTTAGCAAAGAGGTCACACAGATAATCAGAGCAATTCTCAGAGACACGGAGAACAAGCTCCACAATTCCCTCCTGGCACTTTCCCTGTAGGAGATACCGCAAGACGTTTCTGTACATTGGGCACAGCGCTCTGCAGGGTGTTAGCAGAGACTTTCCCGGGACAGTGAAACCCTATGTCAGAGACACTGAGAAGAAGCCCCAATGTTCCCTCCAGGCACTTTCAGTGTGGGTGCCTTCTCCACGTGGTTCCTGGTTTCACTGCAGCTCTGAAGAGAATGTTAGCAAAGAGGTAACTGGGACAGTGAAAACAGTACTCAAAGACAGGGAGAGCAAGCTCTCTCTTGGCACTTTGGATGTGGGACATACAGCGAGATGTTTGCTGCTTTTGCGCTTGGCTGTTGGGAGATTTACAGCACAAAGATATCTAGTTGATTTGAAGCAGTTCCGAGAAAGTCTAAACATAATCCCCACTTCTCCCTCCTGGCACTTTCCATGTGGGAGATATAGCAGGATGTATATTGGTTTTGAGGACAACTCAATGGACAGTGTAGGGAGAAAAGGTCCTGGCTCCTTGAATGCCGTTTCTGGAGACACTGCGATCAATGTGGGAGATATGTCAAGATGTGTGTTTGTTTTGAGGACGGCTCTCTGGAGAGTCTTAGCAAAGAGGTCACACAGATAATCAGAGCAATTCTCAGAGACACTGAGAACAAGCTCCACAATTCCCTCCTGGCACTTTCCCTGTAGGAGATACCGCAAGACGTTTCTGTACATTGGGCACAGCGCTCTGCACGGTGTTAGCAGAGACTTTCCCGGGACAGTGAAACCCTATGTCAGAGACACTGAGAAGAAGCCCCAATGTTCCCTCCAGGCACTTTCAGTGTGGGTGCCTTCTCCACGTGGTTCCTGGTTTCACTGCGGCTCTGAAGAGAATGTTAGCAAAGAGGTAACCGGGACAGTGAAAACAGTACTCAAAGACAGGGAGAGCAAGCTCTCTCTTGGCACTTTGGATGTGGGACATACAGCGAGATGTTTGCTGCTTTTGCGTTTGGCTGTTGGGAGATTTACAGCACAAAGATATCTAGTTGATTTGAAGCAGTTCCGAGAAAGTCTAAACATAATCCCCACTTCTCCCTCCTGGCACTTTCCATGTGGGAGATATAGCAGGATGTATATTGGTTTTGAGGACAACTCAATGGACAGTGTAGGGAGAAAAGGTCCTGGCTCCTTGAATGCTGTTTCTGGAGACACTGCGATCAATGTGGGAGATATGTCAAGATGTGTGTTTGTTTTGAGGACGTCTCCCTGGAGAGTCTTAGCAAAGAGGTCACACAGATAATCAGAGCAATTCTCAGAGACACTGAGAACAAGCTCCACAATTCCCTCCTGGCACTTTCCCTGTAGGAGATACCGCAAGACGTTTCTGTACATTGGGCACAGCGCTCTGCACGGTGTTAGCAGAGACTTTCCCGGGACAGTGAAACCCTATGTCAGAGACACTGAGAAGAAGCCCCAATGTTCCCTCCAGGCACTTTCAGTGTGGGTGCCTTCTCCACGTGGTTCCTGGTTTCACTGCGGCTCTGAAGAGAATGTTAGCAAAGAGGTAACCGGGACCGTGAAAACAGTACTCAAAGACAGGGAGAGCAAGCTCTCTCTTGGCACTTTGGATGTGGGACATACAGCGAGATGTTTGCTGCTTTTGCGCTTGGCTGTTGGGAGATTTACAGCACAAAGATATCTAGTTGATTTGAAGCAGTTCCGAGAAAGTCTAAACATAATCCCCACTTCTCCCTCCTGGCACTTTCCATGTGGGAGATATAGCAGGATGTATATTGGTTTTGAGGACAACTCAATGGACAGTGTAGGGAGAAAAGGTCCTGGCTCCTTGAATGCCGTTTCTGGAGACACTGCGATCAATGTGGGAGATATGTCAAGATGTGTGTTTGTTTTGAGGACGTCTCTCTGGAGAGTCTTAGCAAAGAGGTCACACAGATAATCAGAGCAATTCTCAGAGACACTGAGAACAAGCTCCACAATTCCCTCCTGGCACTTTCCCTGTAGGAGATACCGCAAGACGTTTCTGTACATTGGGCACAGCGCTCTGCACGGTGTTAGCAGAGACTTTCCCGCGACAGTGAAACCCTATGTCAGAGACACTGAGAAGAAGCCCCAATGTTCCCTCCAGGCACTTTCAGTGTGGGTGCCTTCTCCACGTGGTTCCTGGTTTCACTGCGGCTCTGAAGAGAATGTTAGCAAAGAGGTAACCGGGACAGTGAAAACAGTACTCAAAGACAGGGAGAGCAAGCTCTCTCTTGGCACTTTGGATGTGGGACATACAGCGAGATGTTTGCTGCTTTTGCGCTTGGCTGTTGGGAGATTTACAGCACAAAGATATCTAGTTGATTTGAAGCAGTTCCGAGAAAGTCTAAACATAATCCCCACTTCTCCCTCCTGGCACTTTCCATGTGGGAGATATAGCAGGATGTATATTGGTTTTGAGGACAACTCAATGGACAGTGTAGGGAGAAAAGGTCCTGGCTCCTTGAATGCCGTTTCTGGAGACACTGCGATCAATGTGGGAGATATGTCAAGATGTGTGTTTGTTTTGAGGACGTCTCTCTGGAGAGTCTTAGCAAAGAGGTCACACAGATAATCAGAGCAATTCTCAGAGACACTGAGAACAAGCTCCACAATTCCCTCCTGGCACTTTCCCTGTAGGAGATACCGCAAGACGTTTCTGTACATTGGGCACAGCGCTCTGCACGGTGTTAGCAGAGACTTTCCCGCGACAGTGAAACCCTATGTCAGAGACACTGAGAAGAAGCCCCAATGTTCCCTCCAGGCACTTTCAGTGTGGGTGCCTTCTCCACGTGGTTCCTGGTTTCACTGCGGCTCTGAAGAGAATGTTAGCAAAGAGGTAACCGGGACAGTGAAAACAGTACTCAAAGACAGGGAGAGCAAGCTCTCTCTTGGCACTTTGGATGTGGGACATACAGCGAGATGTTTGCTGCTTTTGCGTTTGGCTGTTGGGAGATTTACAGCACAAAGATATCTAGTTGATTTGAAGCAGTTCCGAGAAAGTCTAAACATAATCCCCACTTCTCCCTCCTGGCACTTTCCATGTGGGAGATATAGCAGGATGTATATTGGTTTTGAGGACAACTCAATGGACAGTGTAGGGAGAAAAGGTCCTGGCTCCTTGAATGCCGTTTCTGGAGACACTGCGATCAATGTGGGAGATATGTCAAGATGTGTGTTTGTTTTGAGGACGTCTCTCTGGAGAGTCTTAGCAAAGAGGTCACACAGATAATCAGAGCAATTCTCAGAGACACTGAGAACAAGCTCCACAATTCCCTCCTGGCACTTTCCCTGTAGGAGATACCGCAAGACGTTTCTGTACATTGGGCACAGCGCTCTGCAGGGTGTTAGCAGAGACTTTCCCGGGACAGTGAAACCCTATGTCAGAGACACTGAGAAGAAGCCCCAGTGTTCCCTCCAGGCACTTTCAGTGTGGGTGCCTTCTCCACGTGGTTCCTGGTTTCACTGCGGCTCTGAAGAGAATGTTAGCAAAGAGGTAACCGGGACAGTGAAAACAGTACTCAAAGACAGGGAGAGCAAGCTCTCTCTTGGCACTTTGGATGTGGGACATACAGCGAGATGTTTGCTGCTTTTGCGCTTGGCTGTTGGGAGATTTACAGCACAAAGATATCTAGTTGATTTGAAGCAGTTCCGAGAAAGTCTAAACATAATCCCCACTTCTCCCTCCTGGCACTTTCCATGTGGGAGATATAGCAGGATGTATATTGGTTTTGAGGACAACTCAATGGACAGTGTAGGGAGAAAAGGTCCTGGCTCCTTGAATGCCGTTTCTGGAGACACTGCGATCAATGTGGGAGATATGTCAAGATGTGTGTTTGTTTTGAGGACGTCTCTCTGGAGAGTCTTAGCAAAGAGGTCACACAGATAATCAGAGCAATTCTCAGAGACACTGAGAACAAGCTCCACAATTCCCTCCTGGCACTTTCCCTGTAGGAGATACCGCAAGACGTTTCTGTACATTGGGCACAGCGCTCTGCACGGTGTTAGCAGAGACTTTCCCGGGACAGTGAAACCCTATGTCAGAGACACTGAGAAGAAGCCCCAATGTTCCCTCCAGGCACTTTCAGTGTGGGTGCCTTCTCCACGTGGTTCCTGGTTTCACTGCGGCTCTGAAGAGAATGTTAGCAAAGAGGTAACCGGGACAGTGAAAACAGTACTCAAAGACAGGGAGAGCAAGCTCTCTCTTGGCACTTTGGATGTGGGACATACAGCGAGATGTTTGCTGCTTTTGCGTTTGGCTGTTGGGAGATTTACAGCACAAAGATATCTAGTTGATTTGAAGCAGTTCCGAGAAAGTCTAAACATAATCCCCACTTCTCCCTCCTGGCACTTTCCATGTGGGAGATATAGCAGGATGTATATTGGTTTTGAGGACAACTCAATGGACAGTGTAGGGAGAAAAGGTCCTGGCTCCTTGAATGCCGTTTCTGGAGACACTGCGATCAATGTGGGAGATATGTCAAGATGTGTGTTTGTTTTGAGGACGTCTCTCTGGAGAGTCTTAGCAAAGAGGTCACACAGATAATCAGAGCAATTCTCAGAGACACTGAGAACAAGCTCCACAATTCCCTCCTGGCACTTTCCCTGTAGGAGATACCGCAAGACGTTTCTGTACATTGGGCACAGCGCTCTGCAGGGTGTTAGCAGAGACTTTCCCGGGACAGTGAAACCCTATGTCAGAGACACTGAGAAGAAGCCCCAGTGTTCCCTCCAGGCACTTTCAGTGTGGGTGCCTTCTCCACGTGGTTCCTGGTTTCACTGCGGCTCTGAAGAGAATGTTAGCAAAGAGGTAACCGGGACCGTGAAAACAGTACTCAAAGACAGGGAGAGCAAGCTCTCTCTTGGCACTTTGGATGTGGGACATACAGCGAGATGTTTGCTGCTTTTGCGCTTGGCTGTTGGGAGATTTACAGCACAAAGATATCTAGTTGATTTGAAGCAGTTCCGAGAAAGTCTAAACATAATCCCCACTTCTCCCTCCTGGCACTTTCCATGTGGGAGATATAGCAGGATGTATATTGGTTTTGAGGACAACTCAATGGACAGTGTAGGGAGAAAAGGTCCTGGCTCCTTGAATGCCGTTTCTGGAGACACTGCGATCAATGTGGGAGATATGTCAAGATGTGTGTTTGTTTTGAGGACGTCTCTCTGGAGAGTCTTAGCAAAGAGGTCACACAGATAATCAGAGCAATTCTCAGAGACACTGAGAACAAGCTCCACAATTCCCTCCTGGCACTTTCCCTGTAGGAGATACCGCAAGACGTTTCTGTACATTGGGCACAGCGCTCTGCACGGTGTTAGCAGAGACTTTCCCGCGACAGTGAAACCCTATGTCAGAGACACTGAGAAGAAGCCCCAATGTTCCCTCCAGGCACTTTCAGTGTGGGTGCCTTCTCCACGTGGTTCCTGGTTTCACTGCGGCTCTGAAGAGAATGTTAGCAAAGAGGTAACCGGGACAGTGAAAACAGTACTCAAAGACAGGGAGAGCAAGCTCTCTCTTGGCACTTTGGATGTGGGACATACAGCGAGATGTTTGCTGCTTTTGCGTTTGGCTGTTGGGAGATTTACAGCACAAAGATATCTAGTTGATTTGAAGCAGTTCCGAGAAAGTCTAAACATAATCCCCACTTCTCCCTCCTGGCACTTTCCATGTGGGAGATATAGCAGGATGTATATTGGTTTTGAGGACAACTCAATGGACAGTGTAGGGAGAAAAGGTCCTGGCTCCTTGAATGCCGTTTCTGGAGACACTGCGATCAATGTGGGAGATATGTCAAGATGTGTGTTTGTTTTGAGGACGTCTCTCTGGAGAGTCTTAGCAAAGAGGTCACACAGATAATCAGAGCAATTCTCAGAGACACTGAGAACAAGCTCCACAATTCCCTCCTGGCACTTTCCCTGTAGGAGATACCGCAAGACGTTTCTGTACATTGGGCACAGCGCTCTGCACGGTGTTAGCAGAGACTTTCCCGGGACAGTGAAACCCTATGTCAGAGACACTGAGAAGAAGCCCCAATGTTCCCTCCAGGCACTTTCAGTGTGGGTGCCTTCTCCACGTGGTTCCTGGTTTCACTGCGGCTCTGAAGAGAATGTTAGCAAAGAGGTAACCGGGACAGTGAAAACAGTACTCAAAGACAGGGAGAGCAAGCTCTCTCTTGGCACTTTGGATGTGGGACATACAGCGAGATGTTTGCTGCTTTTGCGCTTGGCTGTTGGGAGATTTACAGCACAAAGATATCTAGTTGATTTGAAGCAGTTCCGAGAAAGTCTAAACATAATCCCCACTTCTCCCTCCTGGCACTTTCCATGTGGGAGATATAGCAGGATGTATATTGGTTTTGAGGACAACTCAATGGACAGTGTAGGGAGAAAAGGTCCTGGCTCCTTGAATGCCGTTTCTGGAGACACTGCGATCAATGTGGGAGATATGTCAAGATGTGTGTTTGTTTTGAGGACGTCTCTCTGGAGAGTCTTAGCAAAGAGGTCACACAGATAATCAGAGCAATTCTCAGAGACACTGAGAACAAGCTCGACAATTCCCTCCTGGCACTTTCCCTGTAGGAGATACCGCAAGACGTTTCTGTACATTGGGCACAGCGCTCTGCAGGGTGTTAGCAGAGACTTTCCCGGGACAGTGAAACCCTATGTCAGAGACACTGAGAAGAAGCCCCAATGTTCCCTCCAGGCACTTTCAGTGTGGGTGCCTTCTCCACGTGGTTCCTGGTTTCACTGCGGCTCTGAAGAGAATGTTAGCAAAGAGGTAACCGGGACCGTGAAAACAGTACTCAAAGACAGGGAGAGCAAGCTCTCTCTTGGCACTTTGGATGTGGGACATACAGCGAGATGTTTGCTGCTTTTGCGCTTGGCTGTTGGGAGATTTACAGCACAAAGATATCTAGTTGATTTGAAGCAGTTCCGAGAAAGTCTAAACATAATCCCCACTTCTCCCTCCTGGCACTTTCCATGTGGGAGATATAGCAGGATGTATATTGGTTTTGAGGACAACTCAATGGACAGTGTAGGGAGAAAAGGTCCTGGCTCCTTGAATGCCGTTTCTGGAGACACTGCGATCAATGTGGGAGATATGTCAAGATGTGTGTTTGTTTTGAGGACGTCTCTCTGGAGAGTCTTAGCAAAGAGGTCACACAGATAATCAGAGCAATTCTCAGAGACACTGAGAACAAGCTCCACAATTCCCTCCTGGCACTTTCCCTGTAGGAGATACCGCAAGACGTTTCTGTACATTGGGCACAGCGCTCTGCAGGGTGTTAGCAGAGACTTTCCCGGGACAGTGAAACCCTATGTCAGAGACACTGAGAAGAAGCCCCAATGTTCCCTCCAGGCACTTTCAGTGTGGGTGCCTTCTCCACGTGGTTCCTGATTTCACTGCGGCTCTGAAGAGAATGTTAGCAAAGAGGTAACCGGGACAGTGAAAACAGTACTCAAAGACAGGGAGAGCAAGCTCTCTCTTGGCACTTTGGATGTGGGACATACAGCGAGATGTTTGCTGCTTTTGCGTTTGGCTGTTGGGAGATTTACAGCACAAAGATATCTAGTTGATTTGAAGCAGTTCCGAGAAAGTCTAAACATAATCCCCACTTCTCCCTCCTGGCACTTTCCATGTGGGAGATATAGCAGGATGTATATTGGTTTTGAGGACAACTCAATGGACAGTGTAGGGAGAAAAGGTCCTGGCTCCTTGAATGCCGTTTCTGGAGACACTGCGATCAATGTGGGAGATATGTCAAGATGTGTGTTTGTTTTGAGGACGTCTCTCTGGAGAGTCTTAGCAAAGAGGTCACACAGATAATCAGAGCAATTCTCAGAGACACTGAGAACAAGCTCCACAATTCCCTCCTGGCACTTTCCCTGTAGGAGATACCGCAAGACGTTTCTGTACATTGGGCACAGCGCTCTGCAGGGTGTTAGCAGAGACTTTCCCGGGACAGTGAAACCCTATGTCAGAGACACTGAGAAGAAGCCCCAGTGTTCCCTCCAGGCACTTTCAGTGTGGGTGCCTTCTCCACGTGGTTCCTGGTTTCACTGCGGCTCTGAAGAGAATGTTAGCAAAGAGGTAACCGGGACAGTGAAAACAGTACTCAAAGACAGGGAGAGCAAGCTCTCTCTTGGCACTTTGGATGTGGGACATACAGCGAGATGTTTGCTGCTTTTGCGCTTGGCTGTTGGGAGATTTACAGCACAAAGATATCTAGTTGATTTGAAGCAGTTCCGAGAAAGTCTAAACATAATCCCCACTTCTCCCTCCTGGCACTTTCCATGTGGGAGATATAGCAGGATGTATATTGGTTTTGAGGACAACTCAATGGACAGTGTAGGGAGAAAAGGTCCTGGCTCCTTGAATGCCGTTTCTGGAGACACTGCGATCAATGTGGGAGATATGTCAAGATGTGTGTTTGTTTTGAGGACGTCTCTCTGGAGAGTCTTAGCAAAGAGGTCACACAGATAATCAGAGCAATTCTCAGAGACACTGAGAACAAGCTCCACAATTCCCTCCTGGCACTTTCCCTGTAGGAGATACCGCAAGACGTTTCTGTACATTGGGCACAGCGCTCTGCACGGTGTTAGCAGAGACTTTCCCGCGACAGTGAAACCCTATGTCAGAGACACTGAGAAGAAGCCCCAATGTTCCCTCCAGGCACTTTCAGTGTGGGTGCCTTCTCCACGTGGTTCCTGGTTTCACTGCGGCTCTGAAGAGAATGTTAGCAAAGAGGTAACCGGGACAGTGAAAACAGTACTCAAAGACAGGGAGAGCAAGCTCTCTCTTGGCACTTTGGATGTGGGACATACAGCGAGATGTTTGCTGCTTTTGCGTTTGGCTGTTGGGAGATTTACAGCACAAAGATATCTAGTTGATTTGAAGCAGTTCCGAGAAAGTCTAAACATAATCCCCACTTCTCCCTCCTGGCACTTTCCATGTGGGAGATATAGCAGGATGTATATTGGTTTTGAGGACAACTCAATGGACAGTGTAGGGAGAAAAGGTCCTGGCTCCTTGAATGCCGTTTCTGGAGACACTGCGATCAATGTGGGAGATATGTCAAGATGTGTGTTTGTTTTGAGGACGTCTCTCTGGAGAGTCTTAGCAAAGAGGTCACACAGATAATCAGAGCAATTCTCAGAGACACTGAGAACAAGCTCGACAATTCCCTCCTGGCACTTTCCCTGTAGGAGATACCGCAAGACGTTTCTGTACATTGGGCACAGCGCTCTGCAGGGTGTTAGCAGAGACTTTCCCGGGACAGTGAAACCCTATGTCAGAGACACTGAGAAGAAGCCCCAGTGTTCCCTCCAGGCACTTTCAGTGTGGGTGCCTTCTCCACGTGGTTCCTGGTTTCACTGCGGCTCTGAAGAGAATGTTAGCAAAGAGGTAACCGGGACAGTGAAAACAGTACTCAAAGACAGGGAGAGCAAGCTCTCTCTTGGCACTTTGGATGTGGGACATACAGCGAGATGTTTGCTGCTTTTGCGCTTGGCTGTTGGGAGATTTACAGCACAAAGATATCTAGTTGATTTGAAGCAGTTCCGAGAAAGTCTAAACATAATCCCCACTTCTCCCTCCTGGCACTTTCCATGTGGGAGATATAGCAGGATGTATATTGGTTTTGAGGACAACTCAATGGACAGTGTAGGGAGAAAAGGTCCTGGCTCCTTGAATGCCGTTTCTGGAGACACTGCGATCAATGTGGGAGATATGTCAAGATGTGTGTTTGTTTTGAGGACGTCTCTCTGGAGAGTCTTAGCAAAGAGGTCACACAGATAATCAGAGCAATTCTCAGAGACACTGAGAACAAGCTCCACAATTCCCTCCTGGCACTTTCCCTGTAGGAGATACCGCAAGACGTTTCTGTACATTGGGCACAGCGCTCTGCACGGTGTTAGCAGAGACTTTCCCGCGACAGTGAAACCCTATGTCAGAGACACTGAGAAGAAGCCCCAATGTTCCCTCCAGGCACTTTCAGTGTGGGTGCCTTCTCCACGTGGTTCCTGGTTTCACTGCGGCTCTGAAGAGAATGTTAGCAAAGAGGTAACCGGGACAGTGAAAACAGTACTCAAAGACAGGGAGAGCAAGCTCTCTCTTGGCACTTTGGATGTGGGACATACAGCGAGATGTTTGCTGCTTTTGCGTTTGGCTGTTGGGAGATTTACAGCACAAAGATATCTAGTTGATTTGAAGCAGTTCCGAGAAAGTCTAAACATAATCCCCACTTCTCCCTCCTGGCACTTTCCATGTGGGAGATATAGCAGGATGTATATTGGTTTTGAGGACAACTCAATGGACAGTGTAGGGAGAAAAGGTCCTGGCTCCTTGAATGCCGTTTCTGGAGACACTGCGATCAATGTGGGAGATATGTCAAGATGTGTGTTTGTTTTGAGGACGTCTCTCTGGAGAGTCTTAGCAAAGAGGTCACACAGATAATCAGAGCAATTCTCAGAGACACTGAGAACAAGCTCCACAATTCCCTCCTGGCACTTTCCCTGTAGGAGATACCGCAAGACGTTTCTGTACATTGGGCACAGCGCTCTGCACGGTGTTAGCAGAGACTTTCCCGGGACAGTGAAACCCTATGTCAGAGACACTGAGAAGAAGCCCCAATGTTCCCTCCAGGCACTTTCAGTGTGGGTGCCTTCTCCACGTGGTTCCTGGTTTCACTGCGGCTCTGAAGAGAATGTTAGCAAAGAGGTAACCGGGACAGTGAAAACAGTACTCAAAGACAGGGAGAGCAAGCTCTCTCTTGGCACTTTGGATGTGGGACATACAGCGAGATGTTTGCTGCTTTTGCGCTTGGCTGTTGGGAGATTTACAGCACAAAGATATCTAGTTGATTTGAAGCAGTTCCGAGAAAGTCTAAACATAATCCCCACTTCTCCCTCCTGGCACTTTCCATGTGGGAGATATAGCAGGATGTATATTGGTTTTGAGGACAACTCAATGGACAGTGTAGGGAGAAAAGGTCCTGGCTCCTTGAATGCCGTTTCTGGAGACACTGCGATCAATGTGGGAGATATGTCAAGATGTGTGTTTGTTTTGAGGACGTCTCTCTGGAGAGTCTTAGCAAAGAGGTCACACAGATAATCAGAGCAATTCTCAGAGACACTGAGAACAAGCTCCACAATTCCCTCCTGGCACTTTCCCTGTAGGAGATACCGCAAGATGTTTCTGTACATTGGGCACAGCGCTCTGCACGGTGTTAGCAGAGACTTTCCCGGGACAGTGAAACCCTATGTCAGAGACACTGAGAAGAAGCCCCAATGTTCCCTCCAGGCACTTTCAGTGTGGGTGCCTTCTCCACGTGGTTCCTGGTTTCACTGCGGCTCTGAAGAGAATGTTAGCAAAGAGGTAACCGGGACAGTGAAAACAGTACTCAAAGACAGGGAGAGCAAGCTCTCTCTTGGCACTTTGGATGTGGGACATACAGCGAGATGTTTGCTGCTTTTGCGCTTGGCTGTTGGGAGATTTACAGCACAAAGATATCTAGTTGATTTGAAGCAGTTCCGAGAAAGTCTAAACATAATCCCCACTTCTCCCTCCTGGCACTTTCCATGTGGGAGATATAGCAGGATGTATATTGGTTTTGAGGACAACTCAATGGACAGTGTAGGGAGAAAAGGTCCTGGCTCCTTGAATGCCGTTTCTGGAGACACTGCGATCAATGTGGGAGATATGTCAAGATGTGTGTTTGTTTTGAGGACGTCTCTCTGGAGAGTCTTAGCAAAGAGGTCACACAGATAATCAGAGCAATTCTCAGAGACACTGAGAACAAGCTCCACAATTCCCTCCTGGCACTTTCCCTGTAGGAGATACCGCAAGACGTTTCTGTAGATTGGGCACAGCGCTCTGCAGGGTGTTAGCAGAGACTTTCCCGGGACAGTGAAACCCTATGTCAGAGACACTGAGAAGAAGCCCCAATGTTCCCTCCAGGCACTTTCAGTGTGGGTGCCTTCTCCACGTGGTTCCTGGTTTCACTGCGGCTCTGAAGAGAATGTTAGCAAAGAGGTAACCGGGACAGTGAAAACAGTACTCAAAGACAGGGAGAGCAAGCTCTCTCTTGGCACTTTGGATGTGGGACATACAGCGAGATGTTTGCTGCTTTTGCGCTTGGCTGTTGGGAGATTTACAGCACAAAGATATCTAGTTGATTTGAAGCAGTTCCGAGAAAGTCTAAACATAATCCCCACTTCTCCCTCCTGGCACTTTCCATGTGGGAGATATAGCAGGATGTATATTGGTTTTGAGGACAACTCAATGGACAGTGTAGGGAGAAAAGGTCCTGGCTCCTTGAATGCCGTTTCTGGAGACACTGCGATCAATGTGGGAGATATGTCAAGATGTGTGTTTGTTTTGAGGACGTCTCTCTGGAGAGTCTTAGCAAAGAGGTCACACAGATAATCAGAGCAATTCTCAGAGACACTGAGAACAAGCTCCACAATTCCCTCCTGGCACTTTCCCTGTAGGAGATACCGCAAGACGTTTCTGTACATTGGGCACAGCGCTCTGCACGGTGTTAGCAGAGACTTTCCCGGGACAGTGAAACCCTATGTCAGAGACACTGAGAAGAAGCCCCAATGTTCCCTCCAGGCACTTTCAGTGTGGGTGCCTTCTCCACGTGGTTCCTGATTTCACTGCGGCTCTGAAGAGAATGTTAGCAAAGAGGTAACCGGGACAGTGAAAACAGTACTCAAAGACAGGGAGAGCAAGCTCTCTCTTGGCACTTTGGATGTGGGACATACAGCGAGATGTTTGCTGCTTTTGCGTTTGGCTGTTGGGAGATTTACAGCACAAAGATATCTAGTTGATTTGAAGCAGTTCCGAGAAAGTCTAAACATAATCCCCACTTCTCCCTCCTGGCACTTTCCATGTGGGAGATATAGCAGGATGTATATTGGTTTTGAGGACAACTCAATGGACAGTGTAGGGAGAAAAGGTCCTGGCTCCTTGAATGCCGTTTCTGGAGACACTGCGATCAATGTGGGAGATATGTCAAGATGTGTGTTTGTTTTGAGGACGTCTCTCTGGAGAGTCTTAGCAAAGAGGTCACACAGATAATCAGAGCAATTCTCAGAGACACTGAGAACAAGCTCCACAATTCCCTCCTGGCACTTTCCCTGTAGGAGATACCGCAAGACGTTTCTGTACATTGGGCACAGCGCTCTGCAGGGTGTTAGCAGAGACTTTCCCGGGACAGTGAAACCCTATGTCAGAGACACTGAGAAGAAGCCCCAGTGTTCCCTCCAGGCACTTTCAGTGTGGGTGCCTTCTCCACGTGGTTCCTGGTTTCACTGCGGCTCTGAAGAGAATGTTAGCAAAGAGGTAACCGGGACAGTGAAAACAGTACTCAAAGACAGGGAGAGCAAGCTCTCTCTTGGCACTTTGGATGTGGGACATACAGCGAGATGTTTGCTGCTTTTGCGCTTGGCTGTTGGGAGATTTACAGCACAAAGATATCTAGTTGATTTGAAGCAGTTCCGAGAAAGTCTAAACATAATCCCCACTTCTCCCTCCTGGCACTTTCCATGTGGGAGATATAGCAGGATGTATATTGGTTTTGAGGACAACTCAATGGACAGTGTAGGGAGAAAAGGTCCTGGCTCCTTGAATGCCGTTTCTGGAGACACTGCGATCAATGTGGGAGATATGTCAAGATGTGTGTTTGTTTTGAGGACGTCTCTCTGGAGAGTCTTAGCAAAGAGGTCACACAGATAATCAGAGCAATTCTCAGAGACACTGAGAACAAGCTCCACAATTCCCTCCTGGCACTTTCCCTGTAGGAGATACCGCAAGATGTTTCTGTACATTGGGCACAGCGCTCTGCACGGTGTTAGCAGAGACTTTCCCGCGACAGTGAAACCCTATGTCAGAGACACTGAGAAGAAGCCCCAATGTTCCCTCCAGGCACTTTCAGTGTGGGTGCCTTCTCCACGTGGTTCCTGGTTTCACTGCGGCTCTGAAGAGAATGTTAGCAAAGAGGTAACCGGGACAGTGAAAACAGTACTCAAAGACAGGGAGAGCAAGCTCTCTCTTGGCACTTTGGATGTGGGACATACAGCGAGATGTTTGCTGCTTTTGCGTTTGGCTGTTGGGAGATTTACAGCACAAAGATATCTAGTTGATTTGAAGCAGTTCCGAGAAAGTCTAAACATAATCCCCACTTCTCCCTCCTGGCACTTTCCATGTGGGAGATATAGCAGGATGTATATTGGTTTTGAGGACAACTCAATGGACAGTGTAGGGAGAAAAGGTCCTGGCTCCTTGAATGCCGTTTCTGGAGACACTGCGATCAATGTGGGAGATATGTCAAGATGTGTGTTTGTTTTGAGGACGTCTCTCTGGAGAGTCTTAGCAAAGAGGTCACACAGATAATCAGAGCAATTCTCAGAGACACTGAGAACAAGCTCCACAATTCCCTCCTGGCACTTTCCCTGTAGGAGATACCGCAAGACGTTTCTGTACATTGGGCACAGCGCTCTGCAGGGTGTTAGCAGAGACTTTCCCGGGACAGTGAAACCCTATGTCAGAGACACTGAGAAGAAGCCCCAATGTTCCCTCCAGGCACTTTCAGTGTGGGTGCCTTCTCCACGTGGTTCCTGGTTTCACTGCGGCTCTGAAGAGAATGTTAGCAAAGAGGTAACCGGGACAGTGAAAACAGTACTCAAAGACAGGGAGAGCAAGCTCTCTCTTGGCACTTTGGATGTGGGACATACAGCGAGATGTTTGCTGCTTTTGCGCTTGGCTGTTGGGAGATTTACAGCACAAAGATATCTAGTTGATTTGAAGCAGTTCCGAGAAAGTCTAAACATAATCCCCACTTCTCCCTCCTGGCACTTTCCATGTGGGAGATATAGCAGGATGTATATTGGTTTTGAGGACAACTCAATGGACAGTGTAGGGAGAAAAGGTCCTGGCTCCTTGAATGCCGTTTCTGGAGACACTGCGATCAATGTGGGAGATATGTCAAGATGTGTGTTTGTTTTGAGGACGTCTCTCTGGAGAGTCTTAGCAAAGAGGTCACACAGATAATCAGAGCAATTCTCAGAGACACTGAGAACAAGCTCCACAATTCCCTCCTGGCACTTTCCCTGTAGGAGATACCGCAAGACGTTTCTGTACATTGGGCACAGCGCTCTGCACGGTGTTAGCAGAGACTTTCCCGCGACAGTGAAACCCTATGTCAGAGACACTGAGAAGAAGCCCCAATGTTCCCTCCAGGCACTTTCAGTGTGGGTGCCTTCTCCACGTGGTTCCTGGTTTCACTGCGGCTCTGAAGAGAATGTTAGCAAAGAGGTAACCGGGACAGTGAAAACAGTACTCAAAGACAGGGAGAGCAAGCTCTCTCTTGGCACTTTGGATGTGGGACATACAGCGAGATGTTTGCTGCTTTTGCGTTTGGCTGTTGGGAGATTTACAGCACAAAGATATCTAGTTGATTTGAAGCAGTTCCGAGAAAGTCTAAACATAATCCCCACTTCTCCCTCCTGGCACTTTCCATGTGGGAGATATAGCAGGATGTATATTGGTTTTGAGGACAACTCAATGGACAGTGTAGGGAGAAAAGGTCCTGGCTCCTTGAATGCCGTTTCTGGAGACACTGCGATCAATGTGGGAGATATGTCAAGATGTGTGTTTGTTTTGAGGACGTCTCTCTGGAGAGTCTTAGCAAAGAGGTCACACAGATAATCAGAGCAATTCTCAGAGACACTGAGAACAAGCTCCACAATTCCCTCCTGGCACTTTCCCTGTAGGAGATACCGCAAGACGTTTCTGTACATTGGGCACAGCGCTCTGCAGGGTGTTAGCAGAGACTTTCCCGGGACAGTGAAACCCTATGTCAGAGACACTGAGAAGAAGCCCCAATGTTCCCTCCAGGCACTTTCAGTGTGGGTGCCTTCTCCACGTGGTTCCTGGTTTCACTGCGGCTCTGAAGAGAATGTTAGCAAAGAGGTAACCGGGACCGTGAAAACAGTACTCAAAGACAGGGAGAGCAAGCTCTCTCTTGGCACTTTGGATGTGGGACATACAGCGAGATGTTTGCTGCTTTTGCGTTTGGCTGTTGGGAGATTTACAGCACAAAGATATCTAGTTGATTTGAAGCAGTTCCGAGAAAGTCTAAACATAATCCCCACTTCTCCCTCCTGGCACTTTCCATGTGGGAGATATAGCAGGATGTATATTGGTTTTGAGGACAACTCAATGGACAGTGTAGGGAGAAAAGGTCCTGGCTCCTTGAATGCCGTTTCTGGAGACACTGCGATCAATGTGGGAGATATGTCAAGATGTGTGTTTGTTTTGAGGACGTCTCTCTGGAGAGTCTTAGCAAAGAGGTCACACAGATAATCAGAGCAATTCTCAGAGACACTGAGAACAAGCTCCACAATTCCCTCCTGGCACTTTCCCTGTAGGAGATACCGCAAGACGTTTCTGTACATTGGGCACAGCGCTCTGCAGGGTGTTAGCAGAGACTTTCCCGGGACAGTGAAACCCTATGTCAGAGACACTGAGAAGAAGCCCCAATGTTCCCTCCAGGCACTTTCAGTGTGGGTGCCTTCTCCACGTGGTTCCTGGTTTCACTGCGGCTCTGAAGAGAATGTTAGCAAAGAGGTAACCGGGACAGTGAAAACAGTACTCAAAGACAGGGAGAGCAAGCTCTCTCTTGGCACTTTGGATGTGGGACATACAGCGAGATGTTTGCTGCTTTTGCGCTTGGCTGTTGGGAGATTTACAGCACAAAGATATCTAGTTGATTTGAAGCAGTTCCGAGAAAGTCTAAACATAATCCCCACTTCTCCCTCCTGGCACTTTCCATGTGGGAGATATAGCAGGATGTATATTGGTTTTGAGGACAACTCAATGGACAGTGTAGGGAGAAAAGGTCCTGGCTCCTTGAATGCCGTTTCTGGAGACACTGCGATCAATGTGGGAGATATGTCAAGATGTGTGTTTGTTTTGAGGACGTCTCTCTGGAGAGTCTTAGCAAAGAGGTCACACAGATAATCAGAGCAATTCTCAGAGACACTGAGAACAAGCTCCACAATTCCCTCCTGGCACTTTCCCTGTAGGAGATACCGCAAGACGTTTCTGTACATTGGGCACAGCGCTCTGCACGGTGTTAGCAGAGACTTTCCCGGGACAGTGAAACCCTATGTCAGAGACACTGAGAAGAAGCCCCAATGTTCCCTCCAGGCACTTTCAGTGTGGGTGCCTTCTCCACGTGGTTCCTGGTTTCACTGCGGCTCTGAAGAGAATGTTAGCAAAGAGGTAACCGGGACAGTGAAAACAGTACTCAAAGACAGGGAGAGCAAGCTCTCTCTTGGCACTTTGGATGTGGGACATACAGCGAGATGTTTGCTGCTTTTGCGTTTGGCTGTTGGGAGATTTACAGCACAAAGATATCTAGTTGATTTGAAGCAGTTCCGAGAAAGTCTAAACATAATCCCCACTTCTCCCTCCTGGCACTTTCCATGTGGGAGATATAGCAGGATGTATATTGGTTTTGAGGACAACTCAATGGACAGTGTAGGGAGAAAAGGTCCTGGCTCCTTGAATGCCGTTTCTGGAGACACTGCGATCAATGTGGGAGATATGTCAAGATGTGTGTTTGTTTTGAGGACGTCTCTCTGGAGAGTCTTAGCAAAGAGGTCACACAGATAATCAGAGCAATTCTCAGAGACACTGAGAACAAGCTCCACAATTCCCTCCTGGCACTTTCCCTGTAGGAGATACCGCAAGACGTTTCTGTACATTGGGCACAGCGCTCTGCACGGTGTTAGCAGAGACTTTCCCGGGACAGTGAAACCCTATGTCAGAGACACTGAGAAGAAGCCCCAATGTTCCCTCCAGGCACTTTCAGTGTGGGTGCCTTCTCCACGTGGTTCCTGGTTTCACTGCGGCTCTGAAGAGAATGTTAGCAAAGAGGTAACCGGGACAGTGAAAACAGTACTCAAAGACAGGGAGAGCAAGCTCTCTCTTGGCACTTTGGATGTGGGACATACAGCGAGATGTTTGCTGCTTTTGCGTTTGGCTGTTGGGAGATTTACAGCACAAAGATATCTAGTTGATTTGAAGCAGTTCCGAGAAAGTCTAAACATAATCCCCACTTCTCCCTCCTGGCACTTTCCATGTGGGAGATATAGCAGGATGTATATTGGTTTTGAGGACAACTCAATGGACAGTGTAGGGAGAAAAGGTCCTGGCTCCTTGAATGCCGTTTCTGGAGACACTGCGATCAATGTGGGAGATATGTCAAGATGTGTGTTTGTTTTGAGGACGTCTCTCTGGAGAGTCTTAGCAAAGAGGTCACACAGATAATCAGAGCAATTCTCAGAGACACTGAGAACAAGCTCCACAATTCCCTCCTGGCACTTTCCCTGTAGGAGATACCGCAAGACGTTTCTGTACATTGGGCACAGCGCTCTGCACGGTGTTAGCAGAGACTTTCCCGGGACAGTGAAACCCTATGTCAGAGACACTGAGAAGAAGCCCCAGTGTTCCCTCCAGGCACTTTCAGTGTGGGTGCCTTCTCCACGTGGTTCCTGGTTTCACTGCGGCTCTGAAGAGAATGTTAGCAAAGAGGTAACCGGGACAGTGAAAACAGTACTCAAAGACAGGGAGAGCAAGCTCTCTCTTGGCACTTTGGATGTGGGACATACAGCGAGATGTTTGCTGCTTTTGCGCTTGGCTGTTGGGAGATTTACAGCACAAAGATATCTAGTTGATTTGAAGCAGTTCCGAGAAAGTCTAAACATAATCCCCACTTCTCCCTCCTGGCACTTTCCATGTGGGAGATATAGCAGGATGTATATTGGTTTTGAGGACAACTCAATGGACAGTGTAGGGAGAAAAGGTCCTGGCTCCTTGAATGCCGTTTCTGGAGACACTGCGATCAATGTGGGAGATATGTCAAGATGTGTGTTTGTTTTGAGGACGTCTCTCTGGAGAGTCTTAGCAAAGAGGTCACACAGATAATCAGAGCAATTCTCAGAGACACTGAGAACAAGCTCCACAATTCCCTCCTGGCACTTTCCCTGTAGGAGATACCGCAAGACGTTTCTGTAGATTGGGCACAGCGCTCTGCAGGGTGTTAGCAGAGACTTTCCCGGGACAGTGAAACCCTATGTCAGAGACACTGAGAAGAAGCCCCAATGTTCCCTCCAGGCACTTTCAGTGTGGGTGCCTTCTCCACGTGGTTCCTGGTTTCACTGCGGCTCTGAAGAGAATGTTAGCAAAGAGGTAACCGGGACAGTGAAAACAGTACTCAAAGACAGGGAGAGCAAGCTCTCTCTTGGCACTTTGGATGTGGGACATACAGCGAGATGTTTGCTGCTTTTGCGTTTGGCTGTTGGGAGATTTACAGCACAAAGATATCTAGTTGATTTGAAGCAGTTCCGAGAAAGTCTAAACATAATCCCCACTTCTCCCTCCTGGCACTTTCCATGTGGGAGATATAGCAGGATGTATATTGGTTTTGAGGACAACTCAATGGACAGTGTAGGGAGAAAAGGTCCTGGCTCCTTGAATGCCCTTTCTGGAGACACTGCGATCAATGTGGGAGATATGTCAAGATGTGTGTTTGTTTTGAGGACGTCTCTCTGGAGAGTCTTAGCAAAGAGGTCACACAGATAATCAGAGCAATTCTCAGAGACACTGAGAACAAGCTCCACAATTCCCTCCTGGCACTTTCCCTGTAGGAGATACCGCAAGACGTTTCTGTACATTGGGCACAGCGCTCTGCAGGGTGTTAGCAGAGACTTTCCCGGGACAGTGAAACCCTATGTCAGAGACACTGAGAAGAAGCCCCAATGTTCCCTCCAGGCACTTTCAGTGTGGGTGCCTTCTCCACGTGGTTCCTGGTTTCACTGCGGCTCTGAAGAGAATGTTAGCAAAGAGGTAACCGGGACAGTGAAAACAGTACTCAAAGACAGGGAGAGCAAGCTCTCTCTTGGCACTTTGGATGTGGGACATACAGCGAGATGTTTGCTGCTTTTGCGTTTGGCTGTTGGGAGATTTACAGCACAAAGATATCTAGTTGATTTGAAGCAGTTCCGAGAAAGTCTAAACATAATCCCCACTTCTCCCTCCTGGCACTTTCCATGTGGGAGATATAGCAGGATGTATATTGGTTTTGAGGACAACTCAATGGACAGTGTAGGGAGAAAAGGTCCTGGCTCCTTGAATGCCGTTTCTGGAGACACTGCGATCAATGTGGGAGATATGTCAAGATGTGTGTTTGTTTTGAGGACGTCTCTCTGGAGAGTCTTAGCAAAGAGGTCACACAGATAATCAGAGCAATTCTCAGAGACACTGAGAACAAGCTCCACAATTCCCTCCTGGCACTTTCCCTGTAGGAGATACCGCAAGACGTTTCTGTACATTGGGCACAGCGCTCTGCACGGTGTTAGCAGAGACTTTCCCGGGACAGTGAAACCCTATGTCAGAGACACTGAGAAGAAGCCCCAATGTTCCCTCCAGGCACTTTCAGTGTGGGTGCCTTCTCCACGTGGTTCCTGGTTTCACTGCGGCTCTGAAGAGAATGTTAGCAAAGAGGTAACCGGGACAGTGAAAACAGTACTCAAAGACAGGGAGAGCAAGCTCTCTCTTGGCACTTTGGATGTGGGACATACAGCGAGATGTTTGCTGCTTTTGCGTTTGGCTGTTGGGAGATTTACAGCACAAAGATATCTAGTTGATTTGAAGCAGTTCCGAGAAAGTCTAAACATAATCCCCACTTCTCCCTCCTGGCACTTTCCATGTGGGAGATATAGCAGGATGTATATTGGTTTTGAGGACAACTCAATGGACAGTGTAGGGAGAAAAGGTCCTGGCTCCTTGAATGCCGTTTCTGGAGACACTGCGATCAATGTGGGAGATATGTCAAGATGTGTGTTTGTTTTGAGGACGTCTCTCTGGAGAGTCTTAGCAAAGAGGTCACACAGATAATCAGAGCAATTCTCAGAGACACTGAGAACAAGCTCCACAATTCCCTCCTGGCACTTTCCCTGTAGGAGATACCGCAAGACGTTTCTGTACATTGGGCACAGCGCTCTGCACGGTGTTAGCAGAGACTTTCCCGGGACAGTGAAACCCTATGTCAGAGACACTGAGAAGAAGCCCCAGTGTTCCCTCCAGGCACTTTCAGTGTGGGTGCCTTCTCCACGTGGTTCCTGGTTTCACTGCGGCTCTGAAGAGAATGTTAGCAAAGAGGTAACCGGGACAGTGAAAACAGTACTCAAAGACAGGGAGAGCAAGCTCTCTCTTGGCACTTTGGATGTGGGACATACAGCGAGATGTTTGCTGCTTTTGCGTTTGGCTGTTGGGAGATTTACAGCACAAAGATATCTAGTTGATTTGAAGCAGTTCCGAGAAAGTCTAAACATAATCGCCACTTCTCCCTCCTGGCACTTTCCATGTGGGAGATATAGCAGGATGTATATTGGTTTTGAGGACAACTCAATGGACAGTGTAGGGAGAAAAGGTCCTGGCTCCTTGAATGCCGTTTCTGGAGACACTGCGATCAATGTGGGAGATATGTCAAGATGTGTGTTTGTTTTGAGGACGTCTCTCTGGAGAGTCTTAGCAAAGAGGTCACACAGATAATCAGAGCAATTCTCAGAGACACTGAGAACAAGCTCCACAATTCCCTCCTGGCACTTTCCCTGTAGGAGATACCGCAAGACGTTTCTGTACATTGGGCACAGCGCTCTGCACGGTGTTAGCAGAGACTTTCCCGCGACAGTGAAACCCTATGTCAGAGACACTGAGAAGAAGCCCCAATGTTCCCTCCAGGCACTTTCAGTGTGGGTGCCTTCTCCACGTGGTTCCTGGTTTCACTGCGGCTCTGAAGAGAATGTTAGCAAAGAGGTAACCGGGACAGTGAAAACAGTACTCAAAGACAGGGAGAGCAAGCTCTCTCTTGGCACTTTGGATGTGGGACATACAGCGAGATGTTTGCTGCTTTTGCGTTTGGCTGTTGGGAGATTTACAGCACAAAGATATCTAGTTGATTTGAAGCAGTTCCGAGAAAGTCTAAACATAATCCCCACTTCTCCCTCCTGGCACTTTCCATGTGGGAGATATAGCAGGATGTATATTGGTTTTGAGGACAACTCAATGGACAGTGTAGGGAGAAAAGGTCCTGGCTCCTTGAATGCCGTTTCTGGAGACACTGCGATCAATGTGGGAGATATGTCAAGATGTGTGTTTGTTTTGAGGACGTCTCTCTGGAGAGTCTTAGCAAAGAGGTCACACAGATAATCAGAGCAATTCTCAGAGACACTGAGAACAAGCTCCACAATTCCCTCCTGGCACTTTCCCTGTAGGAGATACCGCAAGACGTTTCTGTACATTGGGCACAGCGCTCTGCAGGGTGTTAGCAGAGACTTTCCCGGGACAGTGAAACCCTATGTCAGAGACACTGAGAAGAAGCCCCAATGTTCCCTCCAGGCACTTTCAGTGTGGGTGCCTTCTCCACGTGGTTCCTGGTTTCACTGCGGCTCTGAAGAGAATGTTAGCAAAGAGGTAACCGGGACAGTGAAAACAGTACTCAAAGACAGGGAGAGCAAGCTCTCTCTTGGCACTTTGGATGTGGGACATACAGCGAGATGTTTGCTGCTTTTGCGTTTGGCTGTTGGGAGATTTACAGCACAAAGATATCTAGTTGATTTGAAGCAGTTCCGAGAAAGTCTAAACATAATCCCCACTTCTCCCTCCTGGCACTTTCCATGTGGGAGATATAGCAGGATGTATATTGGTTTTGAGGACAACTCAATGGACAGTGTAGGGAGAAAAGGTCCTGGCTCCTTGAATGCCGTTTCTGGAGACACTGCGATCAATGTGGGAGATATGTCAAGATGTGTGTTTGTTTTGAGGACGTCTCTCTGGAGAGTCTTAGCAAAGAGGTCACACAGATAATCAGAGCAATTCTCAGAGACACTGAGAACAAGCTCCACAATTCCCTCCTGGCACTTTCCCTGTAGGAGATACCGCAAGACGTTTCTGTACATTGGGCACAGCGCTCTGCACGGTGTTAGCAGAGACTTTCCCGGGACAGTGAAACCCTATGTCAGAGACACTGAGAAGAAGCCCCAATGTTCCCTCCAGGCACTTTCAGTGTGGGTGCCTTCTCCACGTGGTTCCTGGTTTCACTGCGGCTCTGAAGAGAATGTTAGCAAAGAGGTAACCGGGACAGTGAAAACAGTACTCAAAGACAGGGAGAGCAAGCTCTCTCTTGGCACTTTCGATGTGGGACATACAGCGAGATGTTTGCTGCTTTTGCGCTTGGCTGTTGGGAGATTTACAGCACAAAGATATCTAGTTGATTTGAAGCAGTTCCGAGAAAGTCTAAACATAATCCCCACTTCTCCCTCCTGGCACTTTCCATGTGGGAGATATAGCAGGATGTATGTTGGTTTTGAGAACAACTCAATGGACAGTGTAGGGAGAAAAGGTCCTGGCTCCTTGAATGCCGTTTCTGGAGACACTGCGATCAATGTGGGAGATATGTCAAGATGTGTGTTTGTTTTGAGGACGTCTCTCTGGAGAGTCTTAGCAAAGAGGTCACACAGATAATCAGAGCAATTCTCAGAGACACTGAGAACAAGCTCCACAATTCCCTCCTGGCACTTTCCCTGTAGGAGATACCGCAAGACGTTTCTGTACATTGGGCACAGCGCTCTGCACGGTGTTAGCAGAGACTTTCCCGGGACAGTGAAACCCTATGTCAGAGACACTGAGAAGAAGCCCCAATGTTCCCTCCAGGCACTTTCAGTGTGGGTGCCTTCTCCACGTGGTTCCTGGTTTCACTGCGGCTCTGAAGAGAATGTTAGCAAAGAGGTAACCGGGACAGTGAAAACAGTACTCAAAGACAGGGAGAGCAAGCTCTCTCTTGGCACTTTGGATGTGGGACATACAGCGAGATGTTTGCTGCTTTTGCGTTTGGCTGTTGGGAGATTTACAGCACAAAGATATCTAGTTGATTTGAAGCAGTTCCGAGAAAGTCTAAACATAATCCCCACTTCTCCCTCCTGGCACTTTCCATGTGGGAGATATAGCAGGATGTATATTGGTTTTGAGGACAACTCAATGGACAGTGTAGGGAGAAAAGGTCCTGGCTCCTTGAATGCCGTTTCTGGAGACACTGCGATCAATGTGGGAGATATGTCAAGATGTGTGTTTGTTTTGAGGACGTCTCTCTGGAGAGTCTTAGCAAAGAGGTCACACAGATAATCAGAGCAATTCTCAGAGACACTGAGAACAAGCTCCACAATTCCCTCCTGGCACTTTCCCTGTAGGAGATACCGCAAGACGTTTCTGTACATTGGGCACAGCGCTCTGCAGGGTGTTAGCAGAGACTTTCCCGGGACAGTGAAACCCTATGTCAGAGACACTGAGAAGAAGCCCCAATGTTCCCTCCAGGCACTTTCAGTGTGGGTGCCTTCTCCACGTGGTTCCTGGTTTCACTGCGGCTCTGAAGAGAATGTTAGCAAAGAGGTAACCGGGACAGTGAAAACAGTACTCAAAGACAGGGAGAGCAAGCTCTCTCTTGGCACTTTGGATGTGGGACATACAGCGAGATGTTTGCTGCTTTTGCGTTTGGCTGTTGGGAGATTTACAGCACAAAGATATCTAGTTGATTTGAAGCAGTTCCGAGAAAGTCTAAACATAATCCCCACTTCTCCCTCCTGGCACTTTCCATGTGGGAGATATAGCAGGATGTATATTGGTTTTGAGGACAACTCAATGGACAGTGTAGGGAGAAAAGGTCCTGGCTCCTTGAATGCCGTTTCTGGAGACACTGCGATCAATGTGGGAGATATGTCAAGATGTGTGTTTGTTTTGAGGACGTCTCTCTGGAGAGTCTTAGCAAAGAGGTCACACAGATAATCAGAGCAATTCTCAGAGACACTGAGAACAAGCTCCACAATTCCCTCCTGGCACTTTCCCTGTAGGAGATACCGCAAGACGTTTCTGTACATTGGGCACAGCGCTCTGCACGGTGTTAGCAGAGACTTTCCCGGGACAGTGAAACCCTATGTCAGAGACACTGAGAAGAAGCCCCAGTGTTCCCTCCAGGCACTTTCAGTGTGGGTGCCTTCTCCACGTGGTTCCTGGTTTCACTGCGGCTCTGAAGAGAATGTTAGCAAAGAGGTAACCGGGACAGTGAAAACAGTACTCAAAGACAGGGAGAGCAAGCTCTCTCTTGGCACTTTGGATGTGGGACATACAGCGAGATGTTTGCTGCTTTTGCGCTTGGCTGTTGGGAGATTTACAGCACAAAGATATCTAGTTGATTTGAAGCAGTTCCGAGAAAGTCTAAACATAATCCCCACTTCTCCCTCCTGGCACTTTCCATGTGGGAGATATAGCAGGATGTATATTGGTTTTGAGGACAACTCAATGGACAGTGTAGGGAGAAAAGGTCCTGGCTCCTTGAATGCCGTTTCTGGAGACACTGCGATCAATGTGGGAGATATGTCAAGATGTGTGTTTGTTTTGAGGACGTCTCTCTGGAGAGTCTTAGCAAAGAGGTCACACAGATAATCAGAGCAATTCTCAGAGACACTGAGAACAAGCTCCACAATTCCCTCCTGGCACTTTCCCTGTAGGAGATACCGCAAGACGTTTCTGTACATTGGGCACAGCGCTCTGCACGGTGTTAGCAGAGACTTTCCCGGGACAGTGAAACCCTATGTCAGAGACACTGAGAAGAAGCCCCAATGTTCCCTCCAGGCACTTTCAGTGTGGGTGCCTTCTCCACGTGGTTCCTGGTTTCACTGCGGCTCTGAAGAGAATGTTAGCAAAGAGGTAACCGGGACAGTGAAAACAGTACTCAAAGACAGGGAGAGCAAGCTCTCTCTTGGCACTTTGGATGTGGGACATACAGCGAGATGTTTGCTGCTTTTGCGTTTGGCTGTTGGGAGATTTACAGCACAAAGATATCTAGTTGATTTGAAGCAGTTCCGAGAAAGTCTAAACATAATCCCCACTTCTCCCTCCTGGCACTTTCCACGTGGGAGATATAGCAGGATGTATATTGGTTTTGAGGACAACTCAATGGACAGTGTAGGGAGAAAAGGTCCTGGCTCCTTGAATGCCGTTTCTGGAGACACTGCGATCAATGTGGGAGATATGTCAAGATGTGTGTTGGTTTTGAGGACGGCTCTCTGGAGAGTCTTAGCAAAGAGGTCACACAGATAATCAGAGCAATTCTCAGAGACACTGAGAACAAGCTCCACAATTCCCTCCTGGCACTTTCCCTGTAGGAGATACCGCAAGACGTTTCTGTACATTGGGCACAGCGCTCTGCACGGTGTTAGCAGAGACTTTCCCGGGACAGTGAAACCCTATGTCAGAGACACTGAGAAGAAGCCCCAATGTTCCCTCCAGGCACTTTCAGTGTGGGTGCCTTCTCCACGTGGTTCCTGGTTTCACTGCGGCTCTGAAGAGAATGTTAGCAAAGAGGTAACCGGGACAGTGAAAACAGTACTCAAAGACAGGGAGAGCAAGCTCTCTCTTGGCACTTTCGATGTGGGACATACAGCGAGATGTTTGCTGCTTTTGCGCTTGGCTGTTGGGAGATTTACAGCACAAAGATATCTAGTTGATTTGAAGCAGTTCCGAGAAAGTCTAAACATAATCCCCACTTCTCCCTCCTGGCACTTTCCATGTGGGAGATATAGCAGGATGTATGTTGGTTTTGAGGACAACTCAATGGACAGTGTAGGGAGAAAAGGTCCTGGCTCCTTGAATGCCGTTTCTGGAGACACTGCGATCAATGTGGGAGATATGTCAAGATGTGTGTTTGTTTTGAGGACGTCTCTCTGGAGAGTCTTAGCAAAGAGGTCACACAGATAATCAGAGCAATTCTCAGAGACACTGAGAACAAGCTCCACAATTCCCTCCTGGCACTTTCCCTGTAGGAGATACCGCAAGATGTTTCTGTACATTGGGCACAGCGCTCTGCAGGGTGTTAGCAGAGACTTTCCCGGGACAGTGAAACCCTATGTCAGAGACACTGAGAAGAAGCCCCAATGTTCCCTCCAGGCACTTTCAGTGTGGGTGCCTTCTCCACGTGGTTCCTGGTTTCACTGCGGCTCTGAAGAGAATGTTAGCAAAGAGGTAACCGGGACAGTGAAAACAGTACTCAAAGACAGGGAGAGCAAGCTCTCTCTTGGCACTTTGGATGTGGGACATACAGCGAGATGTTTGCTGCTTTTGCGTTTGGCTGTTGGGAGATTTACAGCACAAAGATATCTAGTTGATTTGAAGCAGTTCCGAGAAAGTCTAAACATAATCCCCACTTCTCCCTCCTGGCACTTTCCATGTGGGAGATATAGCAGGATGTATATTGGTTTTGAGGACAACTCAATGGACAGTGTAGGGAGAAAAGGTCCTGGCTCCTTGAATGCCGTTTCTGGAGACACTGCGATCAATGTGGGAGATATGTCAAGATGTGTGTTTGTTTTGAGGACGTCTCTCTGGAGAGTCTTAGCAAAGAGGTCACACAGATAATCAGAGCAATTCTCAGAGACACTGAGAACAAGCTCCACAATTCCCTCCTGGCACTTTCCCTGTAGGAGATACCGCAAGACGTTTCTGTACATTGGGCACAGCGCTCTGCACGGTGTTAGCAGAGACTTTCCCGGGACAGTGAAACCCTATGTCAGAGACACTGAGAAGAAGCCCCAATGTTCCCTCCAGGCACTTTCAGTGTGGGTGCCTTCTCCACGTGGTTCCTGGTTTCACTGCGGCTCTGAAGAGAATGTTAGCAAAGAGGTAACCGGGACAGTGAAAACAGTACTCAAAGACAGGGAGAGCAAGCTCTCTCTTGGCACTTTGGATGTGGGACATACAGCGAGATGTTTGCTGCTTTTGCGCTTGGCTGTTGGGAGATTTACAGCACAAAGATATCTAGTTGATTTGAAGCAGTTCCGAGAAAGTCTAAACATAATCCCCACTTCTCCCTCCTGGCACTTTCCATGTGGGAGATATAGCAGGATGTATATTGGTTTTGAGGACAACTCAATGGACAGTGTAGGGAGAAAAGGTCCTGGCTCCTTGAATGCCGTTTCTGGAGACACTGCGATCAATGTGGGAGATATGTCAAGATGTGTGTTTGTTTTGAGGACGTCTCTCTGGAGAGTCTTAGCAAAGAGGTCACACAGATAATCAGAGCAATTCTCAGAGACACTGAGAACAAGCTCCACAATTCCCTCCTGGCACTTTCCCTGTAGGAGATACCGCAAGACATTTCTGTACATTGGGCACAGCGCTCTGCACGGTGTTAGCAGAGACTTTCCCGGGACAGTGAAACCCTATGTCAGAGACACTGAGAAGAAGCCCCAATGTTCCCTCCAGGCACTTTCAGTGTGGGTGCCTTCTCCACGTGGTTCCTGGTTTCACTGCGGCTCTGAAGAGAATGTTAGCAAAGAGGTAACCGGGACAGTGAAAACAGTACTCAAAGACAGGGAGAGCAAGCTCTCTCTTGGCACTTTGGATGTGGGACATACAGCGAGATGTTTGCTGCTTTTGCGTTTGGCTGTTGGGAGATTTACAGCACAAAGATATCTAGTTGATTTGAAGCAGTTCCGAGAAAGTCTAAACATAATCCCCACTTCTCCCTCCTGGCACTTTCCATGTGGGAGATATAGCAGGATGTATATTGGTTTTGAGGACAACTCAATGGACAGTGTAGGGAGAAAAGGTCCTGGCTCCTTGAATGCCGTTTCTGGAGACACTGCGATCAATGTGGGAGATATGTCAAGATGTGTGTTTGTTTTGAGGACGTCTCTCTGGAGAGTCTTAGCAAAGAGGTCACACAGATAATCAGAGCAATTCTCAGAGACACTGAGAACAAGCTCCACAATTCCCTCCTGGCACTTTCCCTGTAGGAGATACCGCAAGACGTTTCTGTACATTGGGCACAGCGCTCTGCACGGTGTTAGCAGAGACTTTCCCGGGACAGTGAAACCCTATGTCAGAGACACTGAGAAGAAGCCCCAGTGTTCCCTCCAGGCACTTTCAGTGTGGGTGCCTTCTCCACGTGGTTCCTGGTTTCACTGCGGCTCTGAAGAGAATGTTAGCAAAGAGGTAACCGGGACAGTGAAAACAGTACTCAAAGACAGGGAGAGCAAGCTCTCTCTTGGCACTTTGGATGTGGGACATACAGCGAGATGTTTGCTGCTTTTGCGCTTGGCTGTTGGGAGATTTACAGCACAAAGATATCTAGTTGATTTGAAGCAGTTCCGAGAAAGTCTAAACATAATCCCCACTTCTCCCTCCTGGCACTTTCCATGTGGGAGATATAGCAGGATGTATATTGGTTTTGAGGACAACTCAATGGACAGTGTAGGGAGAAAAGGTCCTGGCTCCTTGAATGCCGTTTCTGGAGACACTGCGATCAATGTGGGAGATATGTCAAGATGTGTGTTTGTTTTGAGGACGTCTCTCTGGAGAGTCTTAGCAAAGAGGTCACACAGATAATCAGAGCAATTCTCAGAGACACTGAGAACAAGCTCCACAATTCCCTCCTGGCACTTTCCCTGTAGGAGATACCGCAAGACGTTTCTGTACATTGGGCACAGCGCTCTGCACGGTGTTAGCAGAGACTTTCCCGGGACAGTGAAACCCTATGTCAGAGACACTGAGAAGAAGCCCCAATGTTCCCTCCAGGCACTTTCAGTGTGGGTGCCTTCTCCACGTGGTTCCTGGTTTCACTGCGGCTCTGAAGAGAATGTTAGCAAAGAGGTAACCGGGACAGTGAAAACAGTACTCAAAGACAGGGAGAGCAAGCTCTCTCTTGGCACTTTGGATGTGGGACATACAGCGAGATGTTTGCTGCTTTTGCGTTTGGCTGTTGGGAGATTTACAGCACAAAGATATCTAGTTGATTTGAAGCAGTTCCGAGAAAGTCTAAACATAATCCCCACTTCTCCCTCCTGGCACTTTCCATGTGGGAGATATAGCAGGATGTATATTGGTTTTGAGGACAACTCAATGGACAGTGTAGGGAGAAAAGGTCCTGGCTCCTTGAATGCCGTTTCTGGAGACACTGCGATCAATGTGGGAGATATGTCAAGATGTGTGTTTGTTTTGAGGACGTCTCTCTGGAGAGTCTTAGCAAAGAGGTCACACAGATAATCAGAGCAATTCTCAGAGACACTGAGAACAAGCTCCACAATTCCCTCCTGGCACTTTCCCTGTAGGAGATACCGCAAGACGTTTCTGTAGATTGGGCACAGCGCTCTGCACGGTGTTAGCAGAGACTTTCCCGGGACAGTGAAACCCTATGTCAGAGACACTGAGAAGAAGCCCCAATGTTCCCTCCAGGCACTTTCAGTGTGGGTGCCTTCTCCACGTGGTTCCTGGTTTCACTGCGGCTCTGAAGAGAATGTTAGCAAAGAGGTAACCGGGACAGTGAAAACAGTACTCAAAGACAGGGAGAGCAAGCTCTCTCTTGGCACTTTCGATGTGGGACATACAGCGAGATGTTTGCTGCTTTTGCGCTTGGCTGTTGGGAGATTTACAGCACAAAGATATCTAGTTGATTTGAAGCAGTTCCGAGAAAGTCTAAACATAATCCCCACTTCTCCCTCCTGGCACTTTCCATGTGGGAGATATAGCAGGATGTATGTTGGTTTTGAGGACAACTCAATGGACAGTGTAGGGAGAAAAGGTCCTGGCTCCTTGAATGCCGTTTCTGGAGACACTGCGATCAATGTGGGAGATATGTCAAGATGTGTGTTTGTTTTGAGGACGTCTCTCTGGAGAGTCTTAGCAAAGAGGTCACACAGATAATCAGAGCAATTCTCAGAGACACTGAGAACAAGCTCCACAATTCCCTCCTGGCACTTTCCCTGTAGGAGATACCGCAAGACGTTTCTGTACATTGGGCACAGCGCTCTGCACGGTGTTAGCAGAGACTTTCCCGGGACAGTGAAACCCTATGTCAGAGACACTGAGAAGAAGCCCCAATGTTCCCTCCAGGCACTTTCAGTGTGGGTGCCTTCTCCACGTGGTTCCTGGTTTCACTGCGGCTCTGAAGAGAATGTTAGCAAAGAGGTAACCGGGACAGTGAAAACAGTACTCAAAGACAGGGAGAGCAAGCTCTCTCTTGGCACTTTGGATGTGGGACATACAGCGAGATGTTTGCTGCTTTTGCGTTTGGCTGTTGGGAGATTTACAGCACAAAGATATCTAGTTGATTTGAAGCAGTTCCGAGAAAGTCTAAACATAATCCCCACTTCTCCCTCCTGGCACTTTCCATGTGGGAGATATAGCAGGATGTATATTGGTTTTGAGGACAACTCAATGGACAGTGTAGGGAGTAAAGGTCCTGGCTCCTTGAATGCCGTTTCTGGAGACACTGCGATCAATGTGGGAGATATGTCAAGATGTGTGTTTGTTTTGAGGACGTCTCTCTGGAGAGTCTTAGCAAAGAGGTCACACAGATAATCAGAGCAATTCTCAGAGACACTGAGAACAAGCTCCACAATTCCCTCCTGGCACTTTCCCTGTAGGAGATACCGCAAGACGTTTCTGTACATTGGGCACAGCGCTCTGCAGGGTGTTAGCAGAGACTTTCCCGGGACAGTGAAACCCTATGTCAGAGACACTGAGAAGAAGCCCCAATGTTCCCTCCAGGCACTTTCAGTGTGGGTGCCTTCTCCACGTGGTTCCTGGTTTCACTGCGGCTCTGAAGAGAATGTTAGCAAAGAGGTAACCGGGACAGTGAAAACAGTACTCAAAGACAGGGAGAGCAAGCTCTCTCTTGGCACTTTGGATGTGGGACATACAGCGAGATGTTTGCTGCTTTTGCGTTTGGCTGTTGGGAGATTTACAGCACAAAGATATCTAGTTGATTTGAAGCAGTTCCGAGAAAGTCTAAACATAATCCCCACTTCTCCCTCCTGGCACTTTCCATGTGGGAGATATAGCAGGATGTATATTGGTTTTGAGGACAACTCAATGGACAGTGTAGGGAGAAAAGGTCCTGGCTCCTTGAATGCCGTTTCTGGAGACACTGCGATCAATGTGGGAGATATGTCAAGATGTGTGTTTGTTTTGAGGACGGCTCTCTGGAGAGTCTTAGCAAAGAGGTCACACAGATAATCAGAGCAATTCTCAGAGACACTGAGAACAAGCTCCACAATTCCCTCCTGGCACTTTCCCTGTAGGAGATACCGCAAGACGTTTCTGTACATTGGGCACAGCGCTCTGCACGGTGTTAGCAGAGACTTTCCCGGGACAGTGAAACCCTATGTCAGAGACACTGAGAAGAAGCCCCAATGTTCCCTCCAGGCACTTTCAGTGTGGGTGCCTTCTCCACGTGGTTCCTGGTTTCACTGCGGCTCTGAAGAGAATGTTAGCAAAGAGGTAACCGGGACAGTGAAAACAGTACTCAAAGACAGGGAGAGCAAGCTCTCTCTTGGCACTTTGGATGTGGGACATACAGCGAGATGTTTGCTGCTTTTGCGTTTGGCTGTTGGGAGATTTACAGCACAAAGATATCTAGTTGATTTGAAGCAGTTCCGAGAAAGTCTAAACATAATCCCCACTTCTCCCTCCTGGCACTTTCCATGTGGGAGATATAGCAGGATGTATATTGGTTTTGAGGACAACTCAATGGACAGTGTAGGGAGAAAAGGTCCTGGCTCCTTGAATGCCGTTTCTGGAGACACTGCGATCAATGTGGGAGATATGTCAAGATGTGTGTTTGTTTTGAGGACGTCTCTCTGGAGAGTCTTAGCAAAGAGGTCACACAGATAATCAGAGCAATTCTCAGAGACACTGAGAACAAGCTCGACAATTCCCTCCTGGCACTTTCCCTGTAGGAGATACCGCAAGACGTTTCTGTACATTGGGCACAGCGCTCTGCACGGTGTTAGCAGAGACTTTCCCGGGACAGTGAAACCCTATGTCAGAGACACTGAGAAGAAGCCCCAATGTTCCCTCCAGGCACTTTCAGTGTGGGTGCCTTCTCCACGTGGTTCCTGGTTTCACTGCGGCTCTGAAGAGAATGTTAGCAAAGAGGTAACCGGGACAGTGAAAACAGTACTCAAAGACAGGGAGAGCAAGCTCTCTCTTGGCACTTTGGATGTGGGACATACAGCGAGATGTTTGCTGCTTTTGCGCTTGGCTGTTGGGAGATTTACAGCACAAAGATATCTAGTTGATTTGAAGCAGTTCCGAGAAAGTCTAAACATAATCCCCACTTCTCCCTCCTGGCACTTTCCATGTGGGAGATATAGCAGGATGTATATTGGTTTTGAGGACAACTCAATGGACAGTGTAGGGAGAAAAGGTCCTGGCTCCTTGAATGCCGTTTCTGGAGACACTGCGATCAATGTGGGAGATATGTCAAGATGTGTGTTTGTTTTGAGGACGTCTCTCTGGAGAGTCTTAGCAAAGAGGTCACACAGATAATCAGAGCAATTCTCAGAGACACTGAGAACAAGCTCCACAATTCCCTCCTGGCACTTTCCCTGTAGGAGATACCGCAAGACGTTTCTGTACATTGGGCACAGCGCTCTGCACGGTGTTAGCAGAGACTTTCCCGGGACAGTGAAACCCTATGTCAGAGACACTGAGAAGAAGCCCCAATGTTCCCTCCAGGCACTTTCAGTGTGGGTGCCTTCTCCACGTGGTTCCTGGTTTCACTGCGGCTCTGAAGAGAATGTTAGCAAAGAGGTAACCGGGACAGTGAAAACAGTACTCAAAGACAGGGAGAGCAAGCTCTCTCTTGGCACTTTGGATGTGGGACATACAGCGAGATGTTTGCTGCTTTTGCGCTTGGCTGTTGGGAGATTTACAGCACAAAGATATCTAGTTGATTTGAAGCAGTTCCGAGAAAGTCTAAACATAATCGCCACTTCTCCCTCCTGGCACTTTCCATGTGGGAGATATAGCAGGATGTATATTGGTTTTGAGGACAACTCAATGGACAGTGTAGGGAGAAAAGGTCCTGGCTCCTTGAATGCCGTTTCTGGAGACACTGCGATCAATGTGGGAGATATGTCAAGATGTGTGTTTGTTTTGAGGACGTCTCTCTGGAGAGTCTTAGCAAAGAGGTCACACAGATAATCAGAGCAATTCTCAGAGACACTGAGAACAAGCTCCACAATTCCCTCCTGGCACTTTCCCTGTAGGAGATACCGCAAGACGTTTCTGTAGATTGGGCACAGCGCTCTGCAGGGTGTTAGCAGAGACTTTCCCGCGACAGTGAAACCCTATGTCAGAGACACTGAGAAGAAGCCCCAATGTTCCCTCCAGGCACTTTCAGTGTGGGTGCCTTCTCCACGTGGTTCCTGGTTTCACTGCGGCTCTGAAGAGAATGTTAGCAAAGAGGTAACCGGGACAGTGAAAACAGTACTCAAAGACAGGGAGAGCAAGCTCTCTCTTGGCACTTTGGATGTGGGACATACAGCGAGATGTTTGCTGCTTTTGCGTTTGGCTGTTGGGAGATTTACAGCACAAAGATATCTAGTTGATTTGAAGCAGTTCCGAGAAAGTCTAAACATAATCCCCACTTCTCCCTCCTGGCACTTTCCATGTGGGAGATATAGCAGGATGTATATTGGTTTTGAGGACAACTCAATGGACAGTGTAGGGAGAAAAGGTCCTGGCTCCTTGAATGCCGTTTCTGGAGACACTGCGATCAATGTGGGAGATATGTCAAGATGTGTGTTTGTTTTGAGGACGTCTCTCTGGAGAGTCTTAGCAAAGAGGTCACACAGATAATCAGAGCAATTCTCAGAGACACTGAGAACAAGCTCCACAATTCCCTCCTGGCACTTTCCCTGTAGGAGATACCGCAAGACGTTTCTGTACATTGGGCACAGCGCTCTGCAGGGTGTTAGCAGAGACTTTCCCGCGACAGTGAAACCCTATGTCAGAGACACTGAGAAGAAGCCCCAGTGTTCCCTCCAGGCACTTTCAGTGTGGGTGCCTTCTCCACGTGGTTCCTGGTTTCACTGCGGCTCTGAAGAGAATGTTAGCAAAGAGGTAACCGGGACAGTGAAAACAGTACTCAAAGACAGGGAGAGCAAGCTCTCTCTTGGCACTTTGGATGTGGGACATACAGCGAGATGTTTGCTGCTTTTGCGCTTGGCTGTTGGGAGATTTACAGCACAAAGATATCTAGTTGATTTGAAGCAGTTCCGAGAAAGTCTAAACATAATCCCCACTTCTCCCTCCTGGCACTTTCCATGTGGGAGATATAGCAGGATGTATATTGGTTTTGAGGACAACTCAATGGACAGTGTAGGGAGAAAAGGTCCTGGCTCCTTGAATGCCGTTTCTGGAGACACTGCGATCAATGTGGGAGATATGTCAAGATGTGTGTTTGTTTTGAGGACGTCTCTCTGGAGAGTCTTAGCAAAGAGGTCACACAGATAATCAGAGCAATTCTCAGAGACACTGAGAACAAGCTCCACAATTCCCTCCTGGCACTTTCCCTGTAGGAGATACCGCAAGACGTTTCTGTACATTGGGCACAGCGCTCTGCACGGTGTTAGCAGAGACTTTCCCGGGACAGTGAAACCCTATGTCAGAGACACTGAGAAGAAGCCCCAATGTTCCCTCCAGGCACTTTCAGTGTGGGTGCCTTCTCCACGTGGTTCCTGGTTTCACTGCGGCTCTGAAGAGAATGTTAGCAAAGAGGTAACCGGGACAGTGAAAACAGTACTCAAAGACAGGGAGAGCAAGCTCTCTCTTGGCACTTTGGATGTGGGACATACAGCGAGATGTTTGCTGCTTTTGCGTTTGGCTGTTGGGAGATTTACAGCACAAAGATATCTAGTTGATTTGAAGCAGTTCCGAGAAAGTCTAAACATAATCCCCACTTCTCCCTCCTGGCACTTTCCATGTGGGAGATATAGCAGGATGTATATTGGTTTTGAGGACAACTCAATGGACAGTGTAGGGAGAAAAGGTCCTGGCTCCTTGAATGCCGTTTCTGGAGACACTGCGATCAATGTGGGAGATATGTCAAGATGTGTGTTTGTTTTGAGGACGTCTCTCTGGAGAGTCTTAGCAAAGAGGTCACACAGATAATCAGAGCAATTCTCAGAGACACTGAGAACAAGCTCCACAATTCCCTCCTGGCACTTTCCCTGTAGGAGATACCGCAAGACGTTTCTGTACATTGGGCACAGCGCTCTGCACGGTGTTAGCAGAGACTTTCCCGGGACAGTGAAACCCTATGTCAGAGACACTGAGAAGAAGCCCCAATGTTCCCTCCAGGCACTTTCAGTGTGGGTGCCTTCTCCACGTGGTTCCTGGTTTCACTGCGGCTCTGAAGAGAATGTTAGCAAAGAGGTAACCGGGACAGTGAAAACAGTACTCAAAGACAGGGAGAGCAAGCTCTCTCTTGGCACTTTGGATGTGGGACATACAGCGAGATGTTTGCTGCTTTTGCGTTTGGCTGTTGGGAGATTTACAGCACAAAGATATCTAGTTGATTTGAAGCAGTTCCGAGAAAGTCTAAACATAATCCCCACTTCTCCCTCCTGGCACTTTCCACGTGGGAGATATAGCAGGATGTATATTGGTTTTGAGGACAACTCAATGGACAGTGTAGGGAGAAAAGGTCCTGGCTCCTTGAATGCCGTTTCTGGAGACACTGCGATCAATGTGGGAGATATGTCAAGATGTGTGTTGGTTTTGAGGACGGCTCTCTGGAGAGTCTTAGCAAAGAGGTCACACAGATAATCAGAGCAATTCTCAGAGACACTGAGAACAAGCTCCACAATTCCCTCCTGGCACTTTCCCTGTAGGAGATACCGCAAGACGTTTCTGTACATTGGGCACAGCGCTCTGCACGGTGTTAGCAGAGACTTTCCCGGGACAGTGAAACCCTATGTCAGAGACACTGAGAAGAAGCCCCAATGTTCCCTCCAGGCACTTTCAGTGTGGGTGCCTTCTCCACGTGGTTCCTGGTTTCACTGCGGCTCTGAAGAGAATGTTAGCAAAGAGGTAACCGGGACAGTGAAAACAGTACTCAAAGACAGGGAGAGCAAGCTCTCTCTTGGCACTTTCGATGTGGGACATACAGCGAGATGTTTGCTGCTTTTGCGCTTGGCTGTTGGGAGATTTACAGCACAAAGATATCTAGTTGATTTGAAGCAGTTCCGAGAAAGTCTAAACATAATCCCCACTTCTCCCTCCTGGCACTTTCCATGTGGGAGATATAGCAGGATGTATGTTGGTTTTGAGGACAACTCAATGGACAGTGTAGGGAGAAAAGGTCCTGGCTCCTTGAATGCCGTTTCTGGAGACACTGCGATCAATGTGGGAGATATGTCAAGATGTGTGTTTGTTTTGAGGACGTCTCTCTGGAGAGTCTTAGCAAAGAGGTCACACAGATAATCAGAGCAATTCTCAGAGACACTGAGAACAAGCTCCACAATTCCCTCCTGGCACTTTCCCTGTAGGAGATACCGCAAGACGTTTCTGTACATTGGGCACAGCGCTCTGCAGGGTGTTAGCAGAGACTTTCCCGGGACAGTGAAACCCTATGTCAGAGACACTGAGAAGAAGCCCCAATGTTCCCTCCAGGCACTTTCAGTGTGGGTGCCTTCTCCACGTGGTTCCTGGTTTCACTGCGGCTCTGAAGAGAATGTTAGCAAAGAGGTAACCGGGACAGTGAAAACAGTACTCAAAGACAGGGAGAGCAAGCTCTCTCTTGGCACTTTGGATGTGGGACATACAGCGAGATGTTTGCTGCTTTTGCGTTTGGCTGTTGGGAGATTTACAGCACAAAGATATCTAGTTGATTTGAAGCAGTTCCGAGAAAGTCTAAACATAATCCCCACTTCTCCCTCCTGGCACTTTCCACGTGGGAGATATAGCAGGATGTATATTGGTTTTGAGGACAACTCAATGGACAGTGTAGGGAGAAAAGGTCCTGGCTCCTTGAATGCCGTTTCTGGAGACACTGCGATCAATGTGGGAGATATGTCAAGATGTGTGTTTGTTTTGAGGACGTCTCTCTGGAGAGTCTTAGCAAAGAGGTCACACAGATAATCAGAGCAATTCTCAGAGACACTGAGAACAAGCTCCACAATTCCCTCCTGGCACTTTCCCTGTAGGAGATACCGCAAGACGTTTCTGTACATTGGGCACAGCGCTCTGCACGGTGTTAGCAGAGACTTTCCCGGGACAGTGAAACCCTATGTCAGAGACACTGAGAAGAAGCCCCAATGTTCCCTCCAGGCACTTTCAGTGTGGGTGCCTTCTCCACGTGGTTCCTGGTTTCACTGCGGCTCTGAAGAGAATGTTAGCAAAGAGGTAACCGGGACAGTGAAAACAGTACTCAAAGACAGGGAGAGCAAGCTCTCTCTTGGCACTTTGGATGTGGGACATACAGCGAGATGTTTGCTGCTTTTGCGCTTGGCTGTTGGGAGATTTACAGCACAAAGATATCTAGTTGATTTGAAGCAGTTCCGAGAAAGTCTAAACATAATCCCCACTTCTCCCTCCTGGCACTTTCCATGTGGGAGATATAGCAGGATGTATATTGGTTTTGAGGACAACTCAATGGACAGTGTAGGGAGAAAAGGTCCTGGCTCCTTGAATGCCGTTTCTGGAGACACTGCGATCAATGTGGGAGATATGTCAAGATGTGTGTTTGTTTTGAGGACGTCTCTCTGGAGAGTCTTAGCAAAGAGGTCACACAGATAATCAGAGCAATTCTCAGAGACACTGAGAACAAGCTCCACAATTCCCTCCTGGCACTTTCCCTGTAGGAGATACCGCAAGACATTTCTGTACATTGGGCACAGCGCTCTGCACGGTGTTAGCAGAGACTTTCCCGGGACAGTGAAACCCTATGTCAGAGACACTGAGAAGAAGCCCCAATGTTCCCTCCAGGCACTTTCAGTGTGGGTGCCTTCTCCACGTGGTTCCTGGTTTCACTGCGGCTCTGAAGAGAATGTTAGCAAAGAGGTAACCGGGACAGTGAAAACAGTACTCAAAGACAGGGAGAGCAAGCTCTCTCTTGGCACTTTGGATGTGGGACATACAGCGAGATGTTTGCTGCTTTTGCGTTTGGCTGTTGGGAGATTTACAGCACAAAGATATCTAGTTGATTTGAAGCAGTTCCGAGAAAGTCTAAACATAATCCCCACTTCTCCCTCCTGGCACTTTCCATGTGGGAGATATAGCAGGATGTATATTGGTTTTGAGGACAACTCAATGGACAGTGTAGGGAGAAAAGGTCCTGGCTCCTTGAATGCCGTTTCTGGAGACACTGCGATCAATGTGGGAGATATGTCAAGATGTGTGTTTGTTTTGAGGACGTCTCTCTGGAGAGTCTTAGCAAAGAGGTCACACAGATAATCAGAGCAATTCTCAGAGACACTGAGAACAAGCTCCACAATTCCCTCCTGGCACTTTCCCTGTAGGAGATACCGCAAGACGTTTCTGTACATTGGGCACAGCGCTCTGCACGGTGTTAGCAGAGACTTTCCCGGGACAGTGAAACCCTATGTCAGAGACACTGAGAAGAAGCCCCAGTGTTCCCTCCAGGCACTTTCAGTGTGGGTGCCTTCTCCACGTGGTTCCTGGTTTCACTGCGGCTCTGAAGAGAATGTTAGCAAAGAGGTAACCGGGACAGTGAAAACAGTACTCAAAGACAGGGAGAGCAAGCTCTCTCTTGGCACTTTGGATGTGGGACATACAGCGAGATGTTTGCTGCTTTTGCGCTTGGCTGTTGGGAGATTTACAGCACAAAGATATCTAGTTGATTTGAAGCAGTTCCGAGAAAGTCTAAACATAATCCCCACTTCTCCCTCCTGGCACTTTCCATGTGGGAGATATAGCAGGATGTATATTGGTTTTGAGGACAACTCAATGGACAGTGTAGGGAGAAAAGGTCCTGGCTCCTTGAATGCCGTTTCTGGAGACACTGCGATCAATGTGGGAGATATGTCAAGATGTGTGTTTGTTTTGAGGACGTCTCTCTGGAGAGTCTTAGCAAAGAGGTCACACAGATAATCAGAGCAATTCTCAGAGACACTGAGAACAAGCTCCACAATTCCCTCCTGGCACTTTCCCTGTAGGAGATACCGCAAGACGTTTCTGTACATTGGGCACAGCGCTCTGCACGGTGTTAGCAGAGACTTTCCCGGGACAGTGAAACCCTATGTCAGAGACACTGAGAAGAAGCCCCAATGTTCCCTCCAGGCACTTTCAGTGTGGGTGCCTTCTCCACGTGGTTCCTGGTTTCACTGCGGCTCTGAAGAGAATGTTAGCAAAGAGGTAACCGGGACAGTGAAAACAGTACTCAAAGACAGGGAGAGCAAGCTCTCTCTTGGCACTTTGGATGTGGGACATACAGCGAGATGTTTGCTGCTTTTGCGTTTGGCTGTTGGGAGATTTACAGCACAAAGATATCTAGTTGATTTGAAGCAGTTCCGAGAAAGTCTAAACATAATCCCCACTTCTCCCTCCTGGCACTTTCCATGTGGGAGATATAGCAGGATGTATATTGGTTTTGAGGACAACTCAATGGACAGTGTAGGGAGAAAAGGTCCTGGCTCCTTGAATGCCGTTTCTGGAGACACTGCGATCAATGTGGGAGATATGTCAAGATGTGTGTTTGTTTTGAGGACGTCTCTCTGGAGAGTCTTAGCAAAGAGGTCACACAGATAATCAGAGCAATTCTCAGAGACACTGAGAACAAGCTCCACAATTCCCTCCTGGCACTTTCCCTGTAGGAGATACCGCAAGACGTTTCTGTAGATTGGGCACAGCGCTCTGCACGGTGTTAGCAGAGACTTTCCCGGGACAGTGAAACCCTATGTCAGAGACACTGAGAAGAAGCCCCAATGTTCCCTCCAGGCACTTTCAGTGTGGGTGCCTTCTCCACGTGGTTCCTGGTTTCACTGCGGCTCTGAAGAGAATGTTAGCAAAGAGGTAACCGGGACAGTGAAAACAGTACTCAAAGACAGGGAGAGCAAGCTCTCTCTTGGCACTTTCGATGTGGGACATACAGCGAGATGTTTGCTGCTTTTGCGCTTGGCTGTTGGGAGATTTACAGCACAAAGATATCTAGTTGATTTGAAGCAGTTCCGAGAAAGTCTAAACATAATCCCCACTTCTCCCTCCTGGCACTTTCCATGTGGGAGATATAGCAGGATGTATGTTGGTTTTGAGGACAACTCAATGGACAGTGTAGGGAGAAAAGGTCCTGGCTCCTTGAATGCCGTTTCTGGAGACACTGCGATCAATGTGGGAGATATGTCAAGATGTGTGTTTGTTTTGAGGACGTCTCTCTGGAGAGTCTTAGCAAAGAGGTCACACAGATAATCAGAGCAATTCTCAGAGACACTGAGAACAAGCTCCACAATTCCCTCCTGGCACTTTCCCTGTAGGAGATACCGCAAGACGTTTCTGTACATTGGGCACAGCGCTCTGCACGGTGTTAGCAGAGACTTTCCCGGGACAGTGAAACCCTATGTCAGAGACACTGAGAAGAAGCCCCAATGTTCCCTCCAGGCACTTTCAGTGTGGGTGCCTTCTCCACGTGGTTCCTGGTTTCACTGCGGCTCTGAAGAGAATGTTAGCAAAGAGGTAACCGGGACAGTGAAAACAGTACTCAAAGACAGGGAGAGCAAGCTCTCTCTTGGCACTTTGGATGTGGGACATACAGCGAGATGTTTGCTGCTTTTGCGTTTGGCTGTTGGGAGATTTACAGCACAAAGATATCTAGTTGATTTGAAGCAGTTCCGAGAAAGTCTAAACATAATCCCCACTTCTCCCTCCTGGCACTTTCCATGTGGGAGATATAGCAGGATGTATATTGGTTTTGAGGACAACTCAATGGACAGTGTAGGGAGTAAAGGTCCTGGCTCCTTGAATGCCGTTTCTGGAGACACTGCGATCAATGTGGGAGATATGTCAAGATGTGTGTTTGTTTTGAGGACGTCTCTCTGGAGAGTCTTAGCAAAGAGGTCACACAGATAATCAGAGCAATTCTCAGAGACACTGAGAACAAGCTCCACAATTCCCTCCTGGCACTTTCCCTGTAGGAGATACCGCAAGACGTTTCTGTACATTGGGCACAGCGCTCTGCAGGGTGTTAGCAGAGACTTTCCCGGGACAGTGAAACCCTATGTCAGAGACACTGAGAAGAAGCCCCAATGTTCCCTCCAGGCACTTTCAGTGTGGGTGCCTTCTCCACGTGGTTCCTGGTTTCACTGCGGCTCTGAAGAGAATGTTAGCAAAGAGGTAACCGGGACAGTGAAAACAGTACTCAAAGACAGGGAGAGCAAGCTCTCTCTTGGCACTTTGGATGTGGGACATACAGCGAGATGTTTGCTGCTTTTGCGTTTGGCTGTTGGGAGATTTACAGCACAAAGATATCTAGTTGATTTGAAGCAGTTCCGAGAAAGTCTAAACATAATCCCCACTTCTCCCTCCTGGCACTTTCCATGTGGGAGATATAGCAGGATGTATATTGGTTTTGAGGACAACTCAATGGACAGTGTAGGGAGAAAAGGTCCTGGCTCCTTGAATGCCGTTTCTGGAGACACTGCGATCAATGTGGGAGATATGTCAAGATGTGTGTTTGTTTTGAGGACGGCTCTCTGGAGAGTCTTAGCAAAGAGGTCACACAGATAATCAGAGCAATTCTCAGAGACACTGAGAACAAGCTCCACAATTCCCTCCTGGCACTTTCCCTGTAGGAGATACCGCAAGACGTTTCTGTACATTGGGCACAGCGCTCTGCACGGTGTTAGCAGAGACTTTCCCGGGACAGTGAAACCCTATGTCAGAGACACTGAGAAGAAGCCCCAATGTTCCCTCCAGGCACTTTCAGTGTGGGTGCCTTCTCCACGTGGTTCCTGGTTTCACTGCGGCTCTGAAGAGAATGTTAGCAAAGAGGTAACCGGGACAGTGAAAACAGTACTCAAAGACAGGGAGAGCAAGCTCTCTCTTGGCACTTTGGATGTGGGACATACAGCGAGATGTTTGCTGCTTTTGCGTTTGGCTGTTGGGAGATTTACAGCACAAAGATATCTAGTTGATTTGAAGCAGTTCCGAGAAAGTCTAAACATAATCCCCACTTCTCCCTCCTGGCACTTTCCATGTGGGAGATATAGCAGGATGTATATTGGTTTTGAGGACAACTCAATGGACAGTGTAGGGAGAAAAGGTCCTGGCTCCTTGAATGCCGTTTCTGGAGACACTGCGATCAATGTGGGAGATATGTCAAGATGTGTGTTTGTTTTGAGGACGTCTCTCTGGAGAGTCTTAGCAAAGAGGTCACACAGATAATCAGAGCAATTCTCAGAGACACTGAGAACAAGCTCGACAATTCCCTCCTGGCACTTTCCCTGTAGGAGATACCGCAAGACGTTTCTGTACATTGGGCACAGCGCTCTGCACGGTGTTAGCAGAGACTTTCCCGGGACAGTGAAACCCTATGTCAGAGACACTGAGAAGAAGCCCCAATGTTCCCTCCAGGCACTTTCAGTGTGGGTGCCTTCTCCACGTGGTTCCTGGTTTCACTGCGGCTCTGAAGAGAATGTTAGCAAAGAGGTAACCGGGACAGTGAAAACAGTACTCAAAGACAGGGAGAGCAAGCTCTCTCTTGGCACTTTGGATGTGGGACATACAGCGAGATGTTTGCTGCTTTTGCGCTTGGCTGTTGGGAGATTTACAGCACAAAGATATCTAGTTGATTTGAAGCAGTTCCGAGAAAGTCTAAACATAATCCCCACTTCTCCCTCCTGGCACTTTCCATGTGGGAGATATAGCAGGATGTATATTGGTTTTGAGGACAACTCAATGGACAGTGTAGGGAGAAAAGGTCCTGGCTCCTTGAATGCCGTTTCTGGAGACACTGCGATCAATGTGGGAGATATGTCAAGATGTGTGTTTGTTTTGAGGACGTCTCTCTGGAGAGTCTTAGCAAAGAGGTCACACAGATAATCAGAGCAATTCTCAGAGACACTGAGAACAAGCTCCACAATTCCCTCCTGGCACTTTCCCTGTAGGAGATACCGCAAGACGTTTCTGTACATTGGGCACAGCGCTCTGCACGGTGTTAGCAGAGACTTTCCCGGGACAGTGAAACCCTATGTCAGAGACACTGAGAAGAAGCCCCAATGTTCCCTCCAGGCACTTTCAGTGTGGGTGCCTTCTCCACGTGGTTCCTGGTTTCACTGCGGCTCTGAAGAGAATGTTAGCAAAGAGGTAACCGGGACAGTGAAAACAGTACTCAAAGACAGGGAGAGCAAGCTCTCTCTTGGCACTTTGGATGTGGGACATACAGCGAGATGTTTGCTGCTTTTGCGCTTGGCTGTTGGGAGATTTACAGCACAAAGATATCTAGTTGATTTGAAGCAGTTCCGAGAAAGTCTAAACATAATCGCCACTTCTCCCTCCTGGCACTTTCCATGTGGGAGATATAGCAGGATGTATATTGGTTTTGAGGACAACTCAATGGACAGTGTAGGGAGAAAAGGTCCTGGCTCCTTGAATGCCGTTTCTGGAGACACTGCGATCAATGTGGGAGATATGTCAAGATGTGTGTTTGTTTTGAGGACGTCTCTCTGGAGAGTCTTAGCAAAGAGGTCACACAGATAATCAGAGCAATTCTCAGAGACACTGAGAACAAGCTCCACAATTCCCTCCTGGCACTTTCCCTGTAGGAGATACCGCAAGACGTTTCTGTACATTGGGCACAGCGCTCTGCAGGGTGTTAGCAGAGACTTTCCCGCGACAGTGAAACCCTATGTCAGAGACACTGAGAAGAAGCCCCAATGTTCCCTCCAGGCACTTTCAGTGTGGGTGCCTTCTCCACGTGGTTCCTGGTTTCACTGCGGCTCTGAAGAGAATGTTAGCAAAGAGGTAACCGGGACAGTGAAAACAGTACTCAAAGACAGGGAGAGCAAGCTCTCTCTTGGCACTTTGGATGTGGGACATACAGCGAGATGTTTGCTGCTTTTGCGTTTGGCTGTTGGGAGATTTACAGCACAAAGATATCTAGTTGATTTGAAGCAGTTCCGAGAAAGTCTAAACATAATCCCCACTTCTCCCTCCTGGCACTTTCCATGTGGGAGATATAGCAGGATGTATATTGGTTTTGAGGACAACTCAATGGACAGTGTAGGGAGAAAAGGTCCTGGCTCCTTGAATGCCGTTTCTGGAGACACTGCGATCAATGTGGGAGATATGTCAAGATGTGTGTTTGTTTTGAGGACGTCTCTCTGGAGAGTCTTAGCAAAGAGGTCACACAGATAATCAGAGCAATTCTCAGAGACACTGAGAACAAGCTCCACAATTCCCTCCTGGCACTTTCCCTGTAGGAGATACCGCAAGACGTTTCTGTACATTGGGCACAGCGCTCTGCAGGGTGTTAGCAGAGACTTTCCCGCGACAGTGAAACCCTATGTCAGAGACACTGAGAAGAAGCCCCAGTGTTCCCTCCAGGCACTTTCAGTGTGGGTGCCTTCTCCACGTGGTTCCTGGTTTCACTGCGGCTCTGAAGAGAATGTTAGCAAAGAGGTAACCGGGACAGTGAAAACAGTACTCAAAGACAGGGAGAGCAAGCTCTCTCTTGGCACTTTGGATGTGGGACATACAGCGAGATGTTTGCTGCTTTTGCGCTTGGCTGTTGGGAGATTTACAGCACAAAGATATCTAGTTGATTTGAAGCAGTTCCGAGAAAGTCTAAACATAATCCCCACTTCTCCCTCCTGGCACTTTCCATGTGGGAGATATAGCAGGATGTATATTGGTTTTGAGGACAACTCAATGGACAGTGTAGGGAGAAAAGGTCCTGGCTCCTTGAATGCCGTTTCTGGAGACACTGCGATCAATGTGGGAGATATGTCAAGATGTGTGTTTGTTTTGAGGACGTCTCTCTGGAGAGTCTTAGCAAAGAGGTCACACAGATAATCAGAGCAATTCTCAGAGACACTGAGAACAAGCTCCACAATTCCCTCCTGGCACTTTCCCTGTAGGAGATACCGCAAGACGTTTCTGTACATTGGGCACAGCGCTCTGCACGGTGTTAGCAGAGACTTTCCCGGGACAGTGAAACCCTATGTCAGAGACACTGAGAAGAAGCCCCAATGTTCCCTCCAGGCACTTTCAGTGTGGGTGCCTTCTCCACGTGGTTCCTGGTTTCACTGCGGCTCTGAAGAGAATGTTAGCAAAGAGGTAACCGGGACAGTGAAAACAGTACTCAAAGACAGGGAGAGCAAGCTCTCTCTTGGCACTTTGGATGTGGGACATACAGCGAGATGTTTGCTGCTTTTGCGTTTGGCTGTTGGGAGATTTACAGCACAAAGATATCTAGTTGATTTGAAGCAGTTCCGAGAAAGTCTAAACATAATCCCCACTTCTCCCTCCTGGCACTTTCCATGTGGGAGATATAGCAGGATGTATATTGGTTTTGAGGACAACTCAATGGACAGTGTAGGGAGAAAAGGTCCTGGCTCCTTGAATGCCGTTTCTGGAGACACTGCGATCAATGTGGGAGATATGTCAAGATGTGTGTTTGTTTTGAGGACGTCTCTCTGGAGAGTCTTAGCAAAGAGGTCACACAGATAATCAGAGCAATTCTCAGAGACACTGAGAACAAGCTCCACAATTCCCTCCTGGCACTTTCCCTGTAGGAGATACCGCAAGACGTTTCTGTACATTGGGCACAGCGCTCTGCACGGTGTTAGCAGAGACTTTCCCGGGACAGTGAAACCCTATGTCAGAGACACTGAGAAGAAGCCCCAATGTTCCCTCCAGGCACTTTCAGTGTGGGTGCCTTCTCCACGTGGTTCCTGGTTTCACTGCGGCTCTGAAGAGAATGTTAGCAAAGAGGTAACCGGGACAGTGAAAACAGTACTCAAAGACAGGGAGAGCAAGCTCTCTCTTGGCACTTTGGATGTGGGACATACAGCGAGATGTTTGCTGCTTTTGCGTTTGGCTGTTGGGAGATTTACAGCACAAAGATATCTAGTTGATTTGAAGCAGTTCCGAGAAAGTCTAAACATAATCCCCACTTCTCCCTCCTGGCACTTTCCATGTGGGAGATATAGCAGGATGTATATTGGTTTTGAGGACAACTCAATGGACAGTGTAGGGAGAAAAGGTCCTGGCTCCTTGAATGCCGTTTCTGGAGACACTGCGATCAATGTGGGAGATATGTCAAGATGTGTGTTTGTTTTGAGGACGTCTCTCTGGAGAGTCTTAGCAAAGAGGTCACACAGATAATCAGAGCAATTCTCAGAGACACTGAGAACAAGCTCCACAATTCCCTCCTGGCACTTTCCCTGTAGGAGATACCGCAAGACGTTTCTGTAGATTGGGCACAGCGCTCTGCAGGGTGTTAGCAGAGACTTTCCCGCGACAGTGAAACCCTATGTCAGAGACACTGAGAAGAAGCCCCAATGTTCCCTCCAGGCACTTTCAGTGTGGGTGCCTTCTCCACGTGGTTCCTGGTTTCACTGCGGCTCTGAAGAGAATGTTAGCAAAGAGGTAACCGGGACAGTGAAAACAGTACTCAAAGACAGGGAGAGCAAGCTCTCTCTTGGCACTTTGGATGTGGGACATACAGCGAGATGTTTGCTGCTTTTGCACTTGGCTGTTGGGAGATTTACAGCACAAAGATATCTAGTTGATTTGAAGCAGTTCCGAGAAAGTCTAAACATAATCCCCACTTCTCCCTCCTGGCACTTTCCATGTGGGAGATATAGCAGGATGTATATTGGTTTTGAGGACAACTCAATGGACAGTGTAGGGAGAAAAGGTCCTGGCTCCTTGAATGCCGTTTCTGGAGACACTGCGATCAATGTGGGAGATATGTCAAGATGTGTGTTTGTTTTGAGGACGGCTCTCTGGAGAGTCTTAGCAAAGAGGTCACACAGATAATCAGAGCAATTCTCAGAGACACTGAGAACAAGCTCCACAATTCCCTCCTGGCACTTTCCCTGTAGGAGATACCGCAAGATGTTTCTGTACATTGGGCACAGCGCTCTGCACGGTGTTAGCAGAGACTTTCCCGGGACAGTGAAACCCTATGTCAGAGACACTGAGAAGAAGCCCCAATGTTCCCTCCAGGCACTTTCAGTGTGGGTGCCTTCTCCACGTGGTTCCTGGTTTCACTGCGGCTCTGAAGAGAATGTTAGCAAAGAGGTAACCGGGACAGTGAAAACAGTACTCAAAGACAGGGAGAGCAAGCTCTCTCTTGGCACTTTGGATGTGGGACATACAGCGAGATGTTTGCTGCTTTTGCGTTTGGCTGTTGGGAGATTTACAGCACAAAGATATCTAGTTGATTTGAAGCAGTTCCGAGAAAGTCTAAACATAATCCCCACTTCTCCCTCCTGGCACTTTCCATGTGGGAGATATAGCAGGATGTATATTGGTTTTGAGGACAACTCAATGGACAGTGTAGGGAGAAAAGGTCCTGGCTCCTTGAATGCCGTTTCTGGAGACACTGCGATCAATGTGGGAGATATGTCAAGATGTGTGTTTGTTTTGAGGACGTCTCTCTGGAGAGTCTTAGCAAAGAGGTCACACAGATAATCAGAGCAATTCTCAGAGACACTGAGAACAAGCTCCACAATTCCCTCCTGGCACTTTCCCTGTAGGAGATACCGCAAGACGTTTCTGTACATTGGGCACAGCGCTCTGCACGGTGTTAGCAGAGACTTTCCCGGGACAGTGAAACCCTATGTCAGAGACACTGAGAAGAAGCCCCAATGTTCCCTCCAGGCACTTTCAGTGTGGGTGCCTTCTCCACGTGGTTCCTGGTTTCACTGCGGCTCTGAAGAGAATGTTAGCAAAGAGGTAACCGGGACAGTGAAAACAGTACTCAAAGACAGGGAGAGCAAGCTCTCTCTTGGCACTTTGGATGTGGGACACACAGCGAGATGTTTGCTGCTTTTGCGTTTGGCTGTTGGGAGATTTACAGCACAAAGATATCTAGTTGATTTGAAGCAGTTCCGAGAAAGTCTAAACATAATCCCCACTTCTCCCTCCTGGCACTTTCCATGTGGGAGATATAGCAGGATGTATATTGGTTTTGAGGACAACTCAATGGACAGTGTAGGGAGAAAAGGTCCTGGCTCCTTGAATGCCGTTTCTGGAGACACTGCGATCAATGTGGGAGATATGTCAAGATGTGTGTTTGTTTTGAGGACGTCTCTCTGGAGAGTCTTAGCAAAGAGGTCACACAGATAATCAGAGCAATTCTCAGAGACACTGAGAACAAGCTCGACAATTCCCTCCTGGCACTTTCCCTGTAGGAGATACCGCAAGACGTTTCTGTACATTGGGCACAGCGCTCTGCACGGTGTTAGCAGAGACTTTCCCGGGACAGTGAAACCCTATGTCAGAGACACTGAGAAGAAGCCCCAATGTTCCCTCCAGGCACTTTCAGTGTGGGTGCCTTCTCCACGTGGTTCCTGGTTTCACTGCGGCTCTGAAGAGAATGTTAGCAAAGAGGTAACCGGGACAGTGAAAACAGTACTCAAAGACAGGGAGAGCAAGCTCTCTCTTGGCACTTTGGATGTGGGACATACAGCGAGATGTTTGCTGCTTTTGCGTTTGGCTGTTGGGAGATTTACAGCACAAAGATATCTAGTTGATTTGAAGCAGTTCCGAGAAAGTCTAAACATAATCCCCACTTCTCCCTCCTGGCACTTTCCATGTGGGAGATATAGCAGGATGTATATTGGTTTTGAGGACAACTCAATGGACAGTGTAGGGAGAAAAGGTCCTGGCTCCTTGAATGCCGTTTCTGGAGACACTGCGATCAATGTGGGAGATATGTCAAGATGTGTGTTTGTTTTGAGGACGTCTCTCTGGAGAGTCTTAGCAAAGAGGTCACACAGATAATCAGAGCAATTCTCAGAGACACTGAGAACAAGCTCCACAATTCCCTCCTGGCACTTTCCCTGTAGGAGATACCGCAAGACGTTTCTGTACATTGGGCACAGCGCTCTGCACGGTGTTAGCAGAGACTTTCCCGGGACAGTGAAACCCTATGTCAGAGACACTGAGAAGAAGCCCCAATGTTCCCTCCAGGCACTTTCAGTGTGGGTGCCTTCTCCACGTGGTTCCTGGTTTCACTGCGGCTCTGAAGAGAATGTTAGCAAAGAGGTAACCGGGACAGTGAAAACAGTACTCAAAGACAGGGAGAGCAAGCTCTCTCTTGGCACTTTGGATGTGGGACATACAGCGAGATGTTTGCTGCTTTTGCGTTTGGCTGTTGGGAGATTTACAGCACAAAGATATCTAGTTGATTTGAAGCAGTTCCGAGAAAGTCTAAACATAATCCCCACTTCTCCCTCCTGGCACTTTCCATGTGGGAGATATAGCAGGATGTATATTGGTTTTGAGGACAACTCAATGGACAGTGTAGGGAGAAAAGGTCCTGGCTCCTTGAATGCCGTTTCTGGAGACACTGCGATCAATGTGGGAGATATGTCAAGATGTGTGTTTGTTTTGAGGACGGCTCTCTGGAGAGTCTTAGCAAAGAGGTCACACAGATAATCAGAGCAATTCTCAGAGACACTGAGAACAAGCTCCACAATTCCCTCCTGGCACTTTCCCTGTAGGAGATACCGCAAGACGTTTCTGTACATTGGGCACAGCGCTCTGCACGGTGTTAGCAGAGACTTTCCCGGGACAGTGAAACCCTATGTCAGAGACACTGAGAAGAAGCCCCAATGTTCCCTCCAGGCACTTTCAGTGTGGGTGCCTTCTCCACGTGGTTCCTGGTTTCACTGCGGCTCTGAAGAGAATGTTAGCAAAGAGGTAACCGGGACAGTGAAAACAGTACTCAAAGACAGGGAGAGCAAGCTCTCTCTTGGCACTTTCGATGTGGGACATACAGCGAGATGTTTGCTGCTTTTGCGTTTGGCTGTTGGGAGATTTACAGCACAAAGATATCTAGTTGATTTGAAGCAGTTCCGAGAAAGTCTAAACATAATCCCCACTTCTCCCTCCTGGCACTTTCCATGTGGGAGATATAGCAGGATGTATATTGGTTTTGAGGACAACTCAATGGACAGTGTAGGGAGAAAAGGTCCTGGCTCCTTGAATGCCGTTTCTGGAGACACTGCGATCAATGTGGGAGATATGTCAAGATGTGTGTTTGTTTTGAGGACGTCTCTCTGGAGAGTCTTAGCAAAGAGGTCACACAGATAATCAGAGCAATTCTCAGAGACACTGAGAACAAGCTCCACAATTCCCTCCTGGCACTTTCCCTGTAGGAGATACCGCAAGACGTTTCTGTAGATTGGGCACAGCGCTCTGCACGGTGTTAGCAGAGACTTTCCCGGGACAGTGAAACCCTATGTCAGAGACACTGAGAAGAAGCCCCAATGTTCCCTCCAGGCACTTTCAGTGTGGGTGCCTTCTCCACGTGGTTCCTGGTTTCACTGCGGCTCTGAAGAGAATGTTAGCAAAGAGGTAACCGGGACAGTGAAAACAGTACTCAAAGACAGGGAGAGCAAGCTCTCTCTTGGCACTTTGGATGTGGGACATACAGCGAGATGTTTGCTGCTTTTGCGTTTGGCTGTTGGGAGATTTACAGCACAAAGATATCTAGTTGATTTGAAGCAGTTCCGAGAAAGTCTAAACATAATCCCCACTTCTCCCTCCTGGCACTTTCCATGTGGGAGATATAGCAGGATGTATATTGGTTTTGAGGACAACTCAATGGACAGTGTAGGGAGAAAAGGTCCTGGCTCCTTGAATGCCGTTTCTGGAGACACTGCGATCAATGTGGGAGATATGTCAAGATGTGTGTTTGTTTTGAGGACGGCTCTCTGGAGAGTCTTAGCAAAGAGGTCACACAGATAATCAGAGCAATTCTCAGAGACACTGAGAACAAGCTCCACAATTCCCTCCTGGCACTTTCCCTGTAGGAGATACCGCAAGACGTTTCTGTACATTGGGCACAGCGCTCTGCACGGTGTTAGCAGAGACTTTCCCGGGACAGTGAAACCCTATGTCAGAGACACTGAGAAGAAGCCCCAATGTTCCCTCCAGGCACTTTCAGTGTGGGTGCCTTCTCCACGTGGTTCCTGGTTTCACTGCGGCTCTGAAGAGAATGTTAGCAAAGAGGTAACCGGGACAGTGAAAACAGTACTCAAAGACAGGGAGAGCAAGCTCTCTCTTGGCACTTTGGATGTGGGACATACAGCGAGATGTTTGCTGCTTTTGCGTTTGGCTGTTGGGAGATTTACAGCACAAAGATATCTAGTTGATTTGAAGCAGTTCCGAGAAAGTCTAAACATAATCCCCACTTCTCCCTCCTGGCACTTTCCATGTGGGAGATATAGCAGGATGTATATTGGTTTTGAGGACAACTCAATGGACAGTGTAGGGAGAAAAGGTCCTGGCTCCTTGAATGCTGTTTCTGGAGACACTGCGATCAATGTGGGAGATATGTCAAGATGTGTGTTTGTTTTGAGGACGTCTCTCTGGAGAGTCTTAGCAAAGAGGTCACACAGATAATCAGAGCAATTCTCAGAGACACTGAGAACAAGCTCCACAATTCCCTCCTGGCACTTTCCCTGTAGGAGATACCGCAAGACGTTTCTGTAGATTGGGCACAGCGCTCTGCAGGGTGTTAGCAGAGACTTTCCCGCGACAGTGAAACCCTATGTCAGAGACACTGAGAAGAAGCCCCAATGTTCCCTCCAGGCACTTTCAGTGTGGGTGCCTTCTCCACGTGGTTCCTGGTTTCACTGCGGCTCTGAAGAGAATGTTAGCAAAGAGGTAACCGGGACAGTGAAAACAGTACTCAAAGACAGGGAGAGCAAGCTCTCTCTTGGCACTTTGGATGTGGGACATACAGCGAGATGTTTGCTGCTTTTGCGTTTGGCTGTTGGGAGATTTACAGCACAAAGATATCTAGTTGATTTGAAGCAGTTCCGAGAAAGTCTAAACATAATCCCCACTTCTCCCTCCTGGCACTTTCCATGTGGGAGATATAGCAGGATGTATATTGGTTTTGAGGACAACTCAATGGACAGTGTAGGGAGAAAAGGTCCTGGCTCCTTGAATGCCGTTTCTGGAGACACTGCGATCAATGTGGGAGATATGTCAAGATGTGTGTTTGTTTTGAGGACGTCTCTCTGGAGAGTCTTAGCAAAGAGGTCACACAGATAATCAGAGCAATTCTCAGAGACACTGAGAACAAGCTCCACAATTCCCTCCTGGCACTTTCCCTGTAGGAGATACCGCAAGACGTTTCTGTACATTGGGCACAGCGCTCTGCACGGTGTTAGCAGAGACTTTCCCGGGACAGTGAAACCCTATGTCAGAGACACTGAGAAGAAGCCCCAATGTTCCCTCCAGGCACTTTCAGTGTGGGTGCCTTCTCCACGTGGTTCCTGGTTTCACTGCGGCTCTGAAGAGAATGTTAGCAAAGAGGTAACCGGGACAGTGAAAACAGTACTCAAAGACAGGGAGAGCAAGCTCTCTCTTGGCACTTTGGATGTGGGACATACAGCGAGATGTTTGCTGCTTTTGCGCTTGGCTGTTGGGAGATTTACAGCACAAAGATATCTAGTTGATTTGAAGCAGTTCCGAGAAAGTCTAAACATAATCCCCACTTCTCCCTCCTGGCACTTTCCATGTGGGAGATCTAGCAGGATGTATATTGGTTTTGAGGACAACTCAATGGACAGTGTAGGGAGAAAAGGTCCTGGCTCCTTGAATGCCGTTTCTGGAGACACTGCGATCAATGTGGGAGATATGTCAAGATGTGTGTTTGTTTTGAGGACGTCTCTCTGGAGAGTCTTAGCAAAGAGGTCACACAGATAATCAGAGCAATTCTCAGAGACACTGAGAACAAGCTCCACAATTCCCTCCTGGCACTTTCCCTGTAGGAGATACCGCAAGACGTTTCTGTACATTGGGCACAGCGCTCTGCACGGTGTTAGCAGAGACTTTCCCGGGACAGTGAAACCCTATGTCAGAGACACTGAGAAGAAGCCCCAATGTTCCCTCCAGGCACTTTCAGTGTGGGTGCCTTCTCCACGTGGTTCCTGGTTTCACTGCGGCTCTGAAGAGAATGTTAGCAAAGAGGTAACCGGGACAGTGAAAACAGTACTCAAAGACAGGGAGAGCAAGCTCTCTCTTGGCACTTTGGATGTGGGACATACAGCGAGATGTTTGCTGCTTTTGCGTTTGGCTGTTGGGAGATTTACAGCACAAAGATATCTAGTTGATTTGAAGCAGTTCCGAGAAAGTCTAAACATAATCCCCACTTCTCCCTCCTGGCACTTTCCATGTGGGAGATATAGCAGGATGTATATTGGTTTTGAGGACAACTCAATGGACAGTGTAGGGAGAAAAGGTCCTGGCTCCTTGAATGCCGTTTCTGGAGACACTGCGATCAATGTGGGAGATATGTCAAGATGTGTGTTTGTTTTGAGGACGTCTCTCTGGAGAGTCTTAGCAAAGAGGTCACACAGATAATCAGAGCAATTCTCAGAGACACTGAGAACAAGCTCGACAATTCCCTCCTGGCACTTTCCCTGTAGGAGATACCGCAAGACGTTTCTGTACATTGGGCACAGCGCTCTGCACGGTGTTAGCAGAGACTTTCCCGGGACAGTGAAACCCTATGTCAGAGACACTGAGAAGAAGCCCCAATGTTCCCTCCAGGCACTTTCAGTGTGGGTGCCTTCTCCACGTGGTTCCTGGTTTCACTGCGGCTCTGAAGAGAATGTTAGCAAAGAGGTAACCGGGACAGTGAAAACAGTACTCAAAGACAGGGAGAGCAAGCTCTCTCTTGGCACTTTGGATGTGGGACATACAGCGAGATGTTTGCTGCTTTTGCGTTTGGCTGTTGGGAGATTTACAGCACAAAGATATCTAGTTGATTTGAAGCAGTTCCGAGAAAGTCTAAACATAATCCCCACTTCTCCCTCCTGGCACTTTCCATGTGGGAGATATAGCAGGATGTATATTGGTTTTGAGGACAACTCAATGGACAGTGTAGGGAGAAAAGGTCCTGGCTCCTTGAATGCCGTTTCTGGAGACACTGCGATCAATGTGGGAGATATGTCAAGATGTGTGTTTGTTTTGAGGACGTCTCTCTGGAGAGTCTTAGCAAAGAGGTCACACAGATAATCAGAGCAATTCTCAGAGACACTGAGAACAAGCTCCACAATTCCCTCCTGGCACTTTCCCTGTAGGAGATACCGCAAGACGTTTCTGTACATTGGGCACAGCGCTCTGCACGGTGTTAGCAGAGACTTTCCCGGGACAGTGAAACCCTATGTCAGAGACACTGAGAAGAAGCCCCAATGTTCCCTCCAGGCACTTTCAGTGTGGGTGCCTTCTCCACGTGGTTCCTGGTTTCACTGCGGCTCTGAAGAGAATGTTAGCAAAGAGGTAACCGGGACAGTGAAAACAGTACTCAAAGACAGGGAGAGCAAGCTCTCTCTTGGCACTTTGGATGTGGGACATACAGCGAGATGTTTGCTGCTTTTGCGTTTGGCTGTTGGGAGATTTACAGCACAAAGATATCTAGTTGATTTGAAGCAGTTCCGAGAAAGTCTAAACATAATCCCCACTTCTCCCTCCTGGCACTTTCCATGTGGGAGATATAGCAGGATGTATATTGGTTTTGAGGACAACTCAATGGACAGTGTAGGGAGAAAAGGTCCTGGCTCCTTGAATGCCGTTTCTGGAGACACTGCGATCAATGTGGGAGATATGTCAAGATGTGTGTTTGTTTTGAGGACGTCTCTCTGGAGAGTCTTAGCAAAGAGGTCACACAGATAATCAGAGCAATTCTCAGAGACACTGAGAACAAGCTCGACAATTCCCTCCTGGCACTTTCCCTGTAGGAGATACCGCAAGACGTTTCTGTACATTGGGCACAGCGCTCTGCACGGTGTTAGCAGAGACTTTCCCGGGACAGTGAAACCCTATGTCAGAGACACTGAGAAGAAGCCCCAATGTTCCCTCCAGGCACTTTCAGTGTGGGTGCCTTCTCCACGTGGTTCCTGGTTTCACTGCGGCTCTGAAGAGAATGTTAGCAAAGAGGTAACCGGGACAGTGAAAACAGTACTCAAAGACAGGGAGAGCAAGCTCTCTCTTGGCACTTTGGATGTGGGACATACAGCGAGATGTTTGCTGCTTTTGCGTTTGGCTGTTGGGAGATTTACAGCACAAAGATATCTAGTTGATTTGAAGCAGTTCCGAGAAAGTCTAAACATAATCCCCACTTCTCCCTCCTGGCACTTTCCATGTGGGAGATATAGCAGGATGTATATTGGTTTTGAGGACAACTCAATGGACAGTGTAGGGAGAAAAGGTCCTGGCTCCTTGAATGCCGTTTCTGGAGACACTGCGATCAATGTGGGAGATATGTCAAGATGTGTGTTTGTTTTGAGGACGTCTCTCTGGAGAGTCTTAGCAAAGAGGTCACACAGATAATCAGAGCAATTCTCAGAGACACTGAGAACAAGCTCCACAATTCCCTCCTGGCACTTTCCCTGTAGGAGATACCGCAAGACGTTTCTGTACATTGGGCACAGCGCTCTGCACGGTGTTAGCAGAGACTTTCCCGGGACAGTGAAACCCTATGTCAGAGACACTGAGAAGAAGCCCCAATGTTCCCTCCAGGCACTTTCAGTGTGGGTGCCTTCTCCACGTGGTTCCTGGTTTCACTGCGGCTCTGAAGAGAATGTTAGCAAAGAGGTAACCGGGACAGTGAAAACAGTACTCAAAGACAGGGAGAGCAAGCTCTCTCTTGGCACTTTGGATGTGGGACATACAGCGAGATGTTTGCTGCTTTTGCGTTTGGCTGTTGGGAGATTTACAGCACAAAGATATCTAGTTGATTTGAAGCAGTTCCGAGAAAGTCTAAACATAATCCCCACTTCTCCCTCCTGGCACTTTCCATGTGGGAGATATAGCAGGATGTATATTGGTTTTGAGGACAACTCAATGGACAGTGTAGGGAGAAAAGGTCCTGGCTCCTTGAATGCCGTTTCTGGAGACACTGCGATCAATGTGGGAGATATGTCAAGATGTGTGTTTGTTTTGAGGACGGCTCTCTGGAGAGTCTTAGCAAAGAGGTCACACAGATAATCAGAGCAATTCTCAGAGACACTGAGAACAAGCTCCACAATTCCCTCCTGGCACTTTCCCTGTAGGAGATACCGCAAGATGTTTCTGTACATTGGGCACAGCGCTCTGCACGGTGTTAGCAGAGACTTTCCCGGGACAGTGAAACCCTATGTCAGAGACACTGAGAAGAAGCCCCAATGTTCCCTCCAGGCACTTTCAGTGTGGGTGCCTTCTCCACGTGGTTCCTGGTTTCACTGCGGCTCTGAAGAGAATGTTAGCAAAGAGGTAACCGGGACAGTGAAAACAGTACTCAAAGACAGGGAGAGCAAGCTCTCTCTTGGCACTTTGGATGTGGGACATACAGCGAGATGTTTGCTGCTTTTGCGTTTGGCTGTTGGGAGATTTACAGCACAAAGATATCTAGTTGATTTGAAGCAGTTCCGAGAAAGTCTAAACATAATCCCCACTTCTCCCTCCTGGCACTTTCCATGTGGGAGATATAGCAGGATGTATATTGGTTTTGAGGACAACTCAATGGACAGTGTAGGGAGAAAAGGTCCTGGCTCCTTGAATGCCGTTTCTGGAGACACTGCGATCAATGTGGGAGATATGTCAAGATGTGTGTTTGTTTTGAGGACGTCTCTCTGGAGAGTCTTAGCAAAGAGGTCACACAGATAATCAGAGCAATTCTCAGAGACACTGAGAACAAGCTCCACAATTCCCTCCTGGCACTTTCCCTGTAGGAGATACCGCAAGACGTTTCTGTACATTGGGCACAGCGCTCTGCACGGTGTTAGCAGAGACTTTCCCGGGACAGTGAAACCCTATGTCAGAGACACTGAGAAGAAGCCCCAATGTTCCCTCCAGGCACTTTCAGTGTGGGTGCCTTCTCCACGTGGTTCCTGGTTTCACTGCGGCTCTGAAGAGAATGTTAGCAAAGAGGTAACCGGGACAGTGAAAACAGTACTCAAAGACAGGGAGAGCAAGCTCTCTCTTGGCACTTTCGATGTGGGACATACAGCGAGATGTTTGCTGCTTTTGCGCTTGGCTGTTGGGAGATTTACAGCACAAAGATATCTAGTTGATTTGAAGCAGTTCCGAGAAAGTCTAAACATAATCCCCACTTCTCCCTCCTGGCACTTTCCATGTGGGAGATATAGCAGGATGTATGTTGGTTTTGAGGACAACTCAATGGACAGTGTAGGGAGAAAAGGTCCTGGCTCCTTGAATGCCGTTTCTGGAGACACTGCGATCAATGTGGGAGATATGTCAAGATGTGTGTTTGTTTTGAGGACGTCTCTCTGGAGAGTCTTAGCAAAGAGGTCACACAGATAATCAGAGCAATTCTCAGAGACACTGAGAACAAGCTCCACAATTCCCTCCTGGCACTTTCCCTGTAGGAGATACCGCAAGATGTTTCTGTACATTGGGCACAGCGCTCTGCACGGTGTTAGCAGAGACTTTCCCGGGACAGTGAAACCCTATGTCAGAGACACTGAGAAGAAGCCCCAATGTTCCCTCCAGGCACTTTCAGTGTGGGTGCCTTCTCCACGTGGTTCCTGGTTTCACTGCGGCTCTGAAGAGAATGTTAGCAAAGAGGTAACCGGGACAGTGAAAACAGTACTCAAAGACAGGGAGAGCAAGCTCTCTCTTGGCACTTTGGATGTGGGACATACAGCGAGATGTTTGCTGCTTTTGCGTTTGGCTGTTGGGAGATTTACAGCACAAAGATATCTAGTTGATTTGAAGCAGTTCCGAGAAAGTCTAAACATAATCCCCACTTCTCCCTCCTGGCACTTTCCATGTGGGAGATATAGCAGGATGTATATTGGTTTTGAGGACAACTCAATGGACAGTGTAGGGAGAAAAGGTCCTGGCTCCTTGAATGCCGTTTCTGGAGACACTGCGATCAATGTGGGAGATATGTCAAGATGTGTGTTTGTTTTGAGGACGTCTCTCTGGAGAGTCTTAGCAAAGAGGTCACACAGATAATCAGAGCAATTCTCAGAGACACTGAGAACAAGCTCCACAATTCCCTCCTGGCACTTTCCCTGTAGGAGATACCGCAAGACGTTTCTGTACATTGGGCACAGCGCTCTGCACGGTGTTAGCAGAGACTTTCCCGGGACAGTGAAACCCTATGTCAGAGACACTGAGAAGAAGCCCCAATGTTCCCTCCAGGCACTTTCAGTGTGGGTGCCTTCTCCACGTGGTTCCTGGTTTCACTGCGGCTCTGAAGAGAATGTTAGCAAAGAGGTAACCGGGACAGTGAAAACAGTACTCAAAGACAGGGAGAGCAAGCTCTCTCTTGGCACTTTGGATGTGGGACATACAGCGAGATGTTTGCTGCTTTTGCGTTTGGCTGTTGGGAGATTTACAGCACAAAGATATCTAGTTGATTTGAAGCAGTTCCGAGAAAGTCTAAACATAATCCCCACTTCTCCCTCCTGGCACTTTCCATGTGGGAGATATAGCAGGATGTATATTGGTTTTGAGGACAACTCAATGGACAGTGTAGGGAGAAAAGGTCCTGGCTCCTTGAATGCCGTTTCTGGAGACACTGCGATCAATGTGGGAGATATGTCAAGATGTGTGTTTGTTTTGAGGACGTCTCTCTGGAGAGTCTTAGCAAAGAGGTCACACAGATAATCAGAGCAATTCTCAGAGACACTGAGAACAAGCTCCACAATTCCCTCCTGGCACTTTCCCTGTAGGAGATACCGCAAGACGTTTCTGTACATTGGGCACAGCGCTCTGCACGGTGTTAGCAGAGACTTTCCCGGGACAGTGAAACCCTATGTCAGAGACACTGAGAAGAAGCCCCAATGTTCCCTCCAGGCACTTTCAGTGTGGGTGCCTTCTCCACGTGGTTCCTGGTTTCACTGCGGCTCTGAAGAGAATGTTAGCAAAGAGGTAACCGGGACAGTGAAAACAGTACTCAAAGACAGGGAGAGCAAGCTCTCTCTTGGCACTTTGGATGTGGGACATACAGCGAGATGTTTGCTGCTTTTGCGTTTGGCTGTTGGGAGATTTACAGCACAAAGATATCTAGTTGATTTGAAGCAGTTCCGAGAAAGTCTAAACATAATCCCCACTTCTCCCTCCTGGCACTTTCCATGTGGGAGATATAGCAGGATGTATATTGGTTTTGAGGACAACTCAATGGACAGTGTAGGGAGAAAAGGTCCTGGCTCCTTGAATGCCGTTTCTGGAGACACTGCGATCAATGTGGGAGATATGTCAAGATGTGTGTTTGTTTTGAGGACGTCTCTCTGGAGAGTCTTAGCAAAGAGGTCACACAGATAATCAGAGCAATTCTCAGAGACACTGAGAACAAGCTCCACAATTCCCTCCTGGCACTTTCCCTGTAGGAGATACCGCAAGACGTTTCTGTACATTGGGCACAGCGCTCTGCACGGTGTTAGCAGAGACTTTCCCGGGACAGTGAAACCCTATGTCAGAGACACTGAGAAGAAGCCCCAATGTTCCCTCCAGGCACTTTCAGTGTGGGTGCCTTCTCCACGTGGTTCCTGGTTTCACTGCGGCTCTGAAGAGAATGTTAGCAAAGAGGTAACCGGGACAGTGAAAACAGTACTCAAAGACAGGGAGAGCAAGCTCTCTCTTGGCACTTTGGATGTGGGACATACAGCGAGATGTTTGCTGCTTTTGCGTTTGGCTGTTGGGAGATTTACAGCACAAAGATATCTAGTTGATTTGAAGCAGTTCCGAGAAAGTCTAAACATAATCCCCACTTCTCCCTCCTGGCACTTTCCATGTGGGAGATCTAGCAGGATGTATATTGGTTTTGAGGACAACTCAATGGACAGTGTAGGGAGAAAAGGTCCTGGCTCCTTGAATGCCGTTTCTGGAGACACTGCGATCAATGTGGGAGATATGTCAAGATGTGTGTTTGTTTTGAGGACGTCTCTCTGGAGAGTCTTAGCAAAGAGGTCACACAGATAATCAGAGCAATTCTCAGAGACACTGAGAACAAGCTCCACAATTCCCTCCTGGCACTTTCCCTGTAGGAGATACCGCAAGACGTTTCTGTACATTGGGCACAGCGCTCTGCACGGTGTTAGCAGAGACTTTCCCGGGACAGTGAAACCCTATGTCAGAGACACTGAGAAGAAGCCCCAATGTTCCCTCCAGGCACTTTCAGTGTGGGTGCCTTCTCCACGTGGTTCCTGGTTTCACTGCGGCTCTGAAGAGAATGTTAGCAAAGAGGTAACCGGGACAGTGAAAACAGTACTCAAAGACAGGGAGAGCAAGCTCTCTCTTGGCACTTTGGATGTGGGACATACAGCGAGATGTTTGCTGCTTTTGCGTTTGGCTGTTGGGAGATTTACAGCACAAAGATATCTAGTTGATTTGAAGCAGTTCCGAGAAAGTCTAAACATAATCCCCACTTCTCCCTCCTGGCACTTTCCATGTGGGAGATCTAGCAGGATGTATATTGGTTTTGAGGACAACTCAATGGACAGTGTAGGGAGAAAAGGTCCTGGCTCCTTGAATGCCGTTTCTGGAGACACTGCGATCAATGTGGGAGATATGTCAAGATGTGTGTTTGTTTTGAGGACGTCTCTCTGGAGAGTCTTAGCAAAGAGGTCACACAGATAATCAGAGCAATTCTCAGAGACACTGAGAACAAGCTCCACAATTCCCTCCTGGCACTTTCCCTGTAGGAGATACCGCAAGACGTTTCTGTACATTGGGCACAGCGCTCTGCACGGTGTTAGCAGAGACTTTCCCGGGACAGTGAAACCCTATGTCAGAGACACTGAGAAGAAGCCCCAATGTTCCCTCCAGGCACTTTCAGTGTGGGTGCCTTCTCCACGTGGTTCCTGGTTTCACTGCGGCTCTGAAGAGAATGTTAGCAAAGAGGTAACCGGGACAGTGAAAACAGTACTCAAAGACAGGGAGAGCAAGCTCTCTCTTGGCACTTTGGATGTGGGACATACAGCGAGATGTTTGCTGCTTTTGCGTTTGGCTGTTGGGAGATTTACAGCACAAAGATATCTAGTTGATTTGAAGCAGTTCCGAGAAAGTCTAAACATAATCCCCACTTCTCCCTCCTGGCACTTTCCATGTGGGAGATCTAGCAGGATGTATATTGGTTTTGAGGACAACTCAATGGACAGTGTAGGGAGAAAAGGTCCTGGCTCCTTGAATGCCGTTTCTGGAGACACTGCGATCAATGTGGGAGATATGTCAAGATGTGTGTTTGTTTTGAGGACGTCTCTCTGGAGAGTCTTAGCAAAGAGGTCACACAGATAATCAGAGCAATTCTCAGAGACACTGAGAACAAGCTCCACAATTCCCTCCTGGCACTTTCCCTGTAGGAGATACCGCAAGACGTTTCTGTACATTGGGCACAGCGCTCTGCAGGGTGTTAGCAGAGACTTTCCCGGGACAGTGAAACCCTATGTCAGAGACACTGAGAAGAAGCCCCAATGTTCCCTCCAGGCACTTTCAGTGTGGGTGCCTTCTCCACGTGGTTCCTGGTTTCACTGCGGCTCTGAAGAGAATGTTAGCAAAGAGGTAACCGGGACAGTGAAAACAGTACTCAAAGACAGGGAGAGCAAGCTCTCTCTTGGCACTTTCGATGTGGGACATACAGCGAGATGTTTGCTGCTTTTGCGTTTGGCTGTTGGGAGATTTACAGCACAAAGATATCTAGTTGATTTGAAGCAGTTCCGAGAAAGTCTAAACATAATCCCCACTTCTCCCTCCTGGCACTTTCCATGTGGGAGATATAGCAGGATGTATATTGGTTTTGAGGACAACTCAATGGACAGTGTAGGGAGAAAAGGTCCTGGCTCCTTGAATGCCGTTTCTGGAGACACTGCGATCAATGTGGGAGATATGTCAAGATGTGTGTTTGTTTTGAGGACGGCTCTCTGGAGAGTCTTAGCAAAGAGGTCACACAGATAATCAGAGCAATTCTCAGAGACACTGAGAACAAGCTCCACAATTCCCTCCTGGCACTTTCCCTGTAGGAGATACCGCAAGACGTTTCTGTACATTGGGCACAGCGCTCTGCAGGGTGTTAGCAGAGACTTTCCCGGGACAGTGAAACCCTATGTCAGAGACACTGAGAAGAAGCCCCAATGTTCCCTCCAGGCACTTTCAGTGTGGGTGCCTTCTCCACGTGGTTCCTGGTTTCACTGCGGCTCTGAAGAGAATGTTAGCAAAGAGGTAACCGGGACAGTGAAAACAGTACTCAAAGACAGGGAGAGCAAGCTCTCTCTTGGCACTTTGGATGTGGGACATACAGCGAGATGTTTGCTGCTTTTGCGTTTGGCTGTTGGGAGATTTACAGCACAAAGATATCTAGTTGATTTGAAGCAGTTCCGAGAAAGTCTAAACATAATCCCCACTTCTCCCTCCTGGCACTTTCCATGTGGGAGATATAGCAGGATGTATATTGGTTTTGAGGACAACTCAATGGACAGTGTAGGGAGAAAAGGTCCTGGCTCCTTGAATGCCGTTTCTGGAGACACTGCGATCAATGTGGGAGATATGTCAAGATGTGTGTTTGTTTTGAGGACGGCTCTCTGGAGAGTCTTAGCAAAGAGGTCACACAGATAATCAGAGCAATTCTCAGAGACACTGAGAACAAGCTCCACAATTCCCTCCTGGCACTTTCCCTGTAGGAGATACCGCAAGACGTTTCTGTACATTGGGCACAGCGCTCTGCACGGTGTTAGCAGAGACTTTCCCAGGACAGTGAAACCCTATGTCAGAGACACTGAGAAGAAGCCCCAATGTTCCCTCCAGGCACTTTCAGTGTGGGTGCCTTCTCCACGTGGTTCCTGGTTTCACTGCGGCTCTGAAGAGAATGTTAGCAAAGAGGTAACCGGGACAGTGAAAACAGTACTCAAAGACAGGGAGAGCAAGCTCTCTCTTGGCACTTTGGATGTGGGACATACAGCGAGATGTTTGCTGCTTTTGCGTTTGGCTGTTGGGAGATTTACAGCACAAAGATATCTAGTTGATTTGAAGCAGTTCCGAGAAAGTCTAAACATAATCCCCACTTCTCCCTCCTGGCACTTTCCATGTGGGAGATATAGCAGGATGTATATTGGTTTTGAGGACAACTCAATGGACAGTGTAGGGAGAAAAGGTCCTGGCTCCTTGAATGCTGTTTCTGGAGACACTGCGATCAATGTGGGAGATATGTCAAGATGTGTGTTTGTTTTGAGGACGTCTCTCTGGAGAGTCTTAGCAAAGAGGTCACACAGATAATCAGAGCAATTCTCAGAGACACTGAGAACAAGCTCCACAATTCCCTCCTGGCACTTTCCCTGTAGGAGATACCGCAAGACGTTTCTGTACATTGGGCACAGCGCTCTGCACGGTGTTAGCAGAGACTTTCCCGGGACAGTGAAACCCTATGTCAGAGACACTGAGAAGAAGCCCCAATGTTCCCTCCAGGCACTTTCAGTGTGGGTGCCTTCTCCACGTGGTTCCTGGTTTCACTGCGGCTCTGAAGAGAATGTTAGCAAAGAGGTAACCGGGACAGTGAAAACAGTACTCAAAGACAGGGAGAGCAAGCTCTCTCTTGGCACTTTGGATGTGGGACATACAGCGAGATGTTTGCTGCTTTTGCGTTTGGCTGTTGGGAGATTTACAGCACAAAGATATCTAGTTGATTTGAAGCAGTTCCGAGAAAGTCTAAACATAATCCCCACTTCTCCCTCCTGGCACTTTCCATGTGGGAGATATAGCAGGATGTATATTGGTTTTGAGGACAACTCAATGGACAGTGTAGGGAGAAAAGGTCCTGGCTCCTTGAATGCCGTTTCTGGAGACACTGCGATCAATGTGGGAGATATGTCAAGATGTGTGTTTGTTTTGAGGACGTCTCTCTGGAGAGTCTTAGCAAAGAGGTCACACAGATAATCAGAGCAATTCTCAGAGACACTGAGAACAAGCTCCACAATTCCCTCCTGGCACTTTCCCTGTAGGAGATACCGCAAGACGTTTCTGTACATTGGGCACAGCGCTCTGCAGGGTGTTAGCAGAGACTTTCCCGGGACAGTGAAACCCTATGTCAGAGACACTGAGAAGAAGCCCCAATGTTCCCTCCAGGCACTTTCAGTGTGGGTGCCTTCTCCACGTGGTTCCTGGTTTCACTGCGGCTCTGAAGAGAATGTTAGCAAAGAGGTAACCGGGACAGTGAAAACAGTACTCAAAGACAGGGAGAGCAAGCTCTCTCTTGGCACTTTGGATGTGGGACATACAGCGAGATGTTTGCTGCTTTTGCGTTTGGCTGTTGGGAGATTTACAGCACAAAGATATCTAGTTGATTTGAAGCAGTTCCGAGAAAGTCTAAACATAATCCCCACTTCTCCCTCCTGGCACTTTCCATGTGGGAGATATAGCAGGATGTATATTGGTTTTGAGGACAACTCAATGGACAGTGTAGGGAGAAAAGGTCCTGGCTCCTTGAATGCCGTTTCTGGAGACACTGCGATCAATGTGGGAGATATGTCAAGATGTGTGTTTGTTTTGAGGACGTCTCTCTGGAGAGTCTTAGCAAAGAGGTCACACAGATAATCAGAGCAATTCTCAGAGACACTGAGAACAAGCTCCACAATTCCCTCCTGGCACTTTCCCTGTAGGAGATACCGCAAGACGTTTCTGTACATTGGGCACAGCGCTCTGCACGGTGTTAGCAGAGACTTTCCCGGGACAGTGAAACCCTATGTCAGAGACACTGAGAAGAAGCCCCAATGTTCCCTCCAGGCACTTTCAGTGTGGGTGCCTTCTCCACGTGGTTCCTGGTTTCACTGCGGCTCTGAAGAGAATGTTAGCAAAGAGGTAACCGGGACAGTGAAAACAGTACTCAAAGACAGGGAGAGCAAGCTCTCTCTTGGCACTTTGGATGTGGGACATACAGCGAGATGTTTGCTGCTTTTGCGTTTGGCTGTTGGGAGATTTACAGCACAAAGATATCTAGTTGATTTGAAGCAGTTCCGAGAAAGTCTAAACATAATCCCCACTTCTCCCTCCTGGCACTTTCCATGTGGGAGATATAGCAGGATGTATATTGGTTTTGAGGACAACTCAATGGACAGTGTAGGGAGAAAAGGTCCTGGCTCCTTGAATGCCGTTTCTGGAGACACTGCGATCAATGTGGGAGATATGTCAAGATGTGTGTTTGTTTTGAGGACATCTCTCTGGAGAGTCTTAGCAAAGAGGTCACACAGATAATCAGAGCAATTCTCAGAGACACTGAGAACAAGCTCCACAATTCCCTCCTGGCACTTTCCCTGTAGGAGATACCGCAAGACGTTTCTGTACATTGGGCACAGCGCTCTGCACGGTGTTAGCAGAGACTTTCCCGGGACAGTGAAACCCTATGTCAGAGACACTGAGAAGAAGCCCCAATGTTCCCTCCAGGCACTTTCAGTGTGGGTGCCTTCTCCACGTGGTTCCTGGTTTCACTGCGGCTCTGAAGAGAATGTTAGCAAAGAGGTAACCGGGACAGTGAAAACAGTACTCAAAGACAGGGAGAGCAAGCTCTCTCTTGGCACTTTGGATGTGGGACATACAGCGAGATGTTTGCTGCTTTTGCGCTTGGCTGTTGGGAGATTTACAGCACAAAGATATCTAGTTGATTTGAAGCAGTTCCGAGAAAGTCTAAACATAATCCCCACTTCTCCCTCCTGGCACTTTCCATGTGGGAGATCTAGCAGGATGTATATTGGTTTTGAGGACAACTCAATGGACAGTGTAGGGAGAAAAGGTCCTGGCTCCTTGAATGCCGTTTCTGGAGACACTGCGATCAATGTGGGAGATATGTCAAGATGTGTGTTTGTTTTGAGGACGTCTCTCTGGAGAGTCTTAGCAAAGAGGTCACACAGATAATCAGAGCAATTCTCAGAGACACTGAGAACAAGCTCCACAATTCCCTCCTGGCACTTTCCCTGTAGGAGATACCGCAAGACGTTTCTGTACATTGGGCACAGCGCTCTGCACGGTGTTAGCAGAGACTTTCCCGGGACAGTGAAACCCTATGTCAGAGACACTGAGAAGAAGCCCCAATGTTCCCTCCAGGCACTTTCAGTGTGGGTGCCTTCTCCACGTGGTTCCTGGTTTCACTGCGGCTCTGAAGAGAATGTTAGCAAAGAGGTAACCGGGACAGTGAAAACAGTACTCAAAGACAGGGAGAGCAAGCTCTCTCTTGGCACTTTGGATGTGGGACATACAGCGAGATGTTTGCTGCTTTTGCGTTTGGCTGTTGGGAGATTTACAGCACAAAGATATCTAGTTGATTTGAAGCAGTTCCGAGAAAGTCTAAACATAATCCCCACTTCTCCCTCCTGGCACTTTCCATGTGGGAGATATAGCAGGATGTATATTGGTTTTGAGGACAACTCAATGGACAGTGTAGGGAGAAAAGGTCCTGGCTCCTTGAATGCCGTTTCTGGAGACACTGCGATCAATGTGGGAGATATGTCAAGATGTGTGTTTGTTTTGAGGACGTCTCTCTGGAGAGTCTTAGCAAAGAGGTCACACAGATAATCAGAGCAATTCTCAGAGACACTGAGAACAAGCTCCACAATTCCCTCCTGGCACTTTCCCTGTAGGAGATACCGCAAGACGTTTCTGTACATTGGGCACAGCGCTCTGCACGGTGTTAGCAGAGACTTTCCCGGGACAGTGAAACCCTATGTCAGAGACACTGAGAAGAAGCCCCAATGTTCCCTCCAGGCACTTTCAGTGTGGGTGCCTTCTCCACGTGGTTCCTGGTTTCACTGCGGCTCTGAAGAGAATGTTAGCAAAGAGGTAACCGGGACAGTGAAAACAGTACTCAAAGACAGGGAGAGCAAGCTCTCTCTTGGCACTTTGGATGTGGGACATACAGCGAGATGTTTGCTGCTTTTGCGTTTGGCTGTTGGGAGATTTACAGCACAAAGATATCTAGTTGATTTGAAGCAGTTCCGAGAAAGTCTAAACATAATCCCCACTTCTCCCTCCTGGCACTTTCCATGTGGGAGATCTAGCAGGATGTATATTGGTTTTGAGGACAACTCAATGGACAGTGTAGGGAGAAAAGGTCCTGGCTCCTTGAATGCCGTTTCTGGAGACACTGCGATCAATGTGGGAGATATGTCAAGATGTGTGTTTGTTTTGAGGACGTCTCTCTGGAGAGTCTTAGCAAAGAGGTCACACAGATAATCAGAGCAATTCTCAGAGACACTGAGAACAAGCTCCACAATTCCCTCCTGGCACTTTCCCTGTAGGAGATACCGCAAGACGTTTCTGTACATTGGGCACAGCGCTCTGCACGGTGTTAGCAGAGACTTTCCCGGGACAGTGAAACCCTATGTCAGAGACACTGAGAAGAAGCCCCAATGTTCCCTCCAGGCACTTTCAGTGTGGGTGCCTTCTCCACGTGGTTCCTGGTTTCACTGCGGCTCTGAAGAGAATGTTAGCAAAGAGGTAACCGGGACAGTGAAAACAGTACTCAAAGACAGGGAGAGCAAGCTCTCTCTTGGCACTTTGGATGTGGGACATACAGCGAGATGTTTGCTGCTTTTGCGTTTGGCTGTTGGGAGATTTACAGCACAAAGATATCTAGTTGATTTGAAGCAGTTCCGAGAAAGTCTAAACATAATCCCCACTTCTCCCTCCTGGCACTTTCCATGTGGGAGATATAGCAGGATGTATATTGGTTTTGAGGACAACTCAATGGACAGTGTAGGGAGAAAAGGTCCTGGCTCCTTGAATGCCGTTTCTGGAGACACTGCGATCAATGTGGGAGATATGTCAAGATGTGTGTTTGTTTTGAGGACGTCTCTCTGGAGAGTCTTAGCAAAGAGGTCACACAGATAATCAGAGCAATTCTCAGAGACACTGAGAACAAGCTCCACAATTCCCTCCTGGCACTTTCCCTGTAGGAGATACCGCAAGACGTTTCTGTACATTGGGCACAGCGCTCTGCACGGTGTTAGCAGAGACTTTCCCGGGACAGTGAAACCCTATGTCAGAGACACTGAGAAGAAGCCCCAATGTTCCCTCCAGGCACTTTCAGTGTGGGTGCCTTCTCCACGTGGTTCCTGGTTTCACTGCGGCTCTGAAGAGAATGTTAGCAAAGAGGTAACCGGGACAGTGAAAACAGTACTCAAAGACAGGGAGAGCAAGCTCTCTCTTGGCACTTTGGATGTGGGACATACAGCGAGATGTTTGCTGCTTTTGCGTTTGGCTGTTGGGAGATTTACAGCACAAAGATATCTAGTTGATTTGAAGCAGTTCCGAGAAAGTCTAAACATAATCCCCACTTCTCCCTCCTGGCACTTTCCATGTGGGAGATATAGCAGGATGTATATTGGTTTTGAGGACAACTCAATGGACAGTGTAGGGAGAAAAGGTCCTGGCTCCTTGAATGCCGTTTCTGGAGACACTGCGATCAATGTGGGAGATATGTCAAGATGTGTGTTTGTTTTGAGGACGTCTCTCTGGAGAGTCTTAGCAAAGAGGTCACACAGATAATCAGAGCAATTCTCAGAGACACTGAGAACAAGCTCGACAATTCCCTCCTGGCACTTTCCCTGTAGGAGATACCGCAAGACGTTTCTGTACATTGGGCACAGCGCTCTGCACGGTGTTAGCAGAGACTTTCCCGGGACAGTGAAACCCTATGTCAGAGACACTGAGAAGAAGCCCCAATGTTCCCTCCAGGCACTTTCAGTGTGGGTGCCTTCTCCACGTGGTTCCTGGTTTCACTGCGGCTCTGAAGAGAATGTTAGCAAAGAGGTAACCGGGACAGTGAAAACAGTACTCAAAGACAGGGAGAGCAAGCTCTCTCTTGGCACTTTGGATGTGGGACATACAGCGAGATGTTTGCTGCTTTTGCGTTTGGCTGTTGGGAGATTTACAGCACAAAGATATCTAGTTGATTTGAAGCAGTTCCGAGAAAGTCTAAACATAATCCCCACTTCTCCCTCCTGGCACTTTCCATGTGGGAGATATAGCAGGATGTATATTGGTTTTGAGGACAACTCAATGGACAGTGTAGGGAGAAAAGGTCCTGGCTCCTTGAATGCCGTTTCTGGAGACACTGCGATCAATGTGGGAGATATGTCAAGATGTGTGTTTGTTTTGAGGACGTCTCTCTGGAGAGTCTTAGCAAAGAGGTCACACAGATAATCAGAGCAATTCTCAGAGACACTGAGAACAAGCTCCACAATTCCCTCCTGGCACTTTCCCTGTAGGAGATACCGCAAGACGTTTCTGTACATTGGGCACAGCGCTCTGCACGGTGTTAGCAGAGACTTTCCCGGGACAGTGAAACCCTATGTCAGAGACACTGAGAAGAAGCCCCAATGTTCCCTCCAGGCACTTTCAGTGTGGGTGCCTTCTCCACGTGGTTCCTGGTTTCACTGCGGCTCTGAAGAGAATGTTAGCAAAGAGGTAACCGGGACAGTGAAAACAGTACTCAAAGACAGGGAGAGCAAGCTCTCTCTTGGCACTTTGGATGTGGGACATACAGCGAGATGTTTGCTGCTTTTGCGTTTGGCTGTTGGGAGATTTACAGCACAAAGATATCTAGTTGATTTGAAGCAGTTCCGAGAAAGTCTAAACATAATCCCCACTTCTCCCTCCTGGCACTTTCCATGTGGGAGATATAGCAGGATGTATATTGGTTTTGAGGACAACTCAATGGACAGTGTAGGGAGAAAAGGTCCTGGCTCCTTGAATGCCGTTTCTGGAGACACTGCGATCAATGTGGGAGATATGTCAAGATGTGTGTTTGTTTTGAGGACATCTCTCTGGAGAGTCTTAGCAAAGAGGTCACACAGATAATCAGAGCAATTCTCAGAGACACTGAGAACAAGCTCCACAATTCCCTCCTGGCACTTTCCCTGTAGGAGATACCGCAAGACGTTTCTGTACATTGGGCACAGCGCTCTGCACGGTGTTAGCAGAGACTTTCCCGGGACAGTGAAACCCTATGTCAGAGACACTGAGAAGAAGCCCCAATGTTCCCTCCAGGCACTTTCAGTGTGGGTGCCTTCTCCACGTGGTTCCTGGTTTCACTGCGGCTCTGAAGAGAATGTTAGCAAAGAGGTAACCGGGACAGTGAAAACAGTACTCAAAGACAGGGAGAGCAAGCTCTCTCTTGGCACTTTGGATGTGGGACATACAGCGAGATGTTTGCTGCTTTTGCGCTTGGCTGTTGGGAGATTTACAGCACAAAGATATCTAGTTGATTTGAAGCAGTTCCGAGAAAGTCTAAACATAATCCCCACTTCTCCCTCCTGGCACTTTCCATGTGGGAGATCTAGCAGGATGTATATTGGTTTTGAGGACAACTCAATGGACAGTGTAGGGAGAAAAGGTCCTGGCTCCTTGAATGCCGTTTCTGGAGACACTGCGATCAATGTGGGAGATATGTCAAGATGTGTGTTTGTTTTGAGGACGTCTCTCTGGAGAGTCTTAGCAAAGAGGTCACACAGATAATCAGAGCAATTCTCAGAGACACTGAGAACAAGCTCCACAATTCCCTCCTGGCACTTTCCCTGTAGGAGATACCGCAAGACGTTTCTGTACATTGGGCACAGCGCTCTGCACGGTGTTAGCAGAGACTTTCCCGGGACAGTGAAACCCTATGTCAGAGACACTGAGAAGAAGCCCCAATGTTCCCTCCAGGCACTTTCAGTGTGGGTGCCTTCTCCACGTGGTTCCTGGTTTCACTGCGGCTCTGAAGAGAATGTTAGCAAAGAGGTAACCGGGACAGTGAAAACAGTACTCAAAGACAGGGAGAGCAAGCTCTCTCTTGGCACTTTGGATGTGGGACATACAGCGAGATGTTTGCTGCTTTTGCGTTTGGCTGTTGGGAGATTTACAGCACAAAGATATCTAGTTGATTTGAAGCAGTTCCGAGAAAGTCTAAACATAATCCCCACTTCTCCCTCCTGGCACTTTCCATGTGGGAGATATAGCAGGATGTATATTGGTTTTGAGGACAACTCAATGGACAGTGTAGGGAGAAAAGGTCCTGGCTCCTTGAATGCCGTTTCTGGAGACACTGCGATCAATGTGGGAGATATGTCAAGATGTGTGTTTGTTTTGAGGACGTCTCTCTGGAGAGTCTTAGCAAAGAGGTCACACAGATAATCAGAGCAATTCTCAGAGACACTGAGAACAAGCTCCACAATTCCCTCCTGGCACTTTCCCTGTAGGAGATACCGCAAGACGTTTCTGTACATTGGGCACAGCGCTCTGCACGGTGTTAGCAGAGACTTTCCCGGGACAGTGAAACCCTATGTCAGAGACACTGAGAAGAAGCCCCAATGTTCCCTCCAGGCACTTTCAGTGTGGGTGCCTTCTCCACGTGGTTCCTGGTTTCACTGCGGCTCTGAAGAGAATGTTAGCAAAGAGGTAACCGGGACAGTGAAAACAGTACTCAAAGACAGGGAGAGCAAGCTCTCTCTTGGCACTTTGGATGTGGGACATACAGCGAGATGTTTGCTGCTTTTGCGTTTGGCTGTTGGGAGATTTACAGCACAAAGATATCTAGTTGATTTGAAGCAGTTCCGAGAAAGTCTAAACATAATCCCCACTTCTCCCTCCTGGCACTTTCCATGTGGGAGATATAGCAGGATGTATATTGGTTTTGAGGACAACTCAATGGACAGTGTAGGGAGAAAAGGTCCTGGCTCCTTGAATGCTGTTTCTGGAGACACTGCGATCAATGTGGGAGATATGTCAAGATGTGTGTTTGTTTTGAGGACGTCTCTCTGGAGAGTCTTAGCAAAGAGGTCACACAGATAATCAGAGCAATTCTCAGAGACACTGAGAACAAGCTCCACAATTCCCTCCTGGCACTTTCCCTGTAGGAGATACCGCAAGACGTTTCTGTACATTGGGCACAGCGCTCTGCACGGTGTTAGCAGAGACTTTCCCGGGACAGTGAAACCCTATGTCAGAGACACTGAGAAGAAGCCCCAATGTTCCCTCCAGGCACTTTCAGTGTGGGTGCCTTCTCCACGTGGTTCCTGGTTTCACTGCGGCTCTGAAGAGAATGTTAGCAAAGAGGTAACCGGGACAGTGAAAACAGTACTCAAAGACAGGGAGAGCAAGCTCTCTCTTGGCACTTTGGATGTGGGACATACAGCGAGATGTTTGCTGCTTTTGCGTTTGGCTGTTGGGAGATTTACAGCACAAAGATATCTAGTTGATTTGAAGCAGTTCCGAGAAAGTCTAAACATAATCCCCACTTCTCCCTCCTGGCACTTTCCATGTGGGAGATATAGCAGGATGTATATTGGTTTTGAGGACAACTCAATGGACAGTGTAGGGAGAAAAGGTCCTGGCTCCTTGAATGCCGTTTCTGGAGACACTGCGATCAATGTGGGAGATATGTCAAGATGTGTGTTTGTTTTGAGGACGTCTCTCTGGAGAGTCTTAGCAAAGAGGTCACACAGATAATCAGAGCAATTCTCAGAGACACTGAGAACAAGCTCCACAATTCCCTCCTGGCACTTTCCCTGTAGGAGATACCGCAAGACGTTTCTGTACATTGGGCACAGCGCTCTGCACGGTGTTAGCAGAGACTTTCCCGGGACAGTGAAACCCTATGTCAGAGACACTGAGAAGAAGCCCCAATGTTCCCTCCAGGCACTTTCAGTGTGGGTGCCTTCTCCACGTGGTTCCTGGTTTCACTGCGGCTCTGAAGAGAATGTTAGCAAAGAGGTAACCGGGACAGTGAAAACAGTACTCAAAGACAGGGAGAGCAAGCTCTCTCTTGGCACTTTGGATGTGGGACATACAGCGAGATGTTTGCTGCTTTTGCGCTTGGCTGTTGGGAGATTTACAGCACAAAGATATCTAGTTGATTTGAAGCAGTTCCGAGAAAGTCTAAACATAATCCCCACTTCTCCCTCCTGGCACTTTCCATGTGGGAGATATAGCAGGATGTATATTGGTTTTGAGGACAACTCAATGGACAGTGTAGGGAGAAAAGGTCCTGGCTCCTTGAATGCCGTTTCTGGAGACACTGCGATCAATGTGGGAGATATGTCAAGATGTGTGTTTGTTTTGAGGACGTCTCTCTGGAGAGTCTTAGCAAAGAGGTCACACAGATAATCAGAGCAATTCTCAGAGACACTGAGAACAAGCTCCACAATTCCCTCCTGGCACTTTCCCTGTAGGAGATACCGCAAGACGTTTCTGTACATTGGGCACAGCGCTCTGCACGGTGTTAGCAGAGACTTTCCCGGGACAGTGAAACCCTATGTCAGAGACACTGAGAAGAAGCCCCAATGTTCCCTCCAGGCACTTTCAGTGTGGGTGCCTTCTCCACGTGGTTCCTGGTTTCACTGCGGCTCTGAAGAGAATGTTAGCAAAGAGGTAACCGGGACAGTGAAAACAGTACTCAAAGACAGGGAGAGCAAGCTCTCTCTTGGCACTTTGGATGTGGGACATACAGCGAGATGTTTGCTGCTTTTGCGCTTGGCTGTTGGGAGATTTACAGCACAAAGATATCTAGTTGATTTGAAGCAGTTCCGAGAAAGTCTAAACATAATCCCCACTTCTCCCTCCTGGCACTTTCCATGTGGGAGATATAGCAGGATGTATATTGGTTTTGAGGACAACTCAATGGACAGTGTAGGGAAAAAAGGTCCTGGCTCCTTGAATGCCGTTTCTGGAGACACTGCGATCAATGTGGGAGATATGTCAAGATGTGTGTTTGTTTTGAGGACGTCTCTCTGGAGAGTCTTAGCAAAGAGGTCACACAGATAATCAGAGCAATTCTCAGAGACACTGAGAACAAGCTCGACAATTCCCTCCTGGCACTTTCCCTGTAGGAGATACCGCAAGACGTTTCTGTACATTGGGCACAGCGCTCTGCACGGTGTTAGCAGAGACTTTCCCGGGACAGTGAAACCCTATGTCAGAGACACTGAGAAGAAGCCCCAATGTTCCCTCCAGGCACTTTCAGTGTGGGTGCCTTCTCCACGTGGTTCCTGGTTTCACTGCGGCTCTGAAGAGAATGTTAGCAAAGAGGTAACCGGGACAGTGAAAACAGTACTCAAAGACAGGGAGAGCAAGCTCTCTCTTGGCACTTTGGATGTGGGACATACAGCGAGATGTTTGCTGCTTTTGCGTTTGGCTGTTGGGAGATTTACAGCACAAAGATATCTAGTTGATTTGAAGCAGTTCCGAGAAAGTCTAAACATAATCCCCACTTCTCCCTCCTGGCACTTTCCATGTGGGAGATATAGCAGGATGTATATTGGTTTTGAGGACAACTCAATGGACAGTGTAGGGAGAAAAGGTCCTGGCTCCTTGAATGCCGTTTCTGGAGACACTGCGATCAATGTGGGAGATATGTCAAGATGTGTGTTTGTTTTGAGGACGTCTCTCTGGAGAGTCTTAGCAAAGAGGTCACACAGATAATCAGAGCAATTCTCAGAGACACTGAGAACAAGCTCCACAATTCCCTCCTGGCACTTTCCCTGTAGGAGATACCGCAAGACGTTTCTGTACATTGGGCACAGCGCTCTGCACGGTGTTAGCAGAGACTTTCCCGGGACAGTGAAACCCTATGTCAGAGACACTGAGAAGAAGCCCCAATGTTCCCTCCAGGCACTTTCAGTGTGGGTGCCTTCTCCACGTGGTTCCTGGTTTCACTGCGGCTCTGAAGAGAATGTTAGCAAAGAGGTAACCGGGACAGTGAAAACAGTACTCAAAGACAGGGAGAGCAAGCTCTCTCTTGGCACTTTGGATGTGGGACATACAGCGAGATGTTTGCTGCTTTTGCGTTTGGCTGTTGGGAGATTTACAGCACAAAGATATCTAGTTGATTTGAAGCAGTTCCGAGAAAGTCTAAACATAATCGCCACTTCTCCCTCCTGGCACTTTCCATGTGGGAGATATAGCAGGATGTATATTGGTTTTGAGGACAACTCAATGGACAGTGTAGGGAGAAAAGGTCCTGGCTCCTTGAATGCCGTTTCTGGAGACACTGCGATCAATGTGGGAGATATGTCAAGATGTGTGTTTGTTTTGAGGACGTCTCTCTGGAGAGTCTTAGCAAAGAGGTCACACAGATAATCAGAGCAATTCTCAGAGACACTGAGAACAAGCTCCACAATTCCCTCCTGGCACTTTCCCTGTAGGAGATACCGCAAGACGTTTCTGTACATTGGGCACAGCGCTCTGCAGGGTGTTAGCAGAGACTTTCCCGGGACAGTGAAACCCTATGTCAGAGACACTGAGAAGAAGCCCCAATGTTCCCTCCAGGCACTTTCAGTGTGGGTGCCTTCTCCACGTGGTTCCTGGTTTCACTGCGGCTCTGAAGAGAATGTTAGCAAAGAGGTAACCGGGACAGTGAAAACAGTACTCAAAGACAGGGAGAGCAAGCTCTCTCTTGGCACTTTGGATGTGGGACATACAGCGAGATGTTTGCTGCTTTTGCGTTTGGCTGTTGGGAGATTTACAGCACAAAGATATCTAGTTGATTTGAAGCAGTTCCGAGAAAGTCTAAACATAATCCCCACTTCTCCCTCCTGGCACTTTCCATGTGGGAGATATAGCAGGATGTATATTGGTTTTGAGGACAACTCAATGGACAGTGTAGGGAGAAAAGGTCCTGGCTCCTTGAATGCCGTTTCTGGAGACACTGCGATCAATGTGGGAGATATGTCAAGATGTGTGTTTGTTTTGAGGACGTCTCTCTGGAGAGTCTTAGCAAAGAGGTCACACAGATAATCAGAGCAATTCTCAGAGACACTGAGAACAAGCTCCACAATTCCCTCCTGGCACTTTCCCTGTAGGAGATACCGCAAGACGTTTCTGTACATTGGGCACAGCGCTCTGCACGGTGTTAGCAGAGACTTTCCCGGGACAGTGAAACCCTATGTCAGAGACACTGAGAAGAAGCCCCAATGTTCCCTCCAGGCACTTTCAGTGTGGGTGCCTTCTCCACGTGGTTCCTGGTTTCACTGCGGCTCTGAAGAGAATGTTAGCAAAGAGGTAACCGGGACAGTGAAAACAGTACTCAAAGACAGGGAGAGCAAGCTCTCTCTTGGCACTTTGGATGTGGGACATACAGCGAGATGTTTGCTGCTTTTGCGCTTGGCTGTTGGGAGATTTACAGCACAAAGATATCTAGTTGATTTGAAGCAGTTCCGAGAAAGTCTAAACATAATCCCCACTTCTCCCTCCTGGCACTTTCCATGTGGGAGATATAGCAGGATGTATATTGGTTTTGAGGACAACTCAATGGACAGTGTAGGGAGAAAAGGTCCTGGCTCCTTGAATGCCGTTTCTGGAGACACTGCGATCAATGTGGGAGATATGTCAAGATGTGTGTTTGTTTTGAGGACGTCTCTCTGGAGAGTCTTAGCAAAGAGGTCACACAGATAATCAGAGCAATTCTCAGAGACACTGAGAACAAGCTCCACAATTCCCTCCTGGCACTTTCCCTGTAGGAGATACCGCAAGACGTTTCTGTACATTGGGCACAGCGCTCTGCACGGTGTTAGCAGAGACTTTCCCGGGACAGTGAAACCCTATGTCAGAGACACTGAGAAGAAGCCCCAATGTTCCCTCCAGGCACTTTCAGTGTGGGTGCCTTCTCCACGTGGTTCCTGGTTTCACTGCGGCTCTGAAGAGAATGTTAGCAAAGAGGTAACCGGGACAGTGAAAACAGTACTCAAAGACAGGGAGAGCAAGCTCTCTCTTGGCACTTTGGATGTGGGACATACAGCGAGATGTTTGCTGCTTTTGCGTTTGGCTGTTGGGAGATTTACAGCACAAAGATATCTAGTTGATTTGAAGCAGTTCCGAGAAAGTCTAAACATAATCGCCACTTCTCCCTCCTGGCACTTTCCATGTGGGAGATATAGCAGGATGTATATTGGTTTTGAGGACAACTCAATGGACAGTGTAGGGAGAAAAGGTCCTGGCTCCTTGAATGCCGTTTCTGGAGACACTGCGATCAATGTGGGAGATATGTCAAGATGTGTGTTTGTTTTGAGGACGTCTCTCTGGAGAGTCTTAGCAAAGAGGTCACACAGATAATCAGAGCAATTCTCAGAGACACTGAGAACAAGCTCCACAATTCCCTCCTGGCACTTTCCCTGTAGGAGATACCGCAAGACGTTTCTGTACATTGGGCACAGCGCTCTGCACGGTGTTAGCAGAGACTTTCCCGGGACAGTGAAACCCTATGTCAGAGACACTGAGAAGAAGCCCCAATGTTCCCTCCAGGCACTTTCAGTGTGGGTGCCTTCTCCACGTGGTTCCTGGTTTCACTGCGGCTCTGAAGAGAATGTTAGCAAAGAGGTAACCGGGACAGTGAAAACAGTACTCAAAGACAGGGAGAGCAAGCTCTCTCTTGGCACTTTGGATGTGGGACATACAGCGAGATGTTTGCTGCTTTTGCGCTTGGCTGTTGGGAGATTTACAGCACAAAGATATCTAGTTGATTTGAAGCAGTTCCGAGAAAGTCTAAACATAATCCCCACTTCTCCCTCCTGGCACTTTCCATGTGGGAGATATAGCAGGATGTATATTGGTTTTGAGGACAACTCAATGGACAGTGTAGGGAGAAAAGGTCCTGGCTCCTTGAATGCCGTTTCTGGAGACACTGCGATCAATGTGGGAGATATGTCAAGATGTGTGTTTGTTTTGAGGACGTCTCTCTGGAGAGTCTTAGCAAAGAGGTCACACAGATAATCAGAGCAATTCTCAGAGACACTGAGAACAAGCTCCACAATTCCCTCCTGGCACTTTCCCTGTAGGAGATACCGCAAGACGTTTCTGTACATTGGGCACAGCGCTCTGCACGGTGTTAGCAGAGACTTTCCCGGGACAGTGAAACCCTATGTCAGAGACACTGAGAAGAAGCCCCAATGTTCCCTCCAGGCACTTTCAGTGTGGGTGCCTTCTCCACGTGGTTCCTGGTTTCACTGCGGCTCTGAAGAGAATGTTAGCAAAGAGGTAACCGGGACAGTGAAAACAGTACTCAAAGACAGGGAGAGCAAGCTCTCTCTTGGCACTTTGGATGTGGGACATACAGCGAGATGTTTGCTGCTTTTGCGTTTGGCTGTTGGGAGATTTACAGCACAAAGATATCTAGTTGATTTGAAGCAGTTCCGAGAAAGTCTAAACATAATCGCCACTTCTCCCTCCTGGCACTTTCCATGTGGGAGATATAGCAGGATGTATATTGGTTTTGAGGACAACTCAATGGACAGTGTAGGGAGAAAAGGTCCTGGCTCCTTGAATGCCGTTTCTGGAGACACTGCGATCAATGTGGGAGATATGTCAAGATGTGTGTTTGTTTTGAGGACGTCTCTCTGGAGAGTCTTAGCAAAGAGGTCACACAGATAATCAGAGCAATTCTCAGAGACACTGAGAACAAGCTCCACAATTCCCTCCTGGCACTTTCCCTGTAGGAGATACCGCAAGACGTTTCTGTACATTGGGCACAGCGCTCTGCACGGTGTTAGCAGAGACTTTCCCGGGACAGTGAAACCCTATGTCAGAGACACTGAGAAGAAGCCCCAATGTTCCCTCCAGGCACTTTCAGTGTGGGTGCCTTCTCCACGTGGTTCCTGGTTTCACTGCGGCTCTGAAGAGAATGTTAGCAAAGAGGTAACCGGGACAGTGAAAACAGTACTCAAAGACAGGGAGAGCAAGCTCTCTCTTGGCACTTTGGATGTGGGACATACAGCGAGATGTTTGCTGCTTTTGCGTTTGGCTGTTGGGAGATTTACAGCACAAAGATATCTAGTTGATTTGAAGCAGTTCCGAGAAAGTCTAAACATAATCCCCACTTCTCCCTCCTGGCACTTTCCATGTGGGAGATATAGCAGGATGTATATTGGTTTTGAGGACAACTCAATGGACAGTGTAGGGAGAAAAGGTCCTGGCTCCTTGAATGCCGTTTCTGGAGACACTGCGATCAATGTGGGAGATATGTCAAGATGTGTGTTTGTTTTGAGGACGTCTCTCTGGAGAGTCTTAGCAAAGAGGTCACACAGATAATCAGAGCAATTCTCAGAGACACTGAGAACAAGCTCCACAATTCCCTCCTGGCACTTTCCCTGTAGGAGATACCGCAAGACGTTTCTGTACATTGGGCACAGCGCTCTGCACGGTGTTAGCAGAGACTTTCCCGGGACAGTGAAACCCTATGTCAGAGACACTGAGAAGAAGCCCCAATGTTCCCTCCAGGCACTTTCAGTGTGGGTGCCTTCTCCACGTGGTTCCTGGTTTCACTGCGGCTCTGAAGAGAATGTTAGCAAAGAGGTAACCGGGACAGTGAAAACAGTACTCAAAGACAGGGAGAGCAAGCTCTCTCTTGGCACTTTGGATGTGGGACATACAGCGAGATGTTTGCTGCTTTTGCGCTTGGCTGTTGGGAGATTTACAGCACAAAGATATCTAGTTGATTTGAAGCAGTTCCGAGAAAGTCTAAACATAATCCCCACTTCTCCCTCCTGGCACTTTCCATGTGGGAGATATAGCAGGATGTATATTGGTTTTGAGGACAACTCAATGGACAGTGTAGGGAGAAAAGGTCCTGGCTCCTTGAATGCCGTTTCTGGAGACACTGCGATCAATGTGGGAGATATGTCAAGATGTGTGTTTGTTTTGAGGACGTCTCTCTGGAGAGTCTTAGCAAAGAGGTCACACAGATAATCAGAGCAATTCTCAGAGACACTGAGAACAAGCTCCACAATTCCCTCCTGGCACTTTCCCTGTAGGAGATACCGCAAGACGTTTCTGTACATTGGGCACAGCGCTCTGCACGGTGTTAGCAGAGACTTTCCCGGGACAGTGAAACCCTATGTCAGAGACACTGAGAAGAAGCCCCAATGTTCCCTCCAGGCACTTTCAGTGTGGGTGCCTTCTCCACGTGGTTCCTGGTTTCACTGCGGCTCTGAAGAGAATGTTAGCAAAGAGGTAACCGGGACAGTGAAAACAGTACTCAAAGACAGGGAGAGCAAGCTCTCTCTTGGCACTTTGGATGTGGGACATACAGCGAGATGTTTGCTGCTTTTGCGCTTGGCTGTTGGGAGATTTACAGCACAAAGATATCTAGTTGATTTGAAGCAGTTCCGAGAAAGTCTAAACATAATCCCCACTTCTCCCTCCTGGCACTTTCCATGTGGGAGATATAGCAGGATGTATGTTGGTTTTGAGGACAACTCAATGGACAGTGTAGGGAGAAAAGGTCCTGGCTCCTTGAATGCCGTTTCTGGAGACACTGCGATCAATGTGGGAGATATGTCAAGATGTGTGTTTGTTTTGAGGACGTCTCTCTGGAGAGTCTTAGCAAAGAGGTCACACAGATAATCAGAGCAATTCTCAGAGACACTGAGAACAAGCTCCACAATTCCCTCCTGGCACTTTCCCTGTAGGAGATACCGCAAGACGTTTCTGTACATTGGGCACAGCGCTCTGCAGGGTGTTAGCAGAGACTTTCCCGCGACAGTGAAACCCTATGTCAGAGACACTGAGAAGAAGCCCCAATGTTCCCTCCAGGCACTTTCAGTGTGGGTGCCTTCTCCACGTGGTTCCTGGTTTCACTGCGGCTCTGAAGAGAATGTTAGCAAAGAGGTAACCGGGACAGTGAAAACAGTACTCAAAGACAGGGAGAGCAAGCTCTCTCTTGGCACTTTGGATGTGGGACATACAGCGAGATGTTTGCTGCTTTTGCGTTTGGCTGTTGGGAGATTTACAGCACAAAGATATCTAGTTGATTTGAAGCAGTTCCGAGAAAGTCTAAACATAATCCCCACTTCTCCCTCCTGGCACTTTCCATGTGGGAGATATAGCAGGATGTATATTGGTTTTGAGGACAACTCAATGGACAGTGTAGGGAGAAAAGGTCCTGGCTCCTTGAATGCCGTTTCTGGAGACACTGCGATCAATGTGGGAGATATGTCAAGATGTGTGTTTGTTTTGAGGACGTCTCTCTGGAGAGTCTTAGCAAAGAGGTCACACAGATAATCAGAGCAATTCTCAGAGACACTGAGAACAAGCTCCACAATTCCCTCCTGGCACTTTCCCTGTAGGAGATACCGCAAGACGTTTCTGTACATTGGGCACAGCGCTCTGCACGGTGTTAGCAGAGACTTTCCCGGGACAGTGAAACCCTATGTCAGAGACACTGAGAAGAAGCCCCAATGTTCCCTCCAGGCACTTTCAGTGTGGGTGCCTTCTCCACGTGGTTCCTGGTTTCACTGCGGCTCTGAAGAGAATGTTAGCAAAGAGGTAACCGGGACAGTGAAAACAGTACTCAAAGACAGGGAGAGCAAGCTCTCTCTTGGCACTTTGGATGTGGGACATACAGCGAGATGTTTGCTGGTTTTGCGCTTGGCTGTTGGGAGATTTACAGCACAAAGATATCTAGTTGATTTGAAGCAGTTCCGAGAAAGTCTAAACATAATCCCCACTTCTCCCTCCTGGCACTTTCCATGTGGGAGATATAGCAGGATGTATATTGGTTTTGAGGACAACTCAATGGACAGTGTAGGGAGAAAAGGTCCTGGCTCCTTGAATGCCGTTTCTGGAGACACTGCGATCAATGTGGGAGATATGTCAAGATGTGTGTTTGTTTTGAGGACGTCTCTCTGGAGAGTCTTAGCAAAGAGGTCACACAGATAATCAGAGCAATTCTCAGAGACACTGAGAACAAGCTCCACAATTCCCTCCTGGCACTTTCCCTGTAGGAGATACCGCAAGACGTTTCTGTAGATTGGGCACAGCGCTCTGCAGGGTGTTAGCAGAGACTTTCCCGGGACAGTGAAACCCTATGTCAGAGACACTGAGAAGAAGCCCCAATGTTCCCTCCAGGCACTTTCAGTGTGGGTGCCTTCTCCACGTGGTTCCTGGTTTCACTGCGGCTCTGAAGAGAATGTTAGCAAAGAGGTAACCGGGACAGTGAAAACAGTACTCAAAGACAGGGAGAGCAAGCTCTCTCTTGGCACTTTGGATGTGGGACATACAGCGAGATGTTTGCTGCTTTTGCGTTTGGCTGTTGGGAGATTTACAGCACAAAGATATCTAGTTGATTTGAAGCAGTTCCGAGAAAGTCTAAACATAATCCCCACTTCTCCCTCCTGGCACTTTCCATGTGGGAGATATAGCAGGATGTATATTGGTTTTGAGGACAACTCAATGGACAGTGTAGGGAGAAAAGGTCCTGGCTCCTTGAATGCCGTTTCTGGAGACACTGCGATCAATGTGGGAGATATGTCAAGATGTGTGTTTGTTTTGAGGACGTCTCTCTGGAGAGTCTTAGCAAAGAGGTCACACAGATAATCAGAGCAATTCTCAGAGACACTGAGAACAAGCTCCACAATTCCCTCCTGGCACTTTCCCTGTAGGAGATACCGCAAGACGTTTCTGTACATTGGGCACAGCGCTCTGCACGGTGTTAGCAGAGACTTTCCCGGGACAGTGAAACCCTATGTCAGAGACACTGAGAAGAAGCCCCAATGTTCCCTCCAGGCACTTTCAGTGTGGGTGCCTTCTCCACGTGGTTCCTGGTTTCACTGCGGCTCTGAAGAGAATGTTAGCAAAGAGGTAACCGGGACAGTGAAAACAGTACTCAAAGACAGGGAGAGCAAGCTCTCTCTTGGCACTTTGGATGTGGGACATACAGCGAGATGTTTGCTGCTTTTGCGCTTGGCTGTTGGGAGATTTACAGCACAAAGATATCTAGTTGATTTGAAGCAGTTCCGAGAAAGTCTAAACATAATCCCCACTTCTCCCTCCTGGCACTTTCCATGTGGGAGATATAGCAGGATGTATGTTGGTTTTGAGGACAACTCAATGGACAGTGTAGGGAGAAAAGGTCCTGGCTCCTTGAATGCCGTTTCTGGAGACACTGCGATCAATGTGGGAGATATGTCAAGATGTGTGTTTGTTTTGAGGACGTCTCTCTGGAGAGTCTTAGCAAAGAGGTCACACAGATAATCAGAGCAATTCTCAGAGACACTGAGAACAAGCTCCACAATTCCCTCCTGGCACTTTCCCTGTAGGAGATACCGCAAGACGTTTCTGTAGATTGGGCACAGCGCTCTGCAGGGTGTTAGCAGAGACTTTCCCGCGACAGTGAAACCCTATGTCAGAGACACTGAGAAGAAGCCCCAATGTTCCCTCCAGGCACTTTCAGTGTGGGTGCCTTCTCCACGTGGTTCCTGGTTTCACTGCGGCTCTGAAGAGAATGTTAGCAAAGAGGTAACCGGGACAGTGAAAACAGTACTCAAAGACAGGGAGAGCAAGCTCTCTCTTGGCACTTTGGATGTGGGACATACAGCGAGATGTTTGCTGCTTTTGCGTTTGGCTGTTGGGAGATTTACAGCACAAAGATATCTAGTTGATTTGAAGCAGTTCCGAGAAAGTCTAAACATAATCCCCACTTCTCCCTCCTGGCACTTTCCATGTGGGAGATATAGCAGGATGTATATTGGTTTTGAGGACAACTCAATGGACAGTGTAGGGAGAAAAGGTCCTGGCTCCTTGAATGCCGTTTCTGGAGACACTGCGATCAATGTGGGAGATATGTCAAGATGTGTGTTTGTTTTGAGGACGTCTCTCTGGAGAGTCTTAGCAAAGAGGTCACACAGATAATCAGAGCAATTCTCAGAGACACTGAGAACAAGCTCCACAATTCCCTCCTGGCACTTTCCCTGTAGGAGATACCGCAAGACGTTTCTGTAGATTGGGCACAGCGCTCTGCACGGTGTTAGCAGAGACTTTCCCGCGACAGTGAAACCCTATGTCAGAGACACTGAGAAGAAGCCCCAATGTTCCCTCCAGGCACTTTCAGTGTGGGTGCCTTCTCCACGTGGTTCCTGGTTTCACTGCGGCTCTGAAGAGAATGTTAGCAAAGAGGTAACCGGGACAGTGAAAACAGTACTCAAAGACAGGGAGAGCAAGCTCTCTCTTGGCACTTTGGATGTGGGACATACAGCGAGATGTTTGCTGCTTTTGCGTTTGGCTGTTGGGAGATTTACAGCACAAAGATATCTAGTTGATTTGAAGCAGTTCCGAGAAAGTCTAAACATAATCGCCACTTCTCCCTCCTGGCACTTTCCATGTGGGAGATATAGCAGGATGTATATTGGTTTTGAGGACAACTCAATGGACAGTGTAGGGAGAAAAGGTCCTGGCTCCTTGAATGCCGTTTCTGGAGACACTGCGATCAATGTGGGAGATATGTCAAGATGTGTGTTTGTTTTGAGGACGTCTCTCTGGAGAGTCTTAGCAAAGAGGTCACACAGATAATCAGAGCAATTCTCAGAGACACTGAGAACAAGCTCCACAATTCCCTCCTGGCACTTTCCCTGTAGGAGATACCGCAAGACGTTTCTGTACATTGGGCACAGCGCTCTGCACGGTGTTAGCAGAGACTTTCCCGGGACAGTGAAACCCTATGTCAGAGACACTGAGAAGAAGCCCCAATGTTCCCTCCAGGCACTTTCAGTGTGGGTGCCTTCTCCACGTGGTTCCTGGTTTCACTGCGGCTCTGAAGAGAATGTTAGCAAAGAGGTAACCGGGACAGTGAAAACAGTACTCAAAGACAGGGAGAGCAAGCTCTCTCTTGGCACTTTGGATGTGGGACATACAGCGAGATGTTTGCTGCTTTTGCGCTTGGCTGTTGGGAGATTTACAGCACAAAGATATCTAGTTGATTTGAAGCAGTTCCGAGAAAGTCTAAACATAATCCCCACTTCTCCCTCCTGGCACTTTCCATGTGGGAGATATAGCAGGATGTATATTGGTTTTGAGGACAACTCAATGGACAGTGTAGGGAGAAAAGGTCCTGGCTCCTTGAATGCCGTTTCTGGAGACACTGCGATCAATGTGGGAGATATGTCAAGATGTGTGTTTGTTTTGAGGACGTCTCTCTGGAGAGTCTTAGCAAAGAGGTCACACAGATAATCAGAGCAATTCTCAGAGACACTGAGAACAAGCTCCACAATTCCCTCCTGGCACTTTCCCTGTAGGAGATACCGCAAGACGTTTCTGTAGATTGGGCACAGCGCTCTGCAGGGTGTTAGCAGAGACTTTCCCGGGACAGTGAAACCCTATGTCAGAGACACTGAGAAGAAGCCCCAATGTTCCCTCCAGGCACTTTCAGTGTGGGTGCCTTCTCCACGTGGTTCCTGGTTTCACTGCGGCTCTGAAGAGAATGTTAGCAAAGAGGTAACCGGGACAGTGAAAACAGTACTCAAAGACAGGGAGAGCAAGCTCTCTCTTGGCACTTTGGATGTGGGACATACAGCGAGATGTTTGCTGCTTTTGCGTTTGGCTGTTGGGAGATTTACAGCACAAAGATATCTAGTTGATTTGAAGCAGTTCCGAGAAAGTCTAAACATAATCCCCACTTCTCCCTCCTGGCACTTTCCATGTGGGAGATATAGCAGGATGTATATTGGTTTTGAGGACAACTCAATGGACAGTGTAGGGAGAAAAGGTCCTGGCTCCTTGAATGCCGTTTCTGGAGACACTGCGATCAATGTGGGAGATATGTCAAGATGTGTGTTTGTTTTGAGGACGTCTCTCTGGAGAGTCTTAGCAAAGAGGTCACACAGATAATCAGAGCAATTCTCAGAGACACTGAGAACAAGCTCCACAATTCCCTCCTGGCACTTTCCCTGTAGGAGATACCGCAAGACGTTTCTGTACATTGGGCACAGCGCTCTGCACGGTGTTAGCAGAGACTTTCCCGGGACAGTGAAACCCTATGTCAGAGACACTGAGAAGAAGCCCCAATGTTCCCTCCAGGCACTTTCAGTGTGGGTGCCTTCTCCACGTGGTTCCTGGTTTCACTGCGGCTCTGAAGAGAATGTTAGCAAAGAGGTAACCGGGACAGTGAAAACAGTACTCAAAGACAGGGAGAGCAAGCTCTCTCTTGGCACTTTGGATGTGGGACATACAGCGAGATGTTTGCTGCTTTTGCGTTTGGCTGTTGGGAGATTTACAGCACAAAGATATCTAGTTGATTTGAAGCAGTTCCGAGAAAGTCTAAACATAATCGCCACTTCTCCCTCCTGGCACTTTCCATGTGGGAGATATAGCAGGATGTATATTGGTTTTGAGGACAACTCAATGGACAGTGTAGGGAGAAAAGGTCCTGGCTCCTTGAATGCCGTTTCTGGAGACACTGCGATCAATGTGGGAGATATGTCAAGATGTGTGTTTGTTTTGAGGACGTCTCTCTGGAGAGTCTTAGCAAAGAGGTCACACAGATAATCAGAGCAATTCTCAGAGACACTGAGAACAAGCTCCACAATTCCCTCCTGGCACTTTCCCTGTAGGAGATACCGCAAGACGTTTCTGTACATTGGGCACAGCGCTCTGCACGGTGTTAGCAGAGACTTTCCCGGGACAGTGAAACCCTATGTCAGAGACACTGAGAAGAAGCCCCAATGTTCCCTCCAGGCACTTTCAGTGTGGGTGCCTTCTCCACGTGGTTCCTGGTTTCACTGCGGCTCTGAAGAGAATGTTAGCAAAGAGGTAACCGGGACAGTGAAAACAGTACTCAAAGACAGGGAGAGCAAGCTCTCTCTTGGCACTTTGGATGTGGGACATACAGCGAGATGTTTGCTGCTTTTGCGTTTGGCTGTTGGGAGATTTACAGCACAAAGATATCTAGTTGATTTGAAGCAGTTCCGAGAAAGTCTAAACATAATCCCCACTTCTCCCTCCTGGCACTTTCCATGTGGGAGATATAGCAGGATGTATATTGGTTTTGAGGACAACTCAATGGACAGTGTAGGGAGAAAAGGTCCTGGCTCCTTGAATGCCGTTTCTGGAGACACTGCGATCAATGTGGGAGATATGTCAAGATGTGTGTTTGTTTTGAGGACGTCTCTCTGGAGAGTCTTAGCAAAGAGGTCACACAGATAATCAGAGCAATTCTCAGAGACACTGAGAACAAGCTCCACAATTCCCTCCTGGCACTTTCCCTGTAGGAGATACCGCAAGACGTTTCTGTACATTGGGCACAGCGCTCTGCACGGTGTTAGCAGAGACTTTCCCGGGACAGTGAAACCCTATGTCAGAGACACTGAGAAGAAGCCCCAATGTTCCCTCCAGGCACTTTCAGTGTGGGTGCCTTCTCCACGTGGTTCCTGGTTTCACTGCGGCTCTGAAGAGAATGTTAGCAAAGAGGTAACCGGGACAGTGAAAACAGTACTCAAAGACAGGGAGAGCAAGCTCTCTCTTGGCACTTTGGATGTGGGACATACAGCGAGATGTTTGCTGCTTTTGCGTTTGGCTGTTGGGAGATTTACAGCACAAAGATATCTAGTTGATTTGAAGCAGTTCCGAGAAAGTCTAAACATAATCCCCACTTCTCCCTCCTGGCACTTTCCATGTGGGAGATATAGCAGGATGTATATTGGTTTTGAGGACAACTCAATGGACAGTGTAGGGAGAAAAGGTCCTGGCTCCTTGAATGCCGTTTCTGGAGACACTGCGATCAATGTGGGAGATATGTCAAGATGTGTGTTTGTTTTGAGGACGTCTCTCTGGAGAGTCTTAGCAAAGAGGTCACACAGATAATCAGAGCAATTCTCAGAGACACTGAGAACAAGCTCCACAATTCCCTCCTGGCACTTTCCCTGTAGGAGATACCGCAAGACGTTTCTGTACATTGGGCACAGCGCTCTGCACGGTGTTAGCAGAGACTTTCCCGGGACAGTGAAACCCTATGTCAGAGACACTGAGAAGAAGCCCCAATGTTCCCTCCAGGCACTTTCAGTGTGGGTGCCTTCTCCACGTGGTTCCTGGTTTCACTGCGGCTCTGAAGAGAATGTTAGCAAAGAGGTAACCGGGACAGTGAAAACAGTACTCAAAGACAGGGAGAGCAAGCTCTCTCTTGGCACTTTCGATGTGGGACATACAGCGAGATGTTTGCTGCTTTTGCGCTTGGCTGTTGGGAGATTTACAGCACAAAGATATCTAGTTGATTTGAAGCAGTTCCGAGAAAGTCTAAACATAATCCCCACTTCTCCCTCCTGGCACTTTCCATGTGGGAGATATAGCAGGATGTATATTGGTTTTGAGGACAACTCAATGGACAGTGTAGGGAGAAAAGGTCCTGGCTCCTTGAATGCCGTTTCTGGAGACACTGCGATCAATGTGGGAGATATGTCAAGATGTGTGTTTGTTTTGAGGACGTCTCTCTGGAGAGTCTTAGCAAAGAGGTCACACAGATAATCAGAGCAATTCTCAGAGACACTGAGAACAAGCTCCACAATTCCCTCCTGGCACTTTCCCTGTAGGAGATACCGCAAGACGTTTCTGTACATTGGGCACAGCGCTCTGCACGGTGTTAGCAGAGACTTTCCCGGGACAGTGAAACCCTATGTCAGAGACACTGAGAAGAAGCCCCAATGTTCCCTCCAGGCACTTTCAGTGTGGGTGCCTTCTCCACGTGGTTCCTGGTTTCACTGCGGCTCTGAAGAGAATGTTAGCAAAGAGGTAACCGGGACAGTGAAAACAGTACTCAAAGACAGGGAGAGCAAGCTCTCTCTTGGCACTTTGGATGTGGGACATACAGCGAGATGTTTGCTGCTTTTGCGTTTGGCTGTTGGGAGATTTACAGCACAAAGATATCTAGTTGATTTGAAGCAGTTCCGAGAAAGTCTAAACATAATCCCCACTTCTCCCTCCTGGCACTTTCCATGTGGGAGATATAGCAGGATGTATATTGGTTTTGAGGACAACTCAATGGACAGTGTAGGGAGAAAAGGTCCTGGCTCCTTGAATGCCGTTTCTGGAGACACTGCGATCAATGTGGGAGATATGTCAAGATGTGTGTTTGTTTTGAGGACGTCTCTCTGGAGAGTCTTAGCAAAGAGGTCACACAGATAATCAGAGCAATTCTCAGAGACACTGAGAACAAGCTCCACAATTCCCTCCTGGCACTTTCCCTGTAGGAGATACCGCAAGACGTTTCTGTACATTGGGCACAGCGCTCTGCACGGTGTTAGCAGAGACTTTCCCGGGACAGTGAAACCCTATGTCAGAGACACTGAGAAGAAGCCCCAATGTTCCCTCCAGGCACTTTCAGTGTGGGTGCCTTCTCCACGTGGTTCCTGGTTTCACTGCGGCTCTGAAGAGAATGTTAGCAAAGAGGTAACCGGGACAGTGAAAACAGTACTCAAAGACAGGGAGAGCAAGCTCTCTCTTGGCACTTTGGATGTGGGACATACAGCGAGATGTTTGCTGCTTTTGCGTTTGGCTGTTGGGAGATTTACAGCACAAAGATATCTAGTTGATTTGAAGCAGTTCCGAGAAAGTCTAAACATAATCCCCACTTCTCCCTCCTGGCACTTTCCATGTGGGAGATATAGCAGGATGTATATTGGTTTTGAGGACAACTCAATGGACAGTGTAGGGAGAAAAGGTCCTGGCTCCTTGAATGCCGTTTCTGGAGACACTGCGATCAATGTGGGAGATATGTCAAGATGTGTGTTTGTTTTGAGGACGTCTCTCTGGAGAGTCTTAGCAAAGAGGTCACACAGATAATCAGAGCAATTCTCAGAGACACTGAGAACAAGCTCGACAATTCCCTCCTGGCACTTTCCCTGTAGGAGATACCGCAAGACGTTTCTGTACATTGGGCACAGCGCTCTGCACGGTGTTAGCAGAGACTTTCCCGGGACAGTGAAACCCTATGTCAGAGACACTGAGAAGAAGCCCCAATGTTCCCTCCAGGCACTTTCAGTGTGGGTGCCTTCTCCACGTGGTTCCTGGTTTCACTGCGGCTCTGAAGAGAATGTTAGCAAAGAGGTAACCGGGACAGTGAAAACAGTACTCAAAGACAGGGAGAGCAAGCTCTCTCTTGGCACTTTCGATGTGGGACATACAGCGAGATGTTTGCTGCTTTTGCGTTTGGCTGTTGGGAGATTTACAGCACAAAGATATCTAGTTGATTTGAAGCAGTTCCGAGAAAGTCTAAACATAATCCCCACTTCTCCCTCCTGGCACTTTCCATGTGGGAGATATAGCAGGATGTATATTGGTTTTGAGGACAACTCAATGGACAGTGTAGGGAGAAAAGGTCCTGGCTCCTTGAATGCCGTTTCTGGAGACACTGCGATCAATGTGGGAGATATGTCAAGATGTGTGTTTGTTTTGAGGACGTCTCTCTGGAGAGTCTTAGCAAAGAGGTCACACAGATAATCAGAGCAATTCTCAGAGACACTGAGAACAAGCTCCACAATTCCCTCCTGGCACTTTCCCTGTAGGAGATACCGCAAGACGTTTCTGTACATTGGGCACAGCGCTCTGCACGGTGTTAGCAGAGACTTTCCCGGGACAGTGAAACCCTATGTCAGAGACACTGAGAAGAAGCCCCAACGTTCCCTCCAGGCACTTTCAGTGTGGGTGCCTTCTCCACGTGGTTCCTGGTTTCACTGCGGCTCTGAAGAGAATGTTAGCAAAGAGGTAACCGGGACAGTGAAAACAGTACTCAAAGACAGGGAGAGCAAGCTCTCTCTTGGCACTTTGGATGTGGGACATACAGCGAGATGTTTGCTGCTTTTGCGTTTGGCTGTTGGGAGATTTACAGCACAAAGATATCTAGTTGATTTGAAGCAGTTCCGAGAAAGTCTAAACATAATCCCCACTTCTCCCTCCTGGCACTTTCCATGTGGGAGATATAGCAGGATGTATATTGGTTTTGAGGACAACTCAATGGACAGTGTAGGGAGAAAAGGTCCTGGCTCCTTGAATGCCGTTTCTGGAGACACTGCGATCAATGTGGGAGATATGTCAAGATGTGTGTTTGTTTTGAGGACGTCTCTCTGGAGAGTCTTAGCAAAGAGGTCACACAGATAATCAGAGCAATTCTCAGAGACACTGAGAACAAGCTCCACAATTCCCTCCTGGCACTTTCCCTGTAGGAGATACCGCAAGACGTTTCTGTACATTGGGCACAGCGCTCTGCACGGTGTTAGCAGAGACTTTCCCGGGACAGTGAAACCCTATGTCAGAGACACTGAGAAGAAGCCCCAATGTTCCCTCCAGGCACTTTCAGTGTGGGTGCCTTCTCCACGTGGTTCCTGGTTTCACTGCGGCTCTGAAGAGAATGTTAGCAAAGAGGTAACCGGGACAGTGAAAACAGTACTCAAAGACAGGGAGAGCAAGCTCTCTCTTGGCACTTTGGATGTGGGACATACAGCGAGATGTTTGCTGCTTTTGCGTTTGGCTGTTGGGAGATTTACAGCACAAAGATATCTAGTTGATTTGAAGCAGTTCCGAGAAAGTCTAAACATAATCCCCACTTCTCCCTCCTGGCACTTTCCATGTGGGAGATATAGCAGGATGTATATTGGTTTTGAGGACAACTCAATGGACAGTGTAGGGAGAAAAGGTCCTGGCTCCTTGAATGCCGTTTCTGGAGACACTGCGATCAATGTGGGAGATATGTCAAGATGTGTGTTTGTTTTGAGGACGTCTCTCTGGAGAGTCTTAGCAAAGAGGTCACACAGATAATCAGAGCAATTCTCAGAGACACTGAGAACAAGCTCGACAATTCCCTCCTGGCACTTTCCCTGTAGGAGATACCGCAAGACGTTTCTGTACATTGGGCACAGCGCTCTGCACGGTGTTAGCAGAGACTTTCCCGGGACAGTGAAACCCTATGTCAGAGACACTGAGAAGAAGCCCCAATGTTCCCTCCAGGCACTTTCAGTGTGGGTGCCTTCTCCACGTGGTTCCTGGTTTCACTGCAGCTCTGAAGAGAACGTTAGCAAAGAGGTAACCGGGACAGTGAAAACAGTACTCAAAGACAGGGAGAGCAAGCTCTCTCTTGGCACTTTGGATGTGGGACATACAGCGAGATGTTTGCTGCTTTTGCGTTTGGCTGTTGGGAGATTTACAGCACAAAGATATCTAGTTGATTTGAAGCAGTTCCGAGAAAGTCTAAACATAATCCCCACTTCTCCCTCCTGGCACTTTCCATGTGGGAGATATAGCAGGATGTATATTGGTTTTGAGGACAACTCAATGGACAGTGTAGGGAGAAAAGGTCCTGGCTCCTTGAATGCCGTTTCTGGAGACACTGCGATCAATGTGGGAGATATGTCAAGATGTGTGTTTGTTTTGAGGACGTCTCTCTGGAGAGTCTTAGCAAAGAGGTCACACAGATAATCAGAGCAATTCTCAGAGACACTGAGAACAAGCTCCACAATTCCCTCCTGGCACTTTCCCTGTAGGAGATACCGCAAGACGTTTCTGTACATTGGGCACAGCGCTCTGCACGGTGTTAGCAGAGACTTTCCCGGGACAGTGAAACCCTATGTCAGAGACACTGAGAAGAAGCCCCAACGTTCCCTCCAGGCACTTTCAGTGTGGGTGCCTTCTCCACGTGGTTCCTGGTTTCACTGCGGCTCTGAAGAGAATGTTAGCAAAGAGGTAACCGGGACAGTGAAAACAGTACTCAAAGACAGGGAGAGCAAGCTCTCTCTTGGCACTTTGGATGTGGGACATACAGCGAGATGTTTGCTGCTTTTGCGTTTGGCTGTTGGGAGATTTACAGCACAAAGATATCTAGTTGATTTGAAGCAGTTCCGAGAAAGTCTAAACATAATCCCCACTTCTCCCTCCTGGCACTTTCCATGTGGGAGATATAGCAGGATGTATATTGGTTTTGAGGACAACTCAATGGACAGTGTAGGGAGAAAAGGTCCTGGCTCCTTGAATGCCGTTTCTGGAGACACTGCGATCAATGTGGGAGATATGTCAAGATGTGTGTTTGTTTTGAGGACGTCTCTCTGGAGAGTCTTAGCAAAGAGGTCACACAGATAATCAGAGCAATTCTCAGAGACACTGAGAACAAGCTCCACAATTCCCTCCTGGCACTTTCCCTGTAGGAGATACCGCAAGACGTTTCTGTACATTGGGCACAGCGCTCTGCACGGTGTTAGCAGAGACTTTCCCGGGACAGTGAAACCCTATGTCAGAGACACTGAGAAGAAGCCCCAATGTTCCCTCCAGGCACTTTCAGTGTGGGTGCCTTCTCCACGTGGTTCCTGGTTTCACTGCGGCTCTGAAGAGAATGTTAGCAAAGAGGTAACCGGGACAGTGAAAACAGTACTCAAAGACAGGGAGAGCAAGCTCTCTCTTGGCACTTTGGATGTGGGACATACAGCGAGATGTTTGCTGCTTTTGCGTTTGGCTGTTGGGAGATTTACAGCACAAAGATATCTAGTTGATTTGAAGCAGTTCCGAGAAAGTCTAAACATAATCCCCACTTCTCCCTCCTGGCACTTTCCATGTGGGAGATATAGCAGGATGTATATTGGTTTTGAGGACAACTCAATGGACAGTGTAGGGAGAAAAGGTCCTGGCTCCTTGAATGCCGTTTCTGGAGACACTGCGATCAATGTGGGAGATATGTCAAGATGTGTGTTTGTTTTGAGGACGTCTCTCTGGAGAGTCTTAGCAAAGAGGTCACACAGATAATCAGAGCAATTCTCAGAGACACTGAGAACAAGCTCCACAATTCCCTCCTGGCACTTTCCCTGTAGGAGATACCGCAAGACGTTTCTGTACATTGGGCACAGCGCTCTGCACGGTGTTAGCAGAGACTTTCCCGGGACAGTGAAACCCTATGTCAGAGACACTGAGAAGAAGCCCCAATGTTCCCTCCAGGCACTTTCAGTGTGGGTGCCTTCTCCACGTGGTTCCTGGTTTCACTGCGGCTCTGAAGAGAATGTTAGCAAAGAGGTAACCGGGACAGTGAAAACAGTACTCAAAGACAGGGAGAGCAAGCTCTCTCTTGGCACTTTGGATGTGGGACATACAGCGAGATGTTTGCTGCTTTTGCGTTTGGCTGTTGGGAGATTTACAGCACAAAGATATCTAGTTGATTTGAAGCAGTTCCGAGAAAGTCTAAACATAATCCCCACTTCTCCCTCCTGGCACTTTCCATGTGGGAGATATAGCAGGATGTATATTGGTTTTGAGGACAACTCAATGGACAGTGTAGGGAGAAAAGGTCCTGGCTCCTTGAATGCCGTTTCTGGAGACACTGCGATCAATGTGGGAGATATGTCAAGATGTGTGTTTGTTTTGAGGACGTCTCTCTGGAGAGTCTTAGCAAAGAGGTCACACAGATAATCAGAGCAATTCTCAGAGACACTGAGAACAAGCTCCACAATTCCCTCCTGGCACTTTCCCTGTAGGAGATACCGCAAGACGTTTCTGTACATTGGGCACAGCGCTCTGCACGGTGTTAGCAGAGACTTTCCCGGGACAGTGAAACCCTATGTCAGAGACACTGAGAAGAAGCCCCAATGTTCCCTCCAGGCACTTTCAGTGTGGGTGCCTTCTCCACGTGGTTCCTGGTTTCACTGCGGCTCTGAAGAGAATGTTAGCAAAGAGGTAACCGGGACAGTGAAAACAGTACTCAAAGACAGGGAGAGCAAGCTCTCTCTTGGCACTTTGGATGTGGGACATACAGCGAGATGTTTGCTGCTTTTGCGTTTGGCTGTTGGGAGATTTACAGCACAAAGATATCTAGTTGATTTGAAGCAGTTCCGAGAAAGTCTAAACATAATCCCCACTTCTCCCTCCTGGCACTTTCCATGTGGGAGATATAGCAGGATGTATATTGGTTTTGAGGACAACTCAATGGACAGTGTAGGGAGAAAAGGTCCTGGCTCCTTGAATGCCGTTTCTGGAGACACTGCGATCAATGTGGGAGATATGTCAAGATGTGTGTTTGTTTTGAGGACGTCTCTCTGGAGAGTCTTAGCAAAGAGGTCACACAGATAATCAGAGCAATTCTCAGAGACACTGAGAACAAGCTCCACAATTCCCTCCTGGCACTTTCCCTGTAGGAGATACCGCAAGACGTTTCTGTACATTGGGCACAGCGCTCTGCACGGTGTTAGCAGAGACTTTCCCGGGACAGTGAAACCCTATGTCAGAGACACTGAGAAGAAGCCCCAATGTTCCCTCCAGGCACTTTCAGTGTGGGTGCCTTCTCCACGTGGTTCCTGGTTTCACTGCGGCTCTGAAGAGAATGTTAGCAAAGAGGTAACCGGGACAGTGAAAACAGTACTCAAAGACAGGGAGAGCAAGCTCTCTCTTGGCACTTTGGATGTGGGACATACAGCGAGATGTTTGCTGCTTTTGCGTTTGGCTGTTGGGAGATTTACAGCACAAAGATATCTAGTTGATTTGAAGCAGTTCCGAGAAAGTCTAAACATAATCCCCACTTCTCCCTCCTGGCACTTTCCATGTGGGAGATATAGCAGGATGTATATTGGTTTTGAGGACAACTCAATGGACAGTGTAGGGAGAAAAGGTCCTGGCTCCTTGAATGCCGTTTCTGGAGACACTGCGATCAATGTGGGAGATATGTCAAGATGTGTGTTTGTTTTGAGGACGTCTCTCTGGAGAGTCTTAGCAAAGAGGTCACACAGATAATCAGAGCAATTCTCAGAGACACTGAGAACAAGCTCCACAATTCCCTCCTGGCACTTTCCCTGTAGGAGATACCGCAAGATGTTTCTGTACATTGGGCACAGCGCTCTGCACGGTGTTAGAAGAGACTTTCCCGGGACAGTGAAACCCTATGTCAGAGACACTGAGAAGAAGCCCCAATGTTCCCTCCAGGCACTTTCAGTGTGGGTGCCTTCTCCACGTGGTTCCTGGTTTCACTGCGGCTCTGAAGAGAATGTTAGCAAAGAGGTAACCGGGACAGTGAAAACAGTACTCAAAGACAGGGAGAGCAAGCTCTCTCTTGGCACTTTGGATGTGGGACATACAGCGAGATGTTTGCTGCTTTTGCGTTTGGCTGTTGGGAGATTTACAGCACAAAGATATCTAGTTGATTTGAAGCAGTTCCGAGAAAGTCTAAACATAATCCCCACTTCTCCCTCCTGGCACTTTCCATGTGGGAGATATAGCAGGATGTATATTGGTTTTGAGGACAACTCAATGGACAGTGTAGGGAGAAAAGGTCCTGGCTCCTTGAATGCCGTTTCTGGAGACACTGCGATCAATGTGGGAGATATGTCAAGATGTGTGTTTGTTTTGAGGACGTCTCTCTGGAGAGTCTTAGCAAAGAGGTCACACAGATAATCAGAGCAATTCTCAGAGACACTGAGAACAAGCTCCACAATTCCCTCCTGGCACTTTCCCTGTAGGAGATACCGCAAGACGTTTCTGTACATTGGGCACAGCGCTCTGCACGGTGTTAGCAGAGACTTTCCCGGGACAGTGAAACCCTATGTCAGAGACACTGAGAAGAAGCCCCAATGTTCCCTCCAGGCACTTTCAGTGTGGGTGCCTTCTCCACGTGGTTCCTGGTTTCACTGCGGCTCTGAAGAGAATGTTAGCAAAGAGGTAACCGGGACAGTGAAAACAGTACTCAAAGACAGGGAGAGCAAGCTCTCTCTTGGCACTTTGGATGTGGGACATACAGCGAGATGTTTGCTGCTTTTGCGTTTGGCTGTTGGGAGATTTACAGCACAAAGATATCTAGTTGATTTGAAGCAGTTCCGAGAAAGTCTAAACATAATCCCCACTTCTCCCTCCTGGCACTTTCCATGTGGGAGATATAGCAGGATGTATATTGGTTTTGAGGACAACTCAATGGACAGTGTAGGGAGAAAAGGTCCTGGCTCCTTGAATGCCGTTTCTGGAGACACTGCGATCAATGTGGGAGATATGTCAAGATGTGTGTTTGTTTTGAGGACGTCTCTCTGGAGAGTCTTAGCAAAGAGGTCACACAGATAATCAGAGCAATTCTCAGAGACACTGAGAACAAGCTCCACAATTCCCTCCTGGCACTTTCCCTGTAGGAGATACCGCAAGACGTTTCTGTACATTGGGCACAGCGCTCTGCACGGTGTTAGCAGAGACTTTCCCGGGACAGTGAAACCCTATGTCAGAGACACTGAGAAGAAGCCCCAATGTTCCCTCCAGGCACTTTCAGTGTGGGTGCCTTCTCCACGTGGTTCCTGGTTTCACTGCGGCTCTGAAGAGAATGTTAGCAAAGAGGTAACCGGGACAGTGAAAACAGTACTCAAAGACAGGGAGAGCAAGCTCTCTCTTGGCACTTTGGATGTGGGACATACAGCGAGATGTTTGCTGCTTTTGCGTTTGGCTGTTGGGAGATTTACAGCACAAAGATATCTAGTTGATTTGAAGCAGTTCCGAGAAAGTCTAAACATAATCCCCACTTCTCCCTCCTGGCACTTTCCATGTGGGAGATATAGCAGGATGTATATTGGTTTTGAGGACAACTCAATGGACAGTGTAGGGAGAAAAGGTCCTGGCTCCTTGAATGCCGTTTCTGGAGACACTGCGATCAATGTGGGAGATATGTCAAGATGTGTGTTTGTTTTGAGGACGTCTCTCTGGAGAGTCTTAGCAAAGAGGTCACACAGATAATCAGAGCAATTCTCAGAGACACTGAGAACAAGCTCGACAATTCCCTCCTGGCACTTTCCCTGTAGGAGATACCGCAAGACGTTTCTGTACATTGGGCACAGCGCTCTGCACGGTGTTAGCAGAGACTTTCCCGGGACAGTGAAACCCTATGTCAGAGACACTGAGAAGAAGCCCCAATGTTCCCTCCAGGCACTTTCAGTGTGGGTGCCTTCTCCACGTGGTTCCTGGTTTCACTGCGGCTCTGAAGAGAATGTTAGCAAAGAGGTAACCGGGACAGTGAAAACAGTACTCAAAGAGAGGGAGAGCAAGCTCTCTCTTGGCACTTTGGATGTGGGACATACAGCGAGATGTCTGCTGCTTTTGCGTTTGGCTGTTGGGAGATTTACAGCACAAAGATATCTAGTTGATTTGAAGCAGTTCCGAGAAAGTCTAAACATAATCCCCACTTCTCCCTCCTGGCACTTTCCATGTGGGAGATCTAGCAGGATGTATATTGGTTTTGAGGACAACTCAATGGACAGTGTAGGGAGAAAAGGTCCTGGCTCCTTGAATGCCGTTTCTGGAGACACTGCGATCAATGTGGGAGATATGTCAAGATGTGTGTTTGTTTTGAGGACGTCTCTCTGGAGAGTCTTAGCAAAGAGGTCACACAGATAATCAGAGCAATTCTCAGAGACACTGAGAACAAGCTCCACAATTCCCTCCTGGCACTTTCCCTGTAGGAGATACCGCAAGACGTTTCTGTACATTGGGCACAGCGCTCTGCAGGGTGTTAGCAGAGACTTTCCCGGGACAGTGAAACCCTATGTCAGAGACACTGAGAAGAAGCCCCAATGTTCCCTCCAGGCACTTTCAGTGTGGGTGCCTTCTCCACGTGGTTCCTGGTTTCACTGCGGCTCTGAAGAGAATGTTAGCAAAGAGGTAACCGGGACAGTGAAAACAGTACTCAAAGACAGGGAGAGCAAGCTCTCTCTTGGCACTTTGGATGTGGGACATACAGCGAGATGTTTGCTGCTTTTGCGCTTGGCTGTTGGGAGATTTACAGCACAAAGATATCTAGTTGATTTGAAGCAGTTCCGAGAAAGTCTAAACATAATCCCCACTTCTCCCTCCTGGCACTTTCCATGTGGGAGATATAGCAGGATGTATATTGGTTTTGAGGACAACTCAATGGACAGTGTAGGGAGAAAAGGTCCTGGCTCCTTGAATGCCGTTTCTGGAGACACTGCGATCAATGTGGGAGATATGTCAAGATGTGTGTTTGTTTTGAGGACGTCTCTCTGGAGAGTCTTAGCAAAGAGGTCACAGGGATAATCAGAGCAATTCTCAGAGACACTGAGAACAAGCTCCACAATTCCCTCCTGGCACTTTCCCTGTAGGAGATACCGCAAGACGTTTCTGTAGATTGGGCACAGCGCTCTGCAGGGTGTTAGCAGAGACTTTCCCGCGACAGTGAAACCCTATGTCAGAGACACTGAGAAGAAGCCCCAATGTTCCCTCCAGGCACTTTCAGTGTGGGTGCCTTCTCCACGTGGTTCCTGGTTTCACTGCGGCTCTGAAGAGAATGTTAGCAAAGAGGTAACCGGGACAGTGAAAACAGTACTCAAAGACAGGGAGAGCAAGCTCTCTCTTGGCACTTTGGATGTGGGACATACAGCGAGATGTTTGCTGCTTTTGCGTTTGGCTGTTGGGAGATTTACAGCACAAAGATATCTAGTTGATTTGAAGCAGTTCCGAGAAAGTCTAAACATAATCCCCACTTCTCCCTCCTGGCACTTTCCATGTGGGAGATATAGCAGGATGTATATTGGTTTTGAGGACAACTCAATGGACAGTGTAGGGAGAAAAGGTCCTGGCTCCTTGAATGCCGTTTCTGGAGACACTGCGATCAATGTGGGAGATATGTCAAGATGTGTGTTTGTTTTGAGGACGTCTCTCTGGAGAGTCTTAGCAAAGAGGTCACACAGATAATCAGAGCAATTCTCAGAGACACTGAGAACAAGCTCCACAATTCCCTCCTGGCACTTTCCCTGTAGGAGATACCGCAAGACGTTTCTGTACATTGGGCACAGCGCTCTGCACGGTGTTAGCAGAGACTTTCCCGCGACAGTGAAACCCTATGTCAGAGACACTGAGAAGAAGCCCCAATGTTCCCTCCAGGCACTTTCAGTGTGGGTGCCTTCTCCACGTGGTTCCTGGTTTCACTGCGGCTCTGAAGAGAATGTTAGCAAAGAGGTAACCGGGACAGTGAAAACAGTACTCAAAGACAGGGAGAGCAAGCTCTCTCTTGGCACTTTGGATGTGGGACATACAGCGAGATGTTTGCTGCTTTTGCGTTTGGCTGTTGGGAGATTTACAGCACAAAGATATCTAGTTGATTTGAAGCAGTTCCGAGAAAGTCTAAACATAATCCCCACTTCTCCCTCCTGGCACTTTCCATGTGGGAGATATAGCAGGATGTATATTGGTTTTGAGGACAACTCAATGGACAGTGTAGGGAGAAAAGGTCCTGGCTCCTTGAATGCCGTTTCTGGAGACACTGCGATCAATGTGGGAGATATGTCAAGATGTGTGTTTGTTTTGAGGACGTCTCTCTGGAGAGTCTTAGCAAAGAGGTCACACAGATAATCAGAGCAATTCTCAGAGACACTGAGAACAAGCTCCACAATTCCCTCCTGGCACTTTCCCTGTAGGAGATACCGCAAGACGTTTCTGTACATTGGGCACAGCGCTCTGCACGGTGTTAGCAGAGACTTTCCCGCGACAGTGAAACCCTATGTCAGAGACACTGAGAAGAAGCCCCAATGTTCCCTCCAGGCACTTTCAGTGTGGGTGCCTTCTCCACGTGGTTCCTGGTTTCACTGCGGCTCTGAAGAGAATGTTAGCAAAGAGGTAACCGGGACAGTGAAAACAGTACTCAAAGACAGGGAGAGCAAGCTCTCTCTTGGCACTTTGGATGTGGGACATACAGCGAGATGTTTGCTGCTTTTGCGTTTGGCTGTTGGGAGATTTACAGCACAAAGATATCTAGTTGATTTGAAGCAGTTCCGAGAAAGTCTAAACATAATCCCCACTTCTCCCTCCTGGCACTTTCCATGTGGGAGATATAGCAGGATGTATATTGGTTTTGAGGACAACTCAATGGACAGTGTAGGGAGAAAAGGTCCTGGCTCCTTGAATGCCGTTTCTGGAGACACTGCGATCAATGTGGGAGATATGTCAAGATGTGTGTTTGTTTTGAGGACGTCTCTCTGGAGAGTCTTAGCAAAGAGGTCACACAGATAATCAGAGCAATTCTCAGAGACACTGAGAACAAGCTCCACAATTCCCTCCTGGCACTTTCCCTGTAGGAGATACCGCAAGACGTTTCTGTACATTGGGCACAGCGCTCTGCACGGTGTTAGCAGAGACTTTCCCGGGACAGTGAAACCCTATGTCAGAGACACTGAGAAGAAGCCCCAATGTTCCCTCCAGGCACTTTCAGTGTGGGTGCCTTCTCCACGTGGTTCCTGGTTTCACTGCGGCTCTGAAGAGAATGTTAGCAAAGAGGTAACCGGGACAGTGAAAACAGTACTCAAAGACAGGGAGAGCAAGCTCTCTCTTGGCACTTTGGATGTGGGACATACAGCGAGATGTTTGCTGCTTTTGCGTTTGGCTGTTGGGAGATTTACAGCACAAAGATATCTAGTTGATTTGAAGCAGTTCCGAGAAAGTCTAAACATAATCCCCACTTCTCCCTCCTGGCACTTTCCATGTGGGAGATATAGCAGGATGTATATTGGTTTTGAGGACAACTCAATGGACAGTGTAGGGAGAAAAGGTCCTGGCTCCTTGAATGCCGTTTCTGGAGACACTGCGATCAATGTGGGAGATATGTCAAGATGTGTGTTTGTTTTGAGGACGTCTCTCTGGAGAGTCTTAGCAAAGAGGTCACACAGATAATCAGAGCAATTCTCAGAGACACTGAGAACAAGCTCCACAATTCCCTCCTGGCACTTTCCCTGTAGGAGATACCGCAAGACGTTTCTGTACATTGGGCACAGCGCTCTGCACGGTGTTAGCAGAGACTTTCCCGGGACAGTGAAACCCTATGTCAGAGACACTGAGAAGAAGCCCCAATGTTCCCTCCAGGCACTTTCAGTGTGGGTGCCTTCTCCACGTGGTTCCTGGTTTCACTGCGGCTCTGAAGAGAATGTTAGCAAAGAGGTAACCGGGACAGTGAAAACAGTACTCAAAGACAGGGAGAGCAAGCTCTCTCTTGGCACTTTGGATGTGGGACATACAGCGAGATGTTTGCTGCTTTTGCGTTTGGCTGTTGGGAGATTTACAGCACAAAGATATCTAGTTGATTTGAAGCAGTTCCGAGAAAGTCTAAACATAATCCCCACTTCTCCCTCCTGGCACTTTCCATGTGGGAGATATAGCAGGATGTATATTGGTTTTGAGGACAACTCAATGGACAGTGTAGGGAGAAAAGGTCCTGGCTCCTTGAATGCCGTTTCTGGAGACACTGCGATCAATGTGGGAGATATGTCAAGATGTGTGTTTGTTTTGAGGACGTCTCTCTGGAGAGTCTTAGCAAAGAGGTCACACAGATAATCAGAGCAATTCTCAGAGACACTGAGAACAAGCTCCACAATTCCCTCCTGGCACTTTCCCTGTAGGAGATACCGCAAGACGTTTCTGTACATTGGGCACAGCGCTCTGCAGGGTGTTAGCAGAGACTTTCCCGGGACAGTGAAACCCTATGTCAGAGACACTGAGAAGAAGCCCCAATGTTCCCTCCAGGCACTTTCAGTGTGGGTGCCTTCTCCACGTGGTTCCTGGTTTCACTGCGGCTCTGAAGAGAATGTTAGCAAAGAGGTAACCGGGACAGTGAAAACAGTACTCAAAGACAGGGAGAGCAAGCTCTCTCTTGGCACTTTGGATGTGGGACATACAGCGAGATGTTTGCTGCTTTTGCGTTTGGCTGTTGGGAGATTTACAGCACAAAGATATCTAGTTGATTTGAAGCAGTTCCGAGAAAGTCTAAACATAATCCCCACTTCTCCCTCCTGGCACTTTCCATGTGGGAGATATAGCAGGATGTATATTGGTTTTGAGGACAACTCAATGGACAGTGTAGGGAGAAAAGGTCCTGGCTCCTTGAATGCCGTTTCTGGAGACACTGCGATCAATGTGGGAGATATGTCAAGATGTGTGTTTGTTTTGAGGACGTCTCTCTGGAGAGTCTTAGCAAAGAGGTCACACAGATAATCAGAGCAATTCTCAGAGACACTGAGAACAAGCTCCACAATTCCCTCCTGGCACTTTCCCTGTAGGAGATACCGCAAGACGTTTCTGTACATTGGGCACAGCGCTCTGCACGGTGTTAGCAGAGACTTTCCCGGGACAGTGAAACCCTATGTCAGAGACACTGAGAAGAAGCCCCAATGTTCCCTCCAGGCACTTTCAGTGTGGGTGCCTTCTCCACGTGGTTCCTGGTTTCACTGCGGCTCTGAAGAGAATGTTAGCAAAGAGGTAACCGGGACCGTGAAAACAGTACTCAAAGACAGGGAGAGCAAGCTCTCTCTTGGCACTTTCGATGTGGGACATACAGCGAGATGTTTGCTGCTTTTGCGTTTGGCTGTTGGGAGATTTACAGCACAAAGATATCTAGTTGATTTGAAGCAGTTCCGAGAAAGTCTAAACATAATCCCCACTTCTCCCTCCTGGCACTTTCCATGTGGGAGATATAGCAGGATGTATATTGGTTTTGAGGACAACTCAATGGACAGTGTAGGGAGAAAAGGTCCTGGCTCCTTGAATGCCGTTTCTGGAGACACTGCGATCAATGTGGGAGATATGTCAAGATGTGTGTTTGTTTTGAGGACGTCTCTCTGGAGAGTCTTAGCAAAGAGGTCACACAGATAATCAGAGCAATTCTCAGAGACACTGAGAACAAGCTCGACAATTCCCTCCTGGCACTTTCCCTGTAGGAGATACCGCAAGACGTTTCTGTACATTGGGCACAGCGCTCTGCACGGTGTTAGCAGAGACTTTCCTGGGACAGTGAAACCCTATGTCAGAGACACTGAGAAGAAGCCCCAATGTTCCCTCCAGGCACTTTCAGTGTGGGTGCCTTCTCCACGTGGTTCCTGGTTTCACTGCGGCTCTGAAGAGAATGTTAGCAAAGAGGTAACCGGGACAGTGAAAACAGTACTCAAAGACAGGGAGAGCAAGCTCTCTCTTGGCACTTTGGATGTGGGACATACAGCGAGATGTTTGCTGCTTTTGCGTTTGGCTGTTGGGAGATTTACAGCACAAAGATATCTAGTTGATTTGAAGCAGTTCCGAGAAAGTCTAAACATAATCCCCACTTCTCCCTCCTGGCACTTTCCATGTGGGAGATATAGCAGGATGTATATTGGTTTTGAGGACAACTCAATGGACAGTGTAGGGAGAAAAGGTCCTGGCTCCTTGAATGCCGTTTCTGGAGACACTGCGATCAATGTGGGAGATATGTCAAGATGTGTGTTTGTTTTGAGGACGTCTCTCTGGAGAGTCTTAGCAAAGAGGTCACACAGATAATCAGAGCAATTCTCAGAGACACTGAGAACAAGCTCCACAATTCCCTCCTGGCACTTTCCCTGTAGGAGATACCGCAAGACGTTTCTGTAGATTGGGCACAGCGCTCTGCAGGGTGTTAGCAGAGACTTTCCCGGGACAGTGAAACCCTATGTCAGAGACACTGAGAAGAAGCCCCAATGTTCCCTCCAGGCACTTTCAGTGTGGGTGCCTTCTCCACGTGGTTCCTGGTTTCACTGCGGCTCTGAAGAGAATGTTAGCAAAGAGGTAACCGGGACAGTGAAAACAGTACTCAAAGACAGGGAGAGCAAGCTCTCTCTTGGCACTTTGGATGTGGGACATACAGCGAGATGTTTGCTGCTTTTGCGTTTGGCTGTTGGGAGATTTACAGCACAAAGATATCTAGTTGATTTGAAGCAGTTCCGAGAAAGTCTAAACATAATCGCCACTTCTCCCTCCTGGCACTTTCCATGTGGGAGATATAGCAGGATGTATATTGGTTTTGAGGACAACTCAATGGACAGTGTAGGGAGAAAAGGTCCTGGCTCCTTGAATGCCGTTTCTGGAGACACTGCGATCAATGTGGGAGATATGTCAAGATGTGTGTTTGTTTTGAGGACGTCTCTCTGGAGAGTCTTAGCAAAGAGGTCACACAGATAATCAGAGCAATTCTCAGAGACACTGAGAACAAGCTCCACAATTCCCTCCTGGCACTTTCCCTGTAGGAGATACCGCAAGACGTTTCTGTACATTGGGCACAGCGCTCTGCACGGTGTTAGCAGAGACTTTCCCGCGACAGTGAAACCCTATGTCAGAGACACTGAGAAGAAGCCCCAATGTTCCCTCCAGGCACTTTCAGTGTGGGTGCCTTCTCCACGTGGTTCCTGGTTTCACTGCGGCTCTGAAGAGAATGTTAGCAAAGAGGTAACCGGGACAGTGAAAACAGTACTCAAAGACAGGGAGAGCAAGCTCTCTCTTGGCACTTTGGATGTGGGACATACAGCGAGATGTTTGCTGCTTTTGCGTTTGGCTGTTGGGAGATTTACAGCACAAAGATATCTAGTTGATTTGAAGCAGTTCCGAGAAAGTCTAAACATAATCCCCACTTCTCCCTCCTGGCACTTTCCATGTGGGAGATCTAGCAGGATGTATATTGGTTTTGAGGACAACTCAATGGACAGTGTAGGGAGAAAAGTTCCTGGCTCCTTGAATGCCGTTTCTGGAGACACTGCGATCAATGTGGGAGATATGTCAAGATGTGTGTTTGTTTTGAGGACGTCTCTCTGGAGAGTCTTAGCAAAGAGGTCACACAGATAATCAGAGCAATTCTCAGAGACACTGAGAACAAGCTCCACAATTCCCTCCTGGCACTTTCCCTGTAGGAGATACCGCAAGACGTTTCTGTACATTGGGCACAGCGCTCTGCACGGTGTTAGCAGAGACTTTCCCGGGACAGTGAAACCCTATGTCAGAGACACTGAGAAGAAGCCCCAATGTTCCCTCCAGGCACTTTCAGTGTGGGTGCCTTCTCCACGTGGTTCCTGGTTTCACTGCGGCTCTGAAGAGAATGTTAGCAAAGAGGTAACCGGGACCGTGAAAACAGTACTCAAAGACAGGGAGAGCAAGCTCTCTCTTGGCACTTTCGATGTGGGACATACAGCGAGATGTTTGCTGCTTTTGCGCTTGGCTGTTGGGAGATTTACAGCACAAAGATATCTAGTTGATTTGAAGCAGTTCCGAGAAAGTCTAAACATAATCGCCACTTCTCCCTCCTGGCACTTTCCATGTGGGAGATATAGCAGGATGTATATTGGTTTTGAGGACAACTCAATGGACAGTGTAGGGAGAAAAGGTCCTGGCTCCTTGAATGCCGTTTCTGGAGACACTGCGATCAATGTGGGAGATATGTCAAGATGTGTGTTTGTTTTGAGGACGTCTCTCTGGAGAGTCTTAGCAAAGAGGTCACACAGATAATCAGAGCAATTCTCAGAGACACTGAGAACAAGCTCCACAATTCCCTCCTGGCACTTTCCCTGTAGGAGATACCGCAAGACGTTTCTGTACATTGGGCACAGCGCTCTGCACGGTGTTAGCAGAGACTTTCCCGCGACAGTGAAACCCTATGTCAGAGACACTGAGAAGAAGCCCCAATGTTCCCTCCAGGCACTTTCAGTGTGGGTGCCTTCTCCACGTGGTTCCTGGTTTCACTGCGGCTCTGAAGAGAATGTTAGCAAAGAGGTAACCGGGACAGTGAAAACAGTACTCAAAGACAGGGAGAGCAAGCTCTCTCTTGGCACTTTGGATGTGGGACATACAGCGAGATGTTTGCTGCTTTTGCGTTTGGCTGTTGGGAGATTTACAGCACAAAGATATCTAGTTGATTTGAAGCAGTTCCGAGAAAGTCTAAACATAATCCCCACTTCTCCCTCCTGGCACTTTCCATGTGGGAGATATAGCAGGATGTATATTGGTTTTGAGGACAACTCAATGGACAGTGTAGGGAGAAAAGGTCCTGGCTCCTTGAATGCCGTTTCTGGAGACACTGCGATCAATGTGGGAGATATGTCAAGATGTGTGTTTGTTTTGAGGACGTCTCTCTGGAGAGTCTTAGCAAAGAGGTCACACAGATAATCAGAGCAATTCTCAGAGACACTGAGAACAAGCTCCACAATTCCCTCCTGGCACTTTCCCTGTAGGAGATACCGCAAGACGTTTCTGTACATTGGGCACAGCGCTCTGCACGGTGTTAGCAGAGACTTTCCCGGGACAGTGAAACCCTATGTCAGAGACACTGAGAAGAAGCCCCAATGTTCCCTCCAGGCACTTTCAGTGTGGGTGCCTTCTCCACGTGGTTCCTGGTTTCACTGCGGCTCTGAAGAGAATGTTAGCAAAGAGGTAACCGGGACAGTGAAAACAGTACTCAAAGACAGGGAGAGCAAGCTCTCTCTTGGCACTTTGGATGTGGGACATACAGCGAGATGTTTGCTGCTTTTGCGTTTGGCTGTTGGGAGATTTACAGCACAAAGATATCTAGTTGATTTGAAGCAGTTCCGAGAAAGTCTAAACATAATCCCCACTTCTCCCTCCTGGCACTTTCCATGTGGGAGATATAGCAGGATGTATATTGGTTTTGAGGACAACTCAATGGACAGTGTAGGGAGAAAAGGTCCTGGCTCCTTGAATGCCGTTTCTGGAGACACTGCGATCAATGTGGGAGATATGTCAAGATGTGTGTTTGTTTTGAGGACGTCTCTCTGGAGAGTCTTAGCAAAGAGGTCACACAGATAATCAGAGCAATTCTCAGAGACACTGAGAACAAGCTCCACAATTCCCTCCTGGCACTTTCCCTGTAGGAGATACCGCAAGACGTTTCTGTACATTGGGCACAGCGCTCTGCAGGGTGTTAGCAGAGACTTTCCCGGGACAGTGAAACCCTATGTCAGAGACACTGAGAAGAAGCCCCAATGTTCCCTCCAGGCACTTTCAGTGTGGGTGCCTTCTCCACGTGGTTCCTGGTTTCACTGCGGCTCTGAAGAGAATGTTAGCAAAGAGGTAACCGGGACAGTGAAAACAGTACTCAAAGACAGGGAGAGCAAGCTCTCTCTTGGCACTTTGGATGTGGGACATACAGCGAGATGTTTGCTGCTTTTGCGTTTGGCTGTTGGGAGATTTACAGCACAAAGATATCTAGTTGATTTGAAGCAGTTCCGAGAAAGTCTAAACATAATCCCCACTTCTCCCTCCTGGCACTTTCCATGTGGGAGATATAGCAGGATGTATATTGGTTTTGAGGACAACTCAATGGACAGTGTAGGGAGAAAAGGTCCTGGCTCCTTGAATGCCGTTTCTGGAGACACTGCGATCAATGTGGGAGATATGTCAAGATGTGTGTTTGTTTTGAGGACGTCTCTCTGGAGAGTCTTAGCAAAGAGGTCACACAGATAATCAGAGCAATTCTCAGAGACACTGAGAACAAGCTCGACAATTCCCTCCTGGCACTTTCCCTGTAGGAGATACCGCAAGACGTTTCTGTACATTGGGCACAGCGCTCTGCACGGTGTTAGCAGAGACTTTCCCGGGACAGTGAAACCCTATGTCAGAGACACTGAGAAGAAGCCCCAATGTTCCCTCCAGGCACTTTCAGTGTGGGTGCCTTCTCCACGTGGTTCCTGGTTTCACTGCGGCTCTGAAGAGAATGTTAGCAAAGAGGTAACCGGGACCGTGAAAACAGTACTCAAAGACAGGGAGAGCAAGCTCTCTCTTGGCACTTTGGATGTGGGACATACAGCGAGATGTTTGCTGCTTTTGCGCTTGGCTGTTGGGAGATTTACAGCACAAAGATATCTAGTTGATTTGAAGCAGTTCCGAGAAAGTCTAAACATAATCCCCACTTCTCCCTCCTGGCACTTTCCATGTGGGAGATCTAGCAGGATGTATATTGGTTTTGAGGACAACTCAATGGACAGTGTAGGGAGAAAAGGTCCTGGCTCCTTGAATGCCGTTTCTGGAGACACTGCGATCAATGTGGGAGATATGTCAAGATGTGTGTTTGTTTTGAGGACGTCTCTCTGGAGAGTCTTAGCAAAGAGGTCACACAGATAATCAGAGCAATTCTCAGAGACACTGAGAACAAGCTCCACAATTCCCTCCTGGCACTTTCCCTGTAGGAGATACCGCAAGACGTTTCTGTAGATTGGGCACAGCGCTCTGCAGGGTGTTAGCAGAGACTTTCCCGCGACAGTGAAACCCTATGTCAGAGACACTGAGAAGAAGCCCCAATGTTCCCTCCAGGCACTTTCAGTGTGGGTGCCTTCTCCACGTGGTTCCTGGTTTCACTGCGGCTCTGAAGAGAATGTTAGCAAAGAGGTAACCGGGACAGTGAAAACAGTACTCAAAGACAGGGAGAGCAAGCTCTCTCTTGGCACTTTGGATGTGGGACATACAGCGAGATGTTTGCTGCTTTTGCGTTTGGCTGTTGGGAGATTTACAGCACAAAGATATCTAGTTGATTTGAAGCAGTTCCGAGAAAGTCTAAACATAATCCCCACTTCTCCCTCCTGGCACTTTCCATGTGGGAGATATAGCAGGATGTATATTGGTTTTGAGGACAACTCAATGGACAGTGTAGGGAGAAAAGGTCCTGGCTCCTTGAATGCCGTTTCTGGAGACACTGCGATCAATGTGGGAGATATGTCAAGATGTGTGTTTGTTTTGAGGACGTCTCTCTGGAGAGTCTTAGCAAAGAGGTCACACAGATAATCAGAGCAATTCTCAGAGACACTGAGAACAAGCTCCACAATTCCCTCCTGGCACTTTCCCTGTAGGAGATACCGCAAGACGTTTCTGTACATTGGGCACAGCGCTCTGCACGGTGTTAGCAGAGACTTTCCCGGGACAGTGAAACCCTATGTCAGAGACACTGAGAAGAAGCCCCAATGTTCCCTCCAGGCACTTTCAGTGTGGGTGCCTTCTCCACGTGGTTCCTGGTTTCACTGCGGCTCTGAAGAGAATGTTAGCAAAGAGGTAACCGGGACAGTGAAAACAGTACTCAAAGACAGGGAGAGCAAGCTCTCTCTTGGCACTTTCGATGTGGGACATACAGCGAGATGTTTGCTGCTTTTGCGTTTGGCTGTTGGGAGATTTACAGCACAAAGATATCTAGTTGATTTGAAGCAGTTCCGAGAAAGTCTAAACATAATCCCCACTTCTCCCTCCTGGCACTTTCCATGTGGGAGATATAGCAGGATGTATATTGGTTTTGAGGACAACTCAATGGACAGTGTAGGGAGAAAAGGTCCTGGCTCCTTGAATGCCGTTTCTGGAGACACTGCGATCAATGTGGGAGATATGTCAAGATGTGTGTTTGTTTTGAGGACGTCTCTCTGGAGAGTCTTAGCAAAGAGGTCACACAGATAATCAGAGCAATTCTCAGAGACACTGAGAACAAGCTCCACAATTCCCTCCTGGCACTTTCCCTGTAGGAGATAACGCAAGATGTTTCTGTACATTGGGCACAGCGCTCTGCACGGTGTTAGAAGAGACTTTCCCGGGACAGTGAAACCCTATGTCAGAGACACTGAGAAGAAGCCCCAATGTTCCCTCCAGGCACTTTCAGTGTGGGTGCCTTCTCCACGTGGTTCCTGGTTTCACTGCGGCTCTGAAGAGAATGTTAGCAAAGAGGTAACCGGGACAGTGAAAACAGTACTCAAAGACAGGGAGAGCAAGCTCTCTCTTGGCACTTTGGATGTGGGACATACAGCGAGATGTTTGCTGCTTTTGCGTTTGGCTGTTGGGAGATTTACAGCACAAAGATATCTAGTTGATTTGAAGCAGTTCCGAGAAAGTCTAAACATAATCCCCACTTCTCCCTCCTGGCACTTTCCATGTGGGAGATATAGCAGGATGTATATTGGTTTTGAGGACAACTCAATGGACAGTGTAGGGAGAAAAGGTCCTGGCTCCTTGAATGCCGTTTCTGGAGACACTGCGATCAATGTGGGAGATATGTCAAGATGTGTGTTTGTTTTGAGGACGTCTCTCTGGAGAGTCTTAGCAAAGAGGTCACACAGATAATCAGAGCAATTCTCAGAGACACTGAGAACAAGCTCCACAATTCCCTCCTGGCACTTTCCCTGTAGGAGATACCGCAAGACGTTTCTGTAGATTGGGCACAGCGCTCTGCAGGGTGTTAGCAGAGACTTTCCCGCGACAGTGAAACCCTATGTCAGAGACACTGAGAAGAAGCCCCAATGTTCCCTCCAGGCACTTTCAGTGTGGGTGCCTTCTCCACGTGGTTCCTGGTTTCACTGCGGCTCTGAAGAGAATGTTAGCAAAGAGGTAACCGGGACAGTGAAAACAGTACTCAAAGACAGGGAGAGCAAGCTCTCTCTTGGCACTTTGGATGTGGGACATACAGCGAGATGTTTGCTGCTTTTGCGTTTGGCTGTTGGGAGATTTACAGCACAAAGATATCTAGTTGATTTGAAGCAGTTCCGAGAAAGTCTAAACATAATCCCCACTTCTCCCTCCTGGCACTTTCCATGTGGGAGATATAGCAGGATGTATATTGGTTTTGAGGACAACTCAATGGACAGTGTAGGGAGAAAAGGTCCTGGCTCCTTGAATGCCGTTTCTGGAGACACTGCGATCAATGTGGGAGATATGTCAAGATGTGTGTTTGTTTTGAGGACGTCTCTCTGGAGAGTCTTAGCAAAGAGGTCACACAGATAATCAGAGCAATTCTCAGAGACACTGAGAACAAGCTCCACAATTCCCTCCTGGCACTTTCCCTGTAGGAGATACCGCAAGACGTTTCTGTACATTGGGCACAGCGCTCTGCACGGTGTTAGCAGAGACTTTCCCGGGACAGTGAAACCCTATGTCAGAGACACTGAGAAGAAGCCCCAATGTTCCCTCCAGGCACTTTCAGTGTGGGTGCCTTCTCCACGTGGTTCCTGGTTTCACTGCGGCTCTGAAGAGAATGTTAGCAAAGAGGTAACCGGGACAGTGAAAACAGTACTCAAAGACAGGGAGAGCAACCTCTCTCTTGGCACTTTGGATGTGGGACATACAGCGAGATGTTTGCTGCTTTTGCGTTTGGCTGTTGGGAGATTTACAGCACAAAGATATCTAGTTGATTTGAAGCAGTTCCGAGAAAGTCTAAACATAATCCCCACTTCTCCCTCCTGGCACTTTCTATGTGGGAGATATAGCAGGATGTATATTGGTTTTGAGGACAACTCAATGGACAGTGTAGGGAGAAAAGGTCCTGGCTCCTTGAATGCCGTTTCTGGAGACACTGCGATCAATGTGGGAGATATGTCAAGATGTGTGTTTGTTTTGAGGACGTCTCTCTGGAGAGTCTTAGCAAAGAGGTCACACAGATAATCAGAGCAATTCTCAGAGACACTGAGAACAAGCTCCACAATTCCCTCCTGGCACTTTCCCTGTAGGAGATACCGCAAGACGTTTCTGTACATTGGGCACAGCGCTCTGCACGGTGTTAGCAGAGACTTTCCCGGGACAGTGAAACCCTATGTCAGAGACACTGAGAAGAAGCCCCAATGTTCCCTCCAGGCACTTTCAGTGTGGGTGCCTTCTCCACGTGGTTCCTGGTTTCACTGCGGCTCTGAAGAGAATGTTAGCAAAGAGGTAACCGGGACAGTGAAAACAGTACTCAAAGACAGGGAGAGCAAGCTCTCTCTTGGCACTTTGGATGTGGGACATACAGCGAGATGTTTGCTGCTTTTGCGTTTGGCTGTTGGGAGATTTACAGCACAAAGATATCTAGTTGATTTGAAGCAGTTCCGAGAAAGTCTAAACATAATCGCCACTTCTCCCTCCTGGCACTTTCCATGTGGGAGATATAGCAGGATGTATATTGGTTTTGAGGACAACTCAATGGACAGTGTAGGGAGAAAAGGTCCTGGCTCCTTGAATGCCGTTTCTGGAGACACTGCGATCAATGTGGGAGATATGTCAAGATGTGTGTTTGTTTTGAGGACGTCTCTCTGGAGAGTCTTAGCAAAGAGGTCACACAGATAATCAGAGCAATTCTCAGAGACACTGAGAACAAGCTCCACAATTCCCTCCTGGCACTTTCCCTGTAGGAGATACCGCAAGACGTTTCTGTACATTGGGCACAGCGCTCTGCACGGTGTTAGCAGAGACTTTCCCGGGACAGTGAAACCCTATGTCAGAGACACTGAGAAGAAGCCCCAATGTTCCCTCCAGGCACTTTCAGTGTGGGTGCCTTCTCCACGTGGTTCCTGGTTTCACTGCGGCTCTGAAGAGAATGTTAGCAAAGAGGTAACCGGGACAGTGAAAACAGTACTCAAAGACAGGGAGAGCAAGCTCTCTCTTGGCACTTTGGATGTGGGACATACAGCGAGATGTTTGCTGCTTTTGCGTTTGGCTGTTGGGAGATTTACAGCACAAAGATATCTAGTTGATTTGAAGCAGTTCCGAGAAAGTCTAAACATAATCCCCACTTCTCCCTCCTGGCACTTTCCATGTGGGAGATATAGCAGGATGTATATTGGTTTTGAGGACAACTCAATGGACAGTGTAGGGAGAAAAGGTCCTGGCTCCTTGAATGCCGTTTCTGGAGACACTGCGATCAATGTGGGAGATATGTCAAGATGTGTGTTTGTTTTGAGGACGTCTCTCTGGAGAGTCTTAGCAAAGAGGTCACACAGATAATCAGAGCAATTCTCAGAGACACTGAGAACAAGCTCCACAATTCCCTCCTGGCACTTTCCCTGTAGGAGATACCGCAAGACGTTTCTGTACATTGGGCACAGCGCTCTGCACGGTGTTAGCAGAGACTTTCCCGGGACAGTGAAACCCTATGTCAGAGACACTGAGAAGAAGCCCCAATGTTCCCTCCAGGCACTTTCAGTGTGGGTGCCTTCTCCACGTGGTTCCTGGTTTCACTGCGGCTCTGAAGAGAATGTTAGCAAAGAGGTAACCGGGACAGTGAAAACAGTACTCAAAGACAGGGAGAGCAACCTCTCTCTTGGCACTTTGGATGTGGGACATACAGCGAGATGTTTGCTGCTTTTGCGTTTGGCTGTCGGGAGATTTACAGCACAAAGATATCTAGTTGATTTGAAGCAGTTCCGAGAAAGTCTAAACATAATCCCCACTTCTCCCTCCTGGCACTTTCTATGTGGGAGATATAGCAGGATGTATATTGGTTTTGAGGACAACTCAATGGACAGTGTAGGGAGAAAAGGTCCTGGCTCCTTGAATGCCGTTTCTGGAGACACTGCGATCAATGTGGGAGATATGTCAAGATGTGTGTTTGTTTTGAGGACGTCTCTCTGGAGAGTCTTAGCAAAGAGGTCACACAGATAATCAGAGCAATTCTCAGAGACACTGAGAACAAGCTCCACAATTCCCTCCTGGCACTTTCCCTGTAGGAGATACCGCAAGACGTTTCTGTACATTGGGCACAGCGCTCTGCACGGTGTTAGCAGAGACTTTCCCGGGACAGTGAAACCCTATGTCAGAGACACTGAGAAGAAGCCCCAATGTTCCCTCCAGGCACTTTCAGTGTGGGTGCCTTCTCCACGTGGTTCCTGGTTTCACTGCGGCTCTGAAGAGAATGTTAGCAAAGAGGTAACCGGGACAGTGAAAACAGTACTCAAAGACAGGGAGAGCAAGCTCTCTCTTGGCACTTTGGATGTGGGACATACAGCGAGATGTTTGCTGCTTTTGCGTTTGGCTGTTGGGAGATTTACAGCACAAAGATATCTAGTTGATTTGAAGCAGTTCCGAGAAAGTCTAAACATAATCGCCACTTCTCCCTCCTGGCACTTTCCATGTGGGAGATATAGCAGGATGTATATTGGTTTTGAGGACAACTCAATGGACAGTGTAGGGAGAAAAGGTCCTGGCTCCTTGAATGCCGTTTCTGGAGACACTGCGATCAATGTGGGAGATATGTCAAGATGTGTGTTTGTTTTGAGGACGTCTCTCTGGAGAGTCTTAGCAAAGAGGTCACACAGATAATCAGAGCAATTCTCAGAGACACTGAGAACAAGCTCCACAATTCCCTCCTGGCACTTTCCCTGTAGGAGATACCGCAAGACGTTTCTGTACATTGGGCACAGCGCTCTGCATGGTGTTAGCAGAGACTTTCCCGGGACAGTGAAACCCTATGTCAGAGACACTGAGAAGAAGCCCCAATGTTCCCTCCAGGCACTTTCAGTGTGGGTGCCTTCTCCACGTGGTTCCTGGTTTCACTGCGGCTCTGAAGAGAATGTTAGCAAAGAGGTAACCGGGACAGTGAAAACAGTACTCAAAGACAGGGAGAGCAAGCTCTCTCTTGGCACTTTGGATGTGGGACATACAGCGAGATGTTTGCTGCTTTTGCGTTTGGCTGTTGGGAGATTTACAGCACAAAGATATCTAGTTGATTTGAAGCAGTTCCGAGAAAGTCTAAACATAATCCCCACTTCTCCCTCCTGGCACTTTCCATGTGGGAGATATAGCAGGATGTATATTGGTTTTGAGGACAACTCAATGGACAGTGTAGGGAGAAAAGGTCCTGGCTCCTTGAATGCCGTTTCTGGAGACACTGCGATCAATGTGGGAGATATGTCAAGATGTGTGTTTGTTTTGAGGACGTCTCTCTGGAGAGTCTTAGCAAAGAGGTCACACAGATAATCAGAGCAATTCTCAGAGACACTGAGAACAAGCTCCACAATTCCCTCCTGGCACTTTCCCTGTAGGAGATACCGCAAGACGTTTCTGTACATTGGGCACAGCGCTCTGCACGGTGTTAGCAGAGACTTTCCCGGGACAGTGAAACCCTATGTCAGAGACACTGAGAAGAAGCCCCAATGTTCCCTCCAGGCACTTTCAGTGTGGGTGCCTTCTCCACGTGGTTCCTGGTTTCACTGCGGCTCTGAAGAGAATGTTAGCAAAGAGGTAACCGGGACCGTGAAAACAGTACTCAAAGACAGGGAGAGCAAGCTCTCTCTTGGCACTTTCGATGTGGGACATACAGCGAGATGTTTGCTGCTTTTGCGCTTGGCTGTTGGGAGATTTACAGCACAAAGATATCTAGTTGATTTGAAGCAGTTCCGAGAAAGTCTAAACATAATCCCCACTTCTCCCTCCTGGCACTTTCCATGTGGGAGATATAGCAGGATGTATATTGGTTTTGAGGACAACTCAATGGACAGTGTAGGGAGAAAAGGTCCTGGCTCCTTGAATGCCGTTTCTGGAGACACTGCGATCAATGTGGGAGATATGTCAAGATGTGTGTTTGTTTTGAGGACGTCTCTCTGGAGAGTCTTAGCAAAGAGGTCACACAGATAATCAGAGCAATTCTCAGAGACACTGAGAACAAGCTCGACAATTCCCTCCTGGCACTTTCCCTGTAGGAGATACCGCAAGACGTTTCTGTAGATTGGGCACAGCGCTCTGCACGGTGTTAGCAGAGACTTTCCCGGGACAGTGAAACCCTATGTCAGAGACACTGAGAAGAAGCCCCAATGTTCCCTCCAGGCACTTTCAGTGTGGGTGCCTTCTCCACGTGGTTCCTGGTTTCACTGCGGCTCTGAAGAGAATGTTAGCAAAGAGGTAACCGGGACAGTGAAAACAGTACTCAAAGACAGGGAGAGCAAGCTCTCTCTTGGCACTTTGGATGTGGGACATACAGCGAGATGTTTGCTGCTTTTGCGCTTGGCTGTTGGGAGATTTACAGCACAAAGATATCTAGTTGATTTGAAGCAGTTCCGAGAAAGTCTAAACATAATCCCCACTTCTCCCTCCTGGCACTTTCCATGTGGGAGATATAGCAGGATGTATATTGGTTTTGAGGACAACTCAATGGACAGTGTAGGGAGAAAAGGTCCTGGCTCCTTGAATGCCGTTTCTGGAGACACTGCGATCAATGTGGGAGATATGTCAAGATGTGTGTTTGTTTTGAGGACGTCTCTCTGGAGAGTCTTAGCAAAGAGGTCACACAGATAATCAGAGCAATTCTCAGAGACACTGAGAACAAGCTCCACAATTCCCTCCTGGCACTTTCCCTGTAGGAGATACCGCAAGACGTTTCTGTAGATTGGGCACAGCGCTCTGCAGGGTGTTAGCAGAGACTTTCCCGGGACAGTGAAACCCTATGTCAGAGACACTGAGAAGAAGCCCCAATGTTCCCTCCAGGCACTTTCAGTGTGGGTGCCTTCTCCACGTGGTTCCTGGTTTCACTGCGGCTCTGAAGAGAATGTTAGCAAAGAGGTAACCGGGACAGTGAAAACAGTACTCAAAGACAGGGAGAGCAACCTCTCTCTTGGCACTTTGGATGTGGGACATACAGCGAGATGTTTGCTGCTTTTGCGTTTGGCTGTTGGGAGATTTACAGCACAAAGATATCTAGTTGATTTGAAGCAGTTCCGAGAAAGTCTAAACATAATCCCCACTTCTCCCTCCTGGCACTTTCCATGTGGGAGATATAGCAGGATGTATATTGGTTTTGAGGACAACTCAATGGACAGTGTAGGGAGAAAAGGTCCTGGCTCCTTGAATGCCGTTTCTGGAGACACTGCGATCAATGTGGGAGATATGTCAAGATGTGTGTTTGTTTTGAGGACGTCTCTCTGGAGAGTCTTAGCAAAGAGGTCACACAGATAATCAGAGCAATTCTCAGAGACACTGAGAACAAGCTCCACAATTCCCTCCTGGCACTTTCCCTGTAGGAGATACCGCAAGACGTTTCTGTACATTGGGCACAGCGCTCTGCAGGGTGTTAGCAGAGACTTTCCCGGGACAGTGAAACCCTATGTCAGAGACACTGAGAAGAAGCCCCAATGTTCCCTCCAGGCACTTTCAGTGTGGGTGCCTTCTCCACGTGGTTCCTGGTTTCACTGCGGCTCTGAAGAGAATGTTAGCAAAGAGGTAACCGGGACAGTGAAAACAGTACTCAAAGACAGGGAGAGCAAGCTCTCTCTTGGCACTTTGGATGTGGGACATACAGCGAGATGTTTGCTGCTTTTGCGCTTGGCTGTTGGGAGATTTACAGCACAAAGATATCTAGTTGATTTGAAGCAGTTCCGAGAAAGTCTAAACATAATCCCCACTTCTCCCTCCTGGCACTTTCCATGTGGGAGATATAGCAGGATGTATATTGGTTTTGAGGACAACTCAATGGACAGTGTAGGGAGAAAAGGTCCTGGCTCCTTGAATGCCGTTTCTGGAGACACTGCGATCAATGTGGGAGATATGTCAAGATGTGTGTTTGTTTTGAGGACGTCTCTCTGGAGAGTCTTAGCAAAGAGGTCACACAGATAATCAGAGCAATTCTCAGAGACACTGAGAACAAGCTCCACAATTCCCTCCTGGCACTTTCCCTGTAGGAGATACCGCAAGACGTTTCTGTACATTGGGCACAGCGCTCTGCACGGTGTTAGCAGAGACTTTCCCGGGACAGTGAAACCCTATGTCAGAGACACTGAGAAGAAGCCCCAATGTTCCCTCCAGGCACTTTCAGTGTGGGTGCCTTCTCCACGTGGTTCCTGGTTTCACTGCGGCTCTGAAGAGAATGTTAGCAAAGAGGTAACCGGGACAGTGAAAACAGTACTCAAAGACAGGGAGAGCAAGCTCTCTCTTGGCACTTTCGATGTGGGACATACAGCGAGATGTTTGCTGCTTTTGCGTTTGGCTGTCGGGAGATTTACAGCACAAAGATATCTAGTTGATTTGAAGCAGTTCCGAGAAAGTCTAAACATAATCCCCACTTCTCCCTCCTGGCACTTTCCATGTGGGAGATCTAGCAGGATGTATATTGGTTTTGAGGACAACTCAATGGACAGTGTAGGGAGAAAAGGTCCTGGCTCCTTGAATGCCGTTTCTGGAGACACTGCGATCAATGTGGGAGATATGTCAAGATGTGTGTTTGTTTTGAGGACGTCTCTCTGGAGAGTCTTAGCAAAGAGGTCACACAGATAATCAGAGCAATTCTCAGAGACACTGAGAACAAGCTCCACAATTCCCTCCTGGCACTTTCCCTGTAGGAGATACCGCAAGACGTTTCTGTACATTGGGCACAGCGCTCTGCACGGTGTTAGCAGAGACTTTCCCGGGACAGTGAAACCCTATGTCAGAGACACTGAGAAGAAGCCCCAATGTTCCCTCCAGGCACTTTCAGTGTGGGTGCCTTCTCCACGTGGTTCCTGGTTTCACTGCGGCTCTGAAGAGAATGTTAGCAAAGAGGTAACCGGGACCGTGAAAACAGTACTCAAAGACAGGGAGAGCAAGCTCTCTCTTGGCACTTTCGATGTGGGACATACAGCGAGATGTTTGCTGCTTTTGCGCTTGGCTGTTGGGAGATTTACAGCACAAAGATATCTAGTTGATTTGAAGCAGTTCCGAGAAAGTCTAAACATAATCCCCACTTCTCCCTCCTGGCACTTTCCATGTGGGAGATCTAGCAGGATGTATATTGGTTTTGAGGACAACTCAATGGACAGTGTAGGGAGAAAAGGTCCTGGCTCCTTGAATGCCGTTTCTGGAGACACTGCGATCAATGTGGGAGATATGTCAAGATGTGTGTTTGTTTTGAGGACGTCTCTCTGGAGAGTCTTAGCAAAGAGGTCACACAGATAATCAGAGCAATTCTCAGAGACACTGAGAACAAGCTCCACAATTCCCTCCTGGCACTTTCCCTGTAGGAGATACCGCAAGACGTTTCTGTACATTGGGCACAGCGCTCTGCAGGGTGTTAGCAGAGACTTTCCCGGGACAGTGAAACCCTATGTCAGAGACACTGAGAAGAAGCCCCAATGTTCCCTCCAGGCACTTTCAGTGTGGGTGCCTTCTCCACGTGGTTCCTGGTTTCACTGCGGCTCTGAAGAGAATGTTAGCAAAGAGGTAACCGGGACAGTGAAAACAGTACTCAAAGACAGGGAGAGCAAGCTCTCTCTTGGCACTTTGGATGTGGGACATACAGCGAGATGTTTGCTGCTTTTGCGTTTGGCTGTTGGGAGATTTACAGCACAAAGATATCTAGTTGATTTGAAGCAGTTCCGAGAAAGTCTAAACATAATCCCCACTTCTCCCTCCTGGCACTTTCCATGTGGGAGATATAGCAGGATGTATATTGGTTTTGAGGACAACTCAATGGACAGTGTAGGGAGAAAAGGTCCTGGCTCCTTGAATGCCGTTTCTGGAGACACTGCGATCAATGTGGGAGATATGTCAAGATGTGTGTTTGTTTTGAGGACGTCTCTCTGGAGAGTCTTAGCAAAGAGGTCACACAGATAATCAGAGCAATTCTCAGAGACACTGAGAACAAGCTCCACAATTCCCTCCTGGCACTTTCCCTGTAGGAGATACCGCAAGACGTTTCTGTACATTGGGCACAGCGCTCTGCATGGTGTTAGCAGAGACTTTCCCGCGACAGTGAAACCCTATGTCAGAGACACTGAGAAGAAGCCCCAATGTTCCCTCCAGGCACTTTCAGTGTGGGTGCCTTCTCCACGTGGTTCCTGGTTTCACTGCGGCTCTGAAGAGAATGTTAGCAAAGAGGTAACCGGGACAGTGAAAACAGTACTCAAAGACAGGGAGAGCAAGCTCTCTCTTGGCACTTTGGATGTGGGACATACAGCGAGATGTTTGCTGCTTTTGCGTTTGGCTGTTGGGAGATTTACAGCACAAAGATATCTAGTTGATTTGAAGCAGTTCCGAGAAAGTCTAAACATAATCCCCACTTCTCCCTCCTGGCACTTTCCATGTGGGAGATATAGCAGGATGTATATTGGTTTTGAGGACAACTCAATGGACAGTGTAGGGAGAAAAGGTCCTGGCTCCTTGAATGCCGTTTCTGGAGACACTGCGATCAATGTGGGAGATATGTCAAGATGTGTGTTTGTTTTGAGGACGTCTCTCTGGAGAGTCTTAGCAAAGAGGTCACACAGATAATCAGAGCAATTCTCAGAGACACTGAGAACAAGCTCCACAATTCCCTCCTGGCACTTTCCCTGTAGGAGATACCGCAAGACGTTTCTGTACATTGGGCACAGCGCTCTGCACGGTGTTAGCAGAGACTTTCCCGGGACAGTGAAACCCTATGTCAGAGACACTGAGAAGAAGCCCCAATGTTCCCTCCAGGCACTTTCAGTGTGGGTGCCTTCTCCACGTGGTTCCTGGTTTCACTGCAGCTCTGAAGAGAATGTTAGCAAAGAGGTAACCGGGACAGTGAAAACAGTACTCAAAGACAGGGAGAGCAAGCTCTCTCTTGGCACTTTCGATGTGGGACATACAGCGAGATGTTTGCTGCTTTTGCGTTCGGCTGTTGGGAGATTTACAGCACAAAGATATCTAGTTGATTTGAAGCAGTTCCGAGAAAGTCTAAACATAATCCCCACTTCTCCCTCCTGGCACTTTCCATGTGGGAGATATAGCAGGATGTATATTGGTTTTGAGGACAACTCAATGGACAGTGTAGGGAGAAAAGGTCCTGGCTCCTTGAATGCCGTTTCTGGAGACACTGCGATCAATGTGGGAGATATGTCAAGATGTGTGTTTGTTTTGAGGACGTCTCTCTGGAGAGTCTTAGCAAAGAGGTCACACAGATAATCAGAGCAATTCTCAGAGACACTGAGAACAAGCTCCACAATTCCCTCCTGGCACTTTCCCTGTAGGAGATACCGCAAGACGTTTCTGTACATTGGGCACAGCGCTCTGCACGGTGTTAGCAGAGACTTTCCCGCGACAGTGAAACCCTATGTCAGAGACACTGAGAAGAAGCCCCAATGTTCCCTCCAGGCACTTTCAGTGTGGGTGCCTTCTCCACGTGGTTCCTGGTTTCACTGCGGCTCTGAAGAGAATGTTAGCAAAGAGGTAACCGGGACAGTGAAAACAGTACTCAAAGACAGGGAGAGCAAGCTCTCTCTTGGCACTTTGGATGTGGGACATACAGCGAGATGTTTGCTGCTTTTGCGTTTGGCTGTTGGGAGATTTACAGCACAAAGATATCTAGTTGATTTGAAGCAGTTCCGAGAAAGTCTAAACATAATCCCCACTTCTCCCTCCTGGCACTTTCCATGTGGGAGATATAGCAGGATGTATATTGGTTTTGAGGACAACTCAATGGACAGTGTAGGGAGAAAAGGTCCTGGCTCCTTGAATGCCGTTTCTGGAGACACTGCGATCAATGTGGGAGATATGTCAAGATGTGTGTTTGTTTTGAGGACGGCTCTCTGGAGAGTCTTAGCAAAGAGGTCACACAGATAATCAGAGCAATTCTCAGAGACACTGAGAACAAGCTCCACAATTCCCTCCTGGCACTTTCCCTGTAGGAGATACCGCAAGACGTTTCTGTACATTGGGCACAGCGCTCTGCACGGTGTTAGCAGAGACTTTCCCGGGACAGTGAAACCCTATGTCAGAGACACTGAGAAGAAGCCCCAATGTTCCCTCCAGGCACTTTCAGTGTGGGTGCCTTCTCCACGTGGTTCCTGGTTTCACTGCGGCTCTGAAGAGAATGTTAGCAAAGAGGTAACCGGGACAGTGAAAACAGTACTCAAAGACAGGGAGAGCAAGCTCTCTCTTGGCACTTTGGATGTGGGACATACAGCGAGATGTTTGCTGCTTTTGCGTTTGGCTGTTGGGAGATTTACAGCACAAAGATATCTAGTTGATTTGAAGCAGTTCCGAGAAAGTCTAAACATAATCCCCACTTCTCCCTCCTGGCACTTTCCATGTGGGAGATCTAGCAGGATGTATATTGGTTTTGAGGACAACTCAATGGACAGTGTAGGGAGAAAAGGTCCTGGCTCCTTGAATGCCGTTTCTGGAGACACTGCGATCAATGTGGGAGATATGTCAAGATGTGTGTTTGTTTTGAGGACGTCTCTCTGGAGAGTCTTAGCAAAGAGGTCACACAGATAATCAGAGCAATTCTCAGAGACACTGAGAACAAGCTCCACAATTCCCTCCTGGCACTTTCCCTGTAGGAGATACCGCAAGACGTTTCTGTACATTGGGCACAGCGCTCTGCACGGTGTTAGCAGAGACTTTCCCGGGACAGTGAAACCCTATGTCAGAGACACTGAGAAGAAGCCCCAATGTTCCCTCCAGGCGCTTTCAGTGTGGGTGCCTTCTCCACGTGGTTCCTGGTTTCACTGCGGCTCTGAAGAGAATGTTAGCAAAGAGGTAACCGGGACAGTGAAAACAGTACTCAAAGACAGGGAGAGCAAGCTCTCTCTTGGCACTTTGGATGTGGGACATACAGCGAGATGTTTGCTGCTTTTGCGCTTGGCTGTTGGGAGATTTACAGCACAAAGATATCTAGTTGATTTGAAGCAGTTCCGAGAAAGTCTAAACATAATCCCCACTTCTCCCTCCTGGCACTTTCCATGTGGGAGATATAGCAGGATGTATATTGGTTTTGAGGACAACTCAATGGACAGTGTAGGGAGAAAAGGTCCTGGCTCCTTGAATGCCGTTTCTGGAGACACTGCGATCAATGTGGGAGATATGTCAAGATGTGTGTTTGTTTTGAGGACGTCTCTCTGGAGAGTCTTAGCAAAGAGGTCACACAGATAATCAGAGCAATTCTCAGAGACACTGAGAACAAGCTCCACAATTCCCTCCTGGCACTTTCCCTGTAGGAGATACCGCAAGACGTTTCTGTACATTGGGCACAGCGCTCTGCACGGTGTTAGCAGAGACTTTCCCGGGACAGTGAAACCCTATGTCAGAGACACTGAGAAGAAGCCCCAATGTTCCCTCCAGGCACTTTCAGTGTGGGTGCCTTCTCCACGTGGTTCCTGGTTTCACTGCGGCTCTGAAGAGAATGTTAGCAAAGAGGTAACCGGGACAGTGAAAACAGTACTCAAAGACAGGGAGAGCAAGCTCTCTCTTGGCACTTTCGATGTGGGACATACAGCGAGATGTTTGCTGCTTTTGCGTTTGGCTGTCGGGAGATTTACAGCACAAAGATATCTAGTTGATTTGAAGCAGTTCCGAGAAAGTCTAAACATAATCCCCACTTCTCCCTCCTGGCACTTTCCATGTGGGAGATATAGCAGGATGTATATTGGTTTTGAGGACAACTCAATGGACAGTGTAGGGAGAAAAGGTCCTGGCTCCTTGAATGCCGTTTCTGGAGACACTGCGATCAATGTGGGAGATATGTCAAGATGTGTGTTTGTTTTGAGGACGTCTCTCTGGAGAGTCTTAGCAAAGAGGTCACACAGATAATCAGAGCAATTCTCAGAGACACTGAGAACAAGCTCCACAATTCCCTCCTGGCACTTTCCCTGTAGGAGATACCGCAAGACGTTTCTGTAGATTGGGCACAGCGCTCTGCACGGTGTTAGCAGAGACTTTCCCGGGACAGTGAAACCCTATGTCAGAGACACTGAGAAGAAGCCCCAATGTTCCCTCCAGGCACTTTCAGTGTGGGTGCCTTCTCCACGTGGTTCCTGGTTTCACTGCGGCTCTGAAGAGAATGTTAGCAAAGAGGTAACCGGGACAGTGAAAACAGTACTCAAAGACAGGGAGAGCAAGCTCTCTCTTGGCACTTTGGATGTGGGACATACAGCGAGATGTTTGCTGCTTTTGCGTTTGGCTGTTGGGAGATTTACAGCACAAAGATATCCAGTTGATTTGAAGCAGTTCCGAGAAAGTCTAAACATAATCCCCACTTCTCCCTCCTGGCACTTTCCATGTGGGAGATATAGCAGGATGTATATTGGTTTTGAGGACAACTCAATGGACAGTGTAGGGAGAAAAGGTCCTGGCTCCTTGAATGCCGTTTCTGGAGACACTGCGATCAATGTGGGAGATATGTCAAGATGTGTGTTTGTTTTGAGGACGTCTCTCTGGAGAGTCTTAGCAAAGAGGTCACACAGATAATCAGAGCAATTCTCAGAGACACTGAGAACAAGCTCCACAATTCCCTCCTGGCACTTTCCCTGTAGGAGATACCGCAAGACGTTTCTGTACATTGGGCACAGCGCTCTGCACGGTGTTAGCAGAGACTTTCCCGGGACAGTGAAACCCTATGTCAGAGACACTGAGAAGAAGCCCCAATGTTCCCTCCAGGCACTTTCAGTGTGGGTGCCTTCTCCACGTGGTTCCTGGTTTCACTGCGGCTCTGAAGAGAATGTTAGCAAAGAGGTAACCGGGACAGTGAAAACAGTACTCAAAGACAGGGAGAGCAAGCTCTCTCTTGGCACTTTGGATGTGGGACATACAGCGAGATGTTTGCTGCTTTTGCGCTTGGCTGTTGGGAGATTTACAGCACAAAGATATCTAGTTGATTTGAAGCAGTTCCGAGAAAGTCTAAACATAATCCCCACTTCTCCCTCCTGGCACTTTCCATGTGGGAGATATAGCAGGATGTATATTGGTTTTGAGGACAACTCAATGGACAGTGTAGGGAGAAAAGGTCCTGGCTCCTTGAATGCCGTTTCTGGAGACACTGCGATCAATGTGGGAGATATGTCAAGATGTGTGTTTGTTTTGAGGACGTCTCTCTGGAGAGTCTTAGCAAAGAGGTCACACAGATAATCAGAGCAATTCTCAGAGACACTGAGAACAAGCTCGACAATTCCCTCCTGGCACTTTCCCTGTAGGAGATACCGCAAGACGTTTCTGTACATTGGGCACAGCGCTCTGCACGGTGTTAGCAGAGACTTTCCCGGGACAGTGAAACCCTATGTCAGAGACACTGAGAAGAAGCCCCAATGTTCCCTCCAGGCACTTTCAGTGTGGGTGCCTTCTCCACGTGGTTCCTGGTTTCACTGCGGCTCTGAAGAGAATGTTAGCAAAGAGGTAACCGGGACAGTGAAAACAGTACTCAAAGACAGGGAGAGCAAGCTCTCTCTTGGCACTTTGGATGTGGGACATACAGCGAGATGTTTGCTGCTTTTGCGCTTGGCTGTTGGGAGATTTACAGCACAAAGATATCTAGTTGATTTGAAGCAGTTCCGAGAAAGTCTAAACATAATCGCCACTTCTCCCTCCTGGCACTTTCCATGTGGGAGATATAGCAGGATGTATATTGGTTTTGAGGACAACTCAATGGACAGTGTAGGGAGAAAAGGTCCTGGCTCCTTGAATGCCGTTTCTGGAGACACTGCGATCAATGTGGGAGATATGTCAAGATGTGTGTTTGTTTTGAGGACGTCTCTCTGGAGAGTCTTAGCAAAGAGGTCACACAGATAATCAGAGCAATTCTCAGAGACACTGAGAACAAGCTCCACAATTCCCTCCTGGCACTTTCCCTGTAGGAGATACCGCAAGACGTTTCTGTACATTGGGCACAGCGCTCTGCACGGTGTTAGCAGAGACTTTCCCGCGACAGTGAAACCCTATGTCAGAGACACTGAGAAGAAGCCCCAATGTTCCCTCCAGGCACTTTCAGTGTGGGTGCCTTCTCCACGTGGTTCCTGGTTTCACTGCGGCTCTGAAGAGAATGTTAGCAAAGAGGTAACCGGGACAGTGAAAACAGTACTCAAAGACAGGGAGAGCAAGCTCTCTCTTGGCACTTTGGATGTGGGACATACAGCGAGATGTTTGCTGCTTTTGCGTTTGGCTGTTGGGAGATTTACAGCACAAAGATATCTAGTTGATTTGAAGCAGTTCCGAGAAAGTCTAAACATAATCCCCACTTCTCCCTCCTGGCACTTTCCATGTGGGAGATATAGCAGGATGTATATTGGTTTTGAGGACAACTCAATGGACAGTGTAGGGAGAAAAGGTCCTGGCTCCTTGAATGCCGTTTCTGGAGACACTGCGATCAATGTGGGAGATATGTCAAGATGTGTGTTTGTTTTGAGGACGTCTCTCTGGAGAGTCTTAGCAAAGAGGTCACACAGATAATCAGAGCAATTCTCAGAGACACTGAGAACAAGCTCCACAATTCCCTCCTGGCACTTTCCCTGTAGGAGATACCGCAAGACGTTTCTGTACATTGGGCACAGCGCTCTGCACGGTGTTAGCAGAGACTTTCCCGCGACAGTGAAACCCTATGTCAGAGACACTGAGAAGAAGCCCCAATGTTCCCTCCAGGCACTTTCAGTGTGGGTGCCTTCTCCACGTGGTTCCTGCTTTCACTGCGGCTCTGAAGAGAATGTTAGCAAAGAGGTAACCGGGACAGTGAAAACAGTACTCAAAGACAGGGAGAGCAAGCTCTCTCTTGGCACTTTGGATGTGGGACATACAGCGAGATGTTTGCTGCTTTTGCGTTTGGCTGTTGGGAGATTTACAGCACAAAGATATCTAGTTGTTTTGAAGCAGTTCCGAGAAAGTCTAAACATAATCCCCACTTCTCCCTCCTGGCACTTTCCATGTGGGAGATATAGCAGGATGTATATTGGTTTTGAGGACAACTCAATGGACAGTGTAGGGAGAAAAGGTCCTGGCTCCTTGAATGCCGTTTCTGGAGACACTGCGATCAATGTGGGAGATATGTCAAGATGTGTGTTTGTTTTGAGGACGTCTCTCTGGAGAGTCTTAGCAAAGAGGTCACACAGATAATCAGAGCAATTCTCAGAGACACTGAGAACAAGCTCCACAATTCCCTCCTGGCACTTTCCCTGTAGGAGATACCGCAAGACGTTTCTGTACATTGGGCACAGCGCTCTGCACGGTGTTAGCAGAGACTTTCCCGGGACAGTGAAACCCTATGTCAGAGACACTGAGAAGAAGCCCCAATGTTCCCTCCAGGCGCTTTCAGTGTGGGTGCCTTCTCCACGTGGTTCCTGGTTTCACTGCGGCTCTGAAGAGAATGTTAGCAAAGAGGTAACCGGGACAGTGAAAACAGTACTCAAAGACAGGGAGAGCAAGCTCTCTCTTGGCACTTTGGATGTGGGACATACAGCGAGATGTTTGCTGCTTTTGCGCTTGGCTGTTGGGAGATTTACAGCACAAAGATATCTAGTTGATTTGAAGCAGTTCCGAGAAAGTCTAAACATAATCCCCACTTCTCCCTCCTGGCACTTTCCATGTGGGAGATATAGCAGGATGTATATTGGTTTTGAGGACAACTCAATGGACAGTGTAGGGAGAAAAGGTCCTGGCTCCTTGAATGCCGTTTCTGGAGACACTGCGATCAATGTGGGAGATATGTCAAGATGTGTGTTTGTTTTGAGGACGTCTCTCTGGAGAGTCTTAGCAAAGAGGTCACACAGATAATCAGAGCAATTCTCAGAGACACTGAGAACAAGCTCCACAATTCCCTCCTGGCACTTTCCCTGTAGGAGATACCGCAAGACGTTTCTGTACATTGGGCACAGCGCTCTGCACGGTGTTAGCAGAGACTTTCCCGCGACAGTGAAACCCTATGTCAGAGACACTGAGAAGAAGCCCCAATGTTCCCTCCAGGCACTTTCAGTGTGGGTGCCTTCTCCACGTGGTTCCTGGTTTCACTGCGGCTCTGAAGAGAATGTTAGCAAAGAGGTAACCGGGACAGTGAAAACAGTACTCAAAGACAGGGAGAGCAAGCTCTCTCTTGGCACTTTGGATGTGGGACATACAGCGAGATGTTTGCTGCTTTTGCGTTTGGCTGTTGGGAGATTTACAGCACAAAGATATCTAGTTGATTTGAAGCAGTTCCGAGAAAGTCTAAACATAATCCCCACTTCTCCCTCCTGGCACTTTCCATGTGGGAGATCTAGCAGGATGTATATTGGTTTTGAGGACAACTCAATGGACAGTGTAGGGAGAAAAGGTCCTGGCTCCTTGAATGCCGTTTCTGGAGACACTGCGATCAATGTGGGAGATATGTCAAGATGTGTGTTTGTTTTGAGGACGTCTCTCTGGAGAGTCTTAGCAAAGAGGTCACACAGATAATCAGAGCAATTCTCAGAGACACTGAGAACAAGCTCCACAATTCCCTCCTGGCACTTTCCCTGTAGGAGATACCGCAAGACGTTTCTGTACATTGGGCACAGCGCTCTGCACGGTGTTAGCAGAGACTTTCCCGGGACAGTGAAACCCTATGTCAGAGACACTGAGAAGAAGCCCCAATGTTCCCTCCAGGCGCTTTCAGTGTGGGTGCCTTCTCCACGTGGTTCCTGGTTTCACTGCGGCTCTGAAGAGAATGTTAGCAAAGAGGTAACCGGGACAGTGAAAACAGTACTCAAAGACAGGGAGAGCAAGCTCTCTCTTGGCACTTTGGATGTGGGACATACAGCGAGATGTTTGCTGCTTTTGCGCTTGGCTGTTGGGAGATTTACAGCACAAAGATATCTAGTTGATTTGAAGCAGTTCCGAGAAAGTCTAAACATAATCGCCACTTCTCCCTCCTGGCACTTTCCATGTGGGAGATATAGCAGGATGTATATTGGTTTTGAGGACAACTCAATGGACAGTGTAGGGAGAAAAGGTCCTGGCTCCTTGAATGCCGTTTCTGGAGACACTGCGATCAATGTGGGAGATATGTCAAGATGTGTGTTTGTTTTGAGGACGTCTCTCTGGAGAGTCTTAGCAAAGAGGTCACACAGATAATCAGAGCAATTCTCAGAGACACTGAGAACAAGCTCCACAATTCCCTCCTGGCACTTTCCCTGTAGGAGATACCGCAAGACGTTTCTGTACATTGGGCACAGCGCTCTGCACGGTGTTAGCAGAGACTTTCCCGGGACAGTGAAACCCTATGTCAGAGACACTGAGAAGAAGCCCCAATGTTCCCTCCAGGCACTTTCAGTGTGGGTGCCTTCTCCACGTGGTTCCTGGTTTCACTGCGGCTCTGAAGAGAATGTTAGCAAAGAGGTAACCGGGACAGTGAAAACAGTACTCAAAGACAGGGAGAGCAAGCTCTCTCTTGGCACTTTGGATGTGGGACATACAGCGAGATGTTTGCTGCTTTTGCGTTTGGCTGTTGGGAGATTTACAGCACAAAGATATCTAGTTGATTTGAAGCAGTTCCGAGAAAGTCTAAACATAATCCCCACTTCTCCCTCCTGGCACTTTCCATGTGGGAGATATAGCAGGATGTATATTGGTTTTGAGGACAACTCAATGGACAGTGTAGGGAGAAAAGGTCCTGGCTCCTTGAATGCCGTTTCTGGAGACACTGCGATCAATGTGGGAGATATGTCAAGATGTGTGTTTGTTTTGAGGACGTCTCTCTGGAGAGTCTTAGCAAAGAGGTCACACAGATAATCAGAGCAATTCTCAGAGACACTGAGAACAAGCTCGACAATTCCCTCCTGGCACTTTCCCTGTAGGAGATACCGCAAGACGTTTCTGTACATTGGGCACAGCGCTCTGCACGGTGTTAACAGAGACTTTCCCGGGACAGTGAAACCCTATGTCAGAGACACTGAGAAGAAGCCCCAATGTTCCCTCCAGGCGCTTTCCGTGTGGGTGCCTTCTCCACGTGGTTCCTGGTTTCACTGCGGCTCTGAAGAGAATGTTAGCAAAGAGGTAACCGGGACAGTGAAAACAGTACTCAAAGACAGGGAGAGCAAGCTCTCTCTTGGCACTTTCGATGTGGGACATACAGCGAGATGTTTGCTGCTTTTGCGCTTGGCTGTTGGGAGATTTACAGCACAAAGATATCTAGTTGATTTGAAGCAGTTCCGAGAAAGTCTAAACATAATCCCCACTTCTCCCTCCTGGCACTTTCCATGTGGGAGATATAGCAGGATGTATATTGGTTTTGAGGACAACTCAATGGACAGTGTAGGGAGAAAAGGTCCTGGCTCCTTGAATGCCGTTTCTGGAGACACTGCGATCAATGTGGGAGATATGTCAAGATGTGTGTTTGTTTTGAGGACGGCTCTCTGGAGAGTCTTAGCAAAGAGGTCACACAGATAATCAGAGCAATTCTCAGAGACACTGAGAACAAGCTCCACAATTCCCTCCTGGCACTTTCCCTGTAGGAGATACCGCAAGACGTTTCTGTACATTGGGCACAGCGCTCTGCACGGTGTTAGCAGAGACTTTCCCGGGACAGTGAAACCCTATGTCAGAGACACTGAGAAGAAGCCCCAATGTTCCCTCCAGGCACTTTCAGTGTGGGTGCCTTCTCCACGTGGTTCCTGGTTTCACTGCGGCTCTGAAGAGAATGTTAGCAAAGAGGTAACCGGGACAGTGAAAACAGTACTCAAAGACAGGGAGAGCAAGCTCTCTCTTGGCACTTTGGATGTGGGACATACAGCGAGATGTTTGCTGCTTTTGCGTTTGGCTGTTGGGAGATTTACAGCACAAAGATATCTAGTTGATTTGAAGCAGTTCCGAGAAAGTCTAAACATAATCCCCACTTCTCCCTCCTGGCACTTTCCATGTGGGAGATCTAGCAGGATGTATATTGGTTTTGAGGACAACTCAATGGACAGTGTAGGGAGAAAAGGTCCTGGCTCCTTGAATGCCGTTTCTGGGGACACTGCGATCAATGTGGGAGATATGTCAAGATGTGTGTTTGTTTTGAGGACGTCTCTCTGGAGAGTCTTAGCAAAGAGGTCACACAGATAATCAGAGCAATTCTCAGAGACACTGAGAACAAGCTCGACAATTCCCTCCTGGCACTTTCCCTGTAGGAGATACCGCAAGACGTTTCTGTACATTGGGCACAGCGCTCTGCACGGTGTTAGCAGAGACTTTCCCGGGACAGTGAAACCCTATGTCAGAGACACTGAGAAGAAGCCCCAATGTTCCCTCCAGGCACTTTCAGTGTGGGTGCCTTCTCCACGTGGTTCCTGGTTTCACTGCGGCTCTGAAGAGAATGTTAGCAAAGAGGTAACCGGACAGTGAAAACAGTACTCAAAGACAGGGAGAGCAAGCTCTCTCTTGGCACTTTGGATGTGGGACATACAGCGAGATGTTTGCTGCTTTTGCGTTTGGCTGTTGGGAGATTTACAGCACAAAGATATCTAGTTGATTTGAAGCAGTTCCGAGAAAGTCTAAACATAATCCCCACTTCTCCCTCCTGGCACTTTCCATGTGGGAGATCTAGCAGGATGTATATTGGTTTTGAGGACAACTCAATGGACAGTGTAGGGAGAAAAGGTCCTGGCTCCTTGAATGCCGTTTCTGGAGACACTGCGATCAATGTGGGAGATATGTCAAGATGTGTGTTTGTTTTGAGGACGTCTCTCTGGAGAGTCTTAGCAAAGAGGTCACACAGATAATCAGAGCAATTCTCAGAGACACTGAGAACAAGCTCCACAATTCCCTCCTGGCACTTTCCCTGTAGGAGATACCGCAAGACGTTTCTGTACATTGGGCACAGCGCTCTGCACGGTGTTAGCAGAGACTTTCCCGGGACAGTGAAACCCTATGTCAGAGACACTGAGAAGAAGCCCCAATGTTCCCTCCAGGCACTTTCAGTGTGGGTGCCTTCTCCACGTGGTTCCTGGTTTCACTGCGGCTCTGAAGAGAATGTTAGCAAAGAGGTAACCGGACAGTGAAAACAGTACTCAAAGACAGGGAGATCAAGCTCTCTCTTGGCACTTTGGATGTGGGACATACAGCGAGATGTTTGCTGCTTTTGCGTTTGGCTGTTGGGAGATTTACAGCACAAAGATATCTAGTTGATTTGAAGCAGTTCCGAGAAAGTCTAAACATAATCCCCACTTCTCCCTCCTGGCACTTTCCATGTGGGAGATATAGCAGGATGTATATTGGTTTTGAGGACAACTCAATGGACAGTGTAGGGAGAAAAGGTCCTGGCTCCTTGAATGCCGTTTCTGGGGACACTGCGATCAATGTGGGAGATATGTCAAGATGTGTGTTTGTTTTGAGGACGGCTCTCTGGAGAGTCTTAGCAAAGAGGTCACACAGATAATCAGAGCAATTCTCAGAGACACTGAGAACAAGCTCGACAATTCCCTCCTGGCACTTTCCCTGTAGGAGATACCGCAAGACGTTTCTGTACATTGGGCACAGCGCTCTGCACGGTGTTAGCAGAGACTTTCCCGGGACAGTGAAACCCTATGTCAGAGACACTGAGAAGAAGCCCCAATGTTCCCTCCAGGCACTTTCAGTGTGGGTGCCTTCTCCACGTGGTTCCTGGTTTCACTGCGGCTCTGAAGAGAATGTTAGCAAAGAGGTAACCGGACAGTGAAAACAGTACTCAAAGACAGGGAGATCAAGCTCTCTCTTGGCACTTTGGATGTGGGACATACAGCGAGATGTTTGCTGCTTTTGCGTTTGGCTGTTGGGAGATTTACAGCACAAAGATATCTAGTTGATTTGAAGCAGTTCCGAGAAAGTCTAAACATAATCCCCACTTCTCCCTCCTGGCACTTTCCATGTGGGAGATCTAGCAGGATGTATATTGGTTTTGAGGACAACTCAATGGACAGTGTAGGGAGAAAAGGTCCTGGCTCCTTGAATGCCGTTTCTGGAGACACTGCGATCAATGTGGGAGATATGTCAAGATGTGTGTTTGTTTTGAGGACGGCTCTCTGGAGAGTCTTAGCAAAGAGGTCACACAGATAATCAGAGCAATTCTCAGAGACACTGAGAACAAGCTCCACAATTCCCTCCTGGCACTTTCCCTGTAGGAGATACCGCAAGACGTTTCTGTACATTGGGCACAGCGCTCTGCACGGTGTTAGCAGAGACTTTCCCGGGACAGTGAAACCCTATGTCAGAGACACTGAGAAGAAGCCCCAATGTTCCCTCCAGGCACTTTCAGTGTGGGTGCCTTCTCCACGTGGTTCCTGGTTTCACTGCGGCTCTGAAGAGAATGTTAGCAAAGAGGTAACCGGGACAGTGAAAACAGTACTCAAAGACAGGGAGAGCAAGCTCTCTCTTGGCACTTTGGATGTGGGACATACAGCGAGATGTTTGCTGCTTTTGCGTTTGGCTGTTGGGAGATTTACAGCACAAAGATATCTAGTTGATTTGAAGCAGTTCCGAGAAAGTCTAAACATAATCCCCACTTCTCCCTCCTGGCACTTTCCATGTGGGAGATATAGCAGGATGTATATTGGTTTTGAGGACAACTCAATGGACAGTGTAGGGAGAAAAGGTCCTGGCTCCTTGAATGCCGTTTCTGGAGACACTGCGATCAATGTGGGAGATATGTCAAGATGTGTGTTTGTTTTGAGGACGGCTCTCTGGAGAGTCTTAGCAAAGAGGTCACACAGATAATCAGAGCAATTCTCAGAGACACTGAGAACAAGCTCCACAATTCCCTCCTGGCACTTTCCCTGTAGGAGATACCGCAAGACGTTTCTGTACATTGGGCACAGCGCTCTGCACGGTGTTAGCAGAGACTTTCCCGGGACAGTGAAACCCTATGTCAGAGACACTGAGAAGAAGCCCCAATGTTCCCTCCAGGCACTTTCAGTGTGGGTGCCTTCTCCACGTGGTTCCTGGTTTCACTGCGGCTCTGAAGAGAATGTTAGCAAAGAGGTAACCGGGACAGTGAAAACAGTACTCAAAGACAGGGAGAGCAAGCTCTCTCTTGGCACTTTGGATGTGGGACATACAGCGAGATGTTTGCTGCTTTTGCGTTTGGCTGTTGGGAGATTTACAGCACAAAGATATCTAGTTGATTTGAAGCAGTTCCGAGAAAGTCTAAACATAATCCCCACTTCTCCCTCCTGGCACTTTCCATGTGGGAGATATAGCAGGATGTATATTGGTTTTGAGGACAACTCAATGGACAGAGTAGGGAGAAAAGGTCCTGGCTCCTTGAATGCCGTTTCTGGAGACACTGCGATCAATGTGGGAGATATGTCAAGATGTGTGTTTGTTTTGAGGACGTCTCTCTGGAGAGTCTTAGCAAAGAGGTCACACAGATAATCAGAGCAATTCTCAGAGACACTGAGAACAAGCTCGACAATTCCCTCCTGGCACTTTCCCTGTAGGAGATACCGCAAGACGTTTCTGTACATTGGGCACAGCGCTCTGCACGGTGTTAGCAGAGACTTTCCCGGGACAGTGAAACCCTATGTCAGAGACACTGAGAAGAAGCCCCAATGTTCCCTCCAGGCACTTTCAGTGTGGGTGCCTTCTCCACGTGGTTCCTGGTTTCACTGCGTCTCTGAAGAGAATGTTAGCAAAGAGGTAACCGGGACAGTGAAAACAGTACTCAAAGACAGGGAGAGCAAGCTCTCTCTTGGCACTTTGGATGTGGGACATACAGCGAGATGTTTGCTGCTTTTGCGTTTGGCTGTTGGGAGATTTACAGCACAAAGATATCTAGTTGATTTGAAGCAGTTCCGAGAAAGTCTAAACATAATCCCCACTTCTCCCTCCTGGCACTTTCCATGTGGGAGATATAGCAGGATGTATATTGGTTTTGAGGACAACTCAATGGACAGTGTAGGGAGAAAAGGTCCTGGCTCCTTGAATGCCGTTTCTGGAGACACTGCGATCAATGTGGGAGATATGTCAAGATGTGTGTTTGTTTTGAGGACGTCTCTCTGGAGAGTCTTAGCAAAGAGGTCACACAGATAATCAGAGCAATTCTCAGAGACACTGAGAACAAGCTCCACAATTCCCTCCTGGCACTTTCCCTGTAGGAGATACCGCAAGACGTTTCTGTACATTGGGCACAGCGCTCTGCACGGTGTTAGCAGAGACTTTCCCGGGACAGTGAAACCCTATGTCAGAGACACTGAGAAGAAGCCCCAATGTTCCCTCCAGGCACTTTCAGTGTGGGTGCCTTCTCCACGTGGTTCCTGGTTTCACTGCGGCTCTGAAGAGAATGTTAGCAAAGAGGTAACCGGGACAGTGAAAACAGTACTCAAAGACAGGGAGAGCAAGCTCTCTCTTGGCACTTTGGATGTGGGACATACAGCGAGATGTTTGCTGCTTTTGCGTTTGGCTGTTGGGAGATTTACAGCACAAAGATATCTAGTTGATTTGAAGCAGTTCCGAGAAAGTCTAAACATAATCCCCACTTCTCCCTCCTGGCACTTTCCATGTGGGAGATCTAGCAGGATGTATATTGGTTTTGAGGACAACTCAATGGACAGTGTAGGGAGAAAAGGTCCTGGCTCCTTGAATGCCGTTTCTGGAGACACTGCGATCAATGTGGGAGATATGTCAAGATGTGTGTTTGTTTTGAGGACGTCTCTCTGGAGAGTCTTAGCAAAGAGGTCACACAGATAATCAGAGCAATTCTCAGAGACACTGAGAACAAGCTCCACAATTCCCTCCTGGCACTTTCCCTGTAGGAGATACCGCAAGACGTTTCTGTACATTGGGCACAGCGCTCTGCAGGGTGTTAGCAGAGACTTTCCCGGGACAGTGAAACCCTATGTCAGAGACACTGAGAAGAAGCCCCAATGTTCCCTCCAGGCACTTTCAGTGTGGGTGCCTTCTCCACGTGGTTCCTGGTTTCACTGCGGCTCTGAAGAGAATGTTAGCAAAGAGGTAACCGGACAGTGAAAACAGTACTCAAAGACAGGGAGAGCAAGCTCTCTCTTGGCACTTTGGATGTGGGACATACAGCGAGATGTTTGCTGCTTTTGCGTTTGGCTGTTGGGAGATTTACAGCACAAAGATATCTAGTTGATTTGAAGCAGTTCCGAGAAAGTCTAAACATAATCCCCACTTCTCCCTCCTGGCACTTTCCATGTGGGAGATATAGCAGGATGTATATTGGTTTTGAGGACAACTCAATGGACAGTGTAGGGAGAAAAGGTCCTGGCTCCTTGAATGCCGTTTCTGGAGACACTGCGATCAATGTGGGAGATATGTCAAGATGTGTGTTTGTTTTGAGGACGTCTCTCTGGAGAGTCTTAGCAAAGAGGTCACACAGATAATCAGAGCAATTCTCAGAGACACTGAGAACAAGCTCCACAATTCCCTCCTGGCACTTTCCCTGTAGGAGATACCGCAAGACGTTTCTGTACATTGGGCACAGCGCTCTGCACGGTGTTAGCAGAGACTTTCCCGGGACAGTGAAACCCTATGTCAGAGACACTGAGAAGAAGCCCCAATGTTCCCTCCAGGCACTTTCAGTGTGGGTGCCTTCTCCACGTGGTTCCTGGTTTCACTGCGGCTCTGAAGAGAATGTTAGCAAAGAGGTAACCGGGACAGTGAAAACAGTACTCAAAGACAGGGAGAGCAAGCTCTCTCTTGGCACTTTGGATGTGGGACATACAGCGAGATGTTTGCTGCTTTTGCGTTTGGCTGTTGGGAGATTTACAGCACAAAGATATCTAGTTGATTTGAAGCAGTTCCGAGAAAGTCTAAACATAATCCCCACTTCTCCCTCCTGGCACTTTCCATGTGGGAGATATAGCAGGATGTATATTGGTTTTGAGGACAACTCAATGGACAGTGTAGGGAGAAAAGGTCCTGGCTCCTTGAATGCCGTTTCTGGAGACACTGCGATCAATGTGGGAGATATGTCAAGATGTGTGTTTGTTTTGAGGACGGCTCTCTGGAGAGTCTTAGCAAAGAGGTCACACAGATAATCAGAGCAATTCTCAGAGACACTGAGAACAAGCTCCACAATTCCCTCCTGGCACTTTCCCTGTAGGAGATACCGCAAGACGTTTCTGTACATTGGGCACAGCGCTCTGCACGGTGTTAGCAGAGACTTTCCCGGGACAGTGAAACCCTATGTCAGAGACACTGAGAAGAAGCCCCAATGTTCCCTCCAGGCACTTTCAGTGTGGGTGCCTTCTCCACGTGGTTCCTGGTTTCACTGCGGCTCTGAAGAGAATGTTAGCAAAGAGGTAACCGGGACAGTGAAAACAGTACTCAAAGACAGGGAGAGCAAGCTCTCTCTTGGCACTTTGGATGTGGGACATACAGCGAGATGTTTGCTGCTTTTGCGTTTGGCTGTTGGGAGATTTACAGCACAAAGATATCTAGTTGATTTGAAGCAGTTCCGAGAAAGTCTAAACATAATCCCCACTTCTCCCTCCTGGCACTTTCCATGTGGGAGATCTAGCAGGATGTATATTGGTTTTGAGGACAACTCAATGGACAGAGTAGGGAGAAAAGGTCCTGGCTCCTTGAATGCTGTTTCTGGAGACACTGCGATCAATGTGGGAGATATGTCAAGATGTGTGTTTGTTTTGAGGACGTCTCTCTGGAGAGTCTTAGCAAAGAGGTCACACAGATAATCAGAGCAATTCTCAGAGACACTGAGAACAAGCTCCACAATTCCCTCCTGGCACTTTCCCTGTAGGAGATACCGCAAGACGTTTCTGTACATTGGGCACAGCACTCTGCACGGTGTTAGCAGAGACTTTCCCGGGACAGTGAAACCCTATGTCAGAGACACTGAGAAGAAGCCCCAATGTTCCCTCCAGGCACTTTCAGTGTGGGTGCCTTCTCCACGTGGTTCCTGGTTTCACTGCGGCTCTGAAGAGAATGTTAGCAAAGAGGTAACCGGGACAGTGAAAACAGTACTCAAAGACAGGGAGAGCAAGCTCTCTCTTGGCACTTTGGATGTGGGACATACAGCGAGATGTTTGCTGCTTTTGCGTTTGGCTGTTGGGAGATTTACAGCACAAAGATATCTAGTTGATTTGAAGCAGTTCCGAGAAAGTCTAAACATAATCGCCACTTCTCCCTCCTGGCACTTTCCATGTGGGAGATATAGCAGGATGTATATTGGTTTTGAGGACAACTCAATGGACAGAGTAGGGAGAAAAGGTCCTGGCTCCTTGAATGCTGTTTCTGGAGACACTGCGATCAATGTGGGAGATATGTCAAGATGTGTGTTTGTTTTGAGGACGTCTCTCTGGAGAGTCTTAGCAAAGAGGTCACACAGATAATCAGAGCAATTCTCAGAGACACTGAGAACAAGCTCGACAATTCCCTCCTGGCACTTTCCCTGTAGGAGATACCGCAAGACGTTTCTGTACATTGGGCACAGCGCTCTGCAGGGTGTTAGCAGAGACTTTCCCGGGACAGTGAAACCCTATGTCAGAGACACTGAGAAGAAGCCCCAATGTTCCCTCCAGGCACTTTCAGTGTGGGTGCCTTCTCCACGTGGTTCCTGGTTTCACTGCGGCTCTGAAGAGAATGTTAGCAAAGAGGTAACCGGGACAGTGAAAACAGTACTCAAAGACAGGGAGAGCAAGCTCTCTCTTGGCACTTTGGATGTGGGACATACAGCGAGATGTTTGCTGCTTTTGCGTTTGGCTGTTGGGAGATTTACAGCACAAAGATATCTATTTGATTTGAAGCAGTTCCGAGAAAGTCTAAACATAATCCCCACTTCTCCCTCCTGGCACTTTCCATGTGGGAGATCTAGCAGGATGTATATTGGTTTTGAGGACAACTCAATGGACAGTGTAGGGAGAAAAGGTCCTGGCTCCTTGAATGCCGTTTCTGGAGACACTGCGATCAATGTGGGAGATATGTCAAGATGTGTGTTTGTTTTGAGGACGTCTCTCTGGAGAGTCTTAGCAAAGAGGTCACACAGATAATCAGAGCAATTCTCAGAGACACTGAGAACAAGCTCCACAATTCCCTCCTGGCACTTTCCCTGTAGGAGATACCGCAAGACGTTTCTGTACATTGGGCACAGCGCTCTGCACGGTGTTAGCAGAGACTTTCCCGGGACAGTGAAACCCTATGTCAGAGACACTGAGAAGAAGCCCCAATGTTCCCTCCAGGCACTTTCAGTGTGGGTGCCTTCTCCACGTGGTTCCTGGTTTCACTGCGGCTCTGAAGAGAATGTTAGCAAAGAGGTAACCGGGACAGTGAAAACAGTACTCAAAGACAGGGAGAGCAAGCTCTCTCTTGGCACTTTGGATGTGGGACATACAGCGAGATGTTTGCTGCTTTTGCGTTTGGCTGTTGGGAGATTTACAGCACAAAGATATCTATTTGATTTGAAGCAGTTCCGAGAAAGTCTAAACATAATCCCCACTTCTCCCTCCTGGCACTTTCCATGTGGGAGATATAGCAGGATGTATATTGGTTTTGAGGACAACTCAATGGACAGTGTAGGGAGAAAAGGTCCTGGCTCCTTGAATGCCGTTTCTGGAGACACTGCGATCAATGTGGGAGATATGTCAAGATGTGTGTTTGTTTTGAGGACGTCTCTCTGGAGAGTCTTAGCAAAGAGGTCACACAGATAATCAGAGCAATTCTCAGAGACACTGAGAACAAGCTCCACAATTCCCTCCTGGCACTTTCCCTGTAGGAGATACCGCAAGACGTTTCTGTACATTGGGCACAGCGCTCTGCACGGTGTTAGCAGAGACTTTCCCGGGACAGTGAAACCCTATGTCAGAGACACTGAGAAGAAGCCCCAATGTTCCCTCCAGGCACTTTCAGTGTGGGTGCCTTCTCCACGTGGTTCCTGGTTTCACTGCGGCTCTGAAGAGAATGTTAGCAAAGAGGTAACCGGGACAGTGAAAACAGTACTCAAAGACAGGGAGAGCAAGCTCTCTCTTGGCACTTTGGATGTGGGACATACAGCGAGATGTTTGCTGCTTTTGCGTTTGGCTGTTGGGAGATTTACAGCACAAAGATATCTAGTTGATTTGAAGCAGTTCCGAGAAAGTCTAAACATAATCCCCACTTCTCCCTCCTGGCACTTTCCATGTGGGAGATCTAGCAGGATGTATATTGGTTTTGAGGACAACTCAATGGACAGAGTAGGGAGAAAAGGTCCTGGCTCCTTGAATGCTGTTTCTGGAGACACTGCGATCAATGTGGGAGATATGTCAAGATGTGTGTTTGTTTTGAGGACGTCTCTCTGGAGAGTCTTAGCAAAGAGGTCACACAGATAATCAGAGCAATTCTCAGAGACACTGAGAACAAGCTCCACAATTCCCTCCTGGCACTTTCCCTGTAGGAGATACCGCAAGACGTTTCTGTACATTGGGCACAGCACTCTGCACGGTGTTAGCAGAGACTTTCCCGGGACAGTGAAACCCTATGTCAGAGACACTGAGAAGAAGCCCCAATGTTCCCTCCAGGCACTTTCAGTGTGGGTGCCTTCTCCACGTGGTTCCTGGTTTCACTGCGGCTCTGAAGAGAATGTTAGCAAAGAGGTAACCGGGACAGTGAAAACAGTACTCAAAGACAGGGAGAGCAAGCTCTCTCTTGGCACTTTGGATGTGGGACATACAGCGAGATGTTTGCTGCTTTTGCGTTTGGCTGTTGGGAGATTTACAGCACAAAGATATCTAGTTGATTTGAAGCAGTTCCGAGAAAGTCTAAACATAATCCCCACTTCTCCCTCCTGGCACTTTCCATGTGGGAGATCTAGCAGGATGTATATTGGTTTTGAGGACAACTCAATGGACAGTGTAGGGAGAAAAGGTCCTGGCTCCTTGAATGCCGTTTCTGGAGACACTGCGATCAATGTGGGAGATATGTCAAGATGTGTGTTTGTTTTGAGGACGTCTCTCTGGAGAGTCTTAGCAAAGAGGTCACACAGATAATCAGAGCAATTCTCAGAGACACTGAGAACAAGCTCGACAATTCCCTCCTGGCACTTTCCCTGTAGGAGATACCGCAAGACGTTTCTGTACATTGGGCACAGCGCTCTGCACGGTGTTAGCAGAGACTTTCCCGGGACAGTGAAACCCTATGTCAGAGACACTGAGAAGAAGCCCCAATGTTCCCTCCAGGCACTTTCAGTGTGGGTGCCTTCTCCACGTGGTTCCTGGTTTCACTGCGGCTCTGAAGAGAATGTTAGCAAAGAGGTAACCGGGACAGTGAAAACAGTACTCAAAGACAGGGAGAGCAAGCTCTCTCTTGGCACTTTGGATGTGGGACATACAGCGAGATGTTTGCTGCTTTTGCGTTTGGCTGTTGGGAGATTTACAGCACAAAGATATCTAGTTGATTTGAAGCAGTTCCGAGAAAGTCTAAACATAATCCCCACTTCTCCCTCCTGGCACTTTCCATGTGGGAGATATAGCAGGATGTATATTGGTTTTGAGGACAACTCAATGGACAGTGTAGGGAGAAAAGGTCCTGGCTCCTTGAATGCCGTTTCTGGAGACACTGCGATCAATGTGGGAGATATGTCAAGATGTGTGTTTGTTTTGAGGACGTCTCTCTGGAGAGTCTTAGCAAAGAGGTCACACAGATAATCAGAGCAATTCTCAGAGACACTGAGAACAAGCTCGACAATTCCCTCCTGGCACTTTCCCTGTAGGAGATACCGCAAGACGTTTCTGTACATTGGGCACAGCGCTCTGCACGGTGTTAGCAGAGACTTTCCCGGGACAGTGAAACCCTATGTCAGAGACACTGAGAAGAAGCCCCAATGTTCCCTCCAGGCACTTTCAGTGTGGGTGCCTTCTCCACGTGGTTCCTGGTTTCACTGCGGCTCTGAAGAGAATGTTAGCAAAGAGGTAACCGGGACAGTGAAAACAGTACTCAAAGACAGGGAGAGCAAGCTCTCTCTTGGCACTTTGGATGTGGGACATACAGCGAGATGTTTGCTGCTTTTGCGTTTGGCTGTTGGGAGATTTACAGCACAAAGATATCTAGTTGATTTGAAGCAGTTCCGAGAAAGTCTAAACATAATCCCCACTTCTCCCTCCTGGCACTTTCCATGTGGGAGATATAGCAGGATGTATATTGGTTTTGAGGACAACTCAATGGACAGTGTAGGGAGAAAAGGTCCTGGCTCCTTGAATGCCGTTTCTGGAGACACTGCGATCAATGTGGGAGATATGTCAAGATGTGTGTTTGTTTTGAGGACGGCTCTCTGGAGAGTCTTAGCAAAGAGGTCACACAGATAATCAGAGCAATTCTCAGAGACACTGAGAACAAGCTCCACAATTCCCTCCTGGCACTTTCCCTGTAGGAGATACCGCAAGACGTTTCTGTACATTGGGCACAGCGCTCTGCACGGTGTTAGCAGAGACTTTCCCGGGACAGTGAAACCCTATGTCAGAGACACTGAGAAGAAGCCCCAATGTTCCCTCCAGGCACTTTCAGTGTGGGTGCCTTCTCCACGTGGTTCCTGGTTTCACTGCGGCTCTGAAGAGAATGTTAGCAAAGAGGTAACCGGGACAGTGAAAACAGTACTCAAAGACAGGGAGAGCAAGCTCTCTCTTGGCACTTTGGATGTGGGACATACAGCGAGATGTTTGCTGCTTTTGCGTTTGGCTGTTGGGAGATTTACAGCACAAAGATATCTAGTTGATTTGAAGCAGTTCCGAGAAAGTCTAAACATAATCCCCACTTCTCCCTCCTGGCACTTTCCATGTGGGAGATATAGCAGGATGTATATTGGTTTTGAGGACAACTCAATGGACAGTGTAGGGAGAAAAGGTCCTGGCTCCTTGAATGCCGTTTCTGGAGACACTGCGATCAATGTGGGAGATATGTCAAGATGTGTGTTTGTTTTGAGGACGGCTCTCTGGAGAGTCTTAGCAAAGAGGTCACACAGATAATCAGAGCAATTCTCAGAGACACTGAGAACAAGCTCGACAATTCCCTCCTGGCACTTTCCCTGTAGGAGATACCGCAAGACGTTTCTGTACATTGGGCACAGCGCTCTGCACGGTGTTAGCAGAGACTTTCCCGGGACAGTGAAACCCTATGTCAGAGACACTGAGAAGAAGCCCCAATGTTCCCTCCAGGCACTTTCAGTGTGGGTGCCTTCTCCACGTGGTTCCTGGTTTCACTGCGGCTCTGAAGAGAATGTTAGCAAAGAGGTAACCGGGACAGTGAAAACAGTACTCAAAGACAGGGAGAGCAAGCTCTCTCTTGGCACTTTGGATGTGGGACATACAGCGAGATGTTTGCTGCTTTTGCGTTTGGCTGTTGGGAGATTTACAGCACAAAGATATCTAGTTGATTTGAAGCAGTTCCGAGAAAGTCTAAACATAATCCCCACTTCTCCCTCCTGGCACTTTCCATGTGGGAGATCTAGCAGGATGTATATTGGTTTTGAGGACAACTCAATGGACAGTGTAGGGAGAAAAGGTCCTGGCTCCTTGAATGCTGTTTCTGGAGACACTGCGATCAATGTGGGAGATATGTCAAGATGTGTGTTTGTTTTGAGGACGGCTCTCTGGAGAGTCTTAGCAAAGAGGTCACACAGATAATCAGAGCAATTCTCAGAGACACTGAGAACAAGCTCCACAATTCCCTCCTGGCACTTTCCCTGTAGGAGATACCGCAAGACGTTTCTGTACATTGGGCACAGCCCTCTGCACGGTGTTAGCAGAGACTTTCCCGGGACAGTGAAACCCTATGTCAGAGACACTGAGAAGAAGCCCCAATGTTCCCTCCAGGCACTTTCAGTGTGGGTGCCTTCTCCACGTGGTTCCTGGTTTCACTGCGGCTCTGAAGAGAATGTTAGCAAAGAGGTAACCGGGACAGTGAAAACAGTACTCAAAGACAGGGAGAGCAAGCTCTCTCTTGGCACTTTGGATGTGGGACATACAGCGAGATGTTTGCTGCTTTTGCGTTTGGCTGTTGGGAGATTTACAGCACAAAGATATCTAGTTGATTTGAAGCAGTTCCGAGAAAGTCTAAACATAATCCCCACTTCTCCCTCCTGGCACTTTCCATGTGGGAGATCTAGCAGGATGTATATTGGTTTTGAGGACAACTCAATGGACAGTGTAGGGAGAAAAGGTCCTGGCTCCTTGAATGCCGTTTCTGGAGACACTGCGATCAATGTGGGAGATATGTCAAGATGTGTGTTTGTTTTGAGGACGTCTCTCTGGAGAGTCTTAGCAAAGAGGTCACAGGGATAATCAGAGCAATTCTCAGAGACACTGAGAACAAGCTCGACAATTCCCTCCTGGCACTTTCCCTGTAGGAGATACCGCAAGACGTTTCTGTACATTGGGCACAGCGCTCTGCACGGTGTTAGCAGAGACTTTCCCGGGACAGTGAAACCCTATGTCAGAGACACTGAGAAGAAGCCCCAATGTTCCCTCCAGGCACTTTCAGTGTGGGTGCCTTCTCCACGTGGTTCCTGGTTTCACTGCGGCTCTGAAGAGAATGTTAGCAAAGAGGTAACCGGGACAGTGAAAACAGTACTCAAAGACAGGGAGAGCAAGCTCTCTCTTGGCACTTTGGATGTGGGACATACAGCGAGATGTTTGCTGCTTTTGCGTTTGGCTGTTGGGAGATTTACAGCACAAAGATATCTAGTTGATTTGAAGCAGTTCCGAGAAAGTCTAAACATAATCCCCACTTCTCCCTCCTGGCACTTTCCATGTGGGAGATATAGCAGGATGTATATTGGTTTTGAGGACAACTCAATGGACAGTGTAGGGAGAAAAGGTCCTGGCTCCTTGAATGCCGTTTCTGGAGACACTGCGATCAATGTGGGAGATATGTCAAGATGTGTGTTTGTTTTGAGGACGGCTCTCTGGAGAGTCTTAGCAAAGAGGTCACACAGATAATCAGAGCAATTCTCAGAGACACTGAGAACAAGCTCGACAATTCCCTCCTGGCACTTTCCCTGTAGGAGATACCGCAAGACGTTTCTGTACATTGGGCACAGCGCTCTGCACGGTGTTAGCAGAGACTTTCCCGGGACAGTGAAACCCTATGTCAGAGACACTGAGAAGAAGCCCCAATGTTCCCTCCAGGCACTTTCAGTGTGGGTGCCTTCTCCACGTGGTTCCTGGTTTCACTGCGGCTCTGAAGAGAATGTTAGCAAAGAGGTAACCGGGACAGTGAAAACAGTACTCAAAGACAGGGAGAGCAAGCTCTCTCTTGGCACTTTGGATGTGGGACATACAGCGAGATGTTTGCTGCTTTTGCGTTTGGCTGTTGGGAGATTTACAGCACAAAGATATCTAGTTGATTTGAAGCAGTTCCGAGAAAGTCTAAACATAATCCCCACTTCTCCCTCCTGGCACTTTCCATGTGGGAGATATAGCAGGATGTATATTGGTTTTGAGGACAACTCAATGGACAGTGTAGGGAGAAAAGGTCCTGGCTCCTTGAATGCCGTTTCTGGAGACACTGCGATCAATGTGGGAGATATGTCAAGATGTGTGTTTGTTTTGAGGACGGCTCTCTGGAGAGTCTTAGCAAAGAGGTCACACAGATAATCAGAGCAATTCTCAGAGACACTGAGAACAAGCTCGACAATTCCCTCCTGGCACTTTCCCTGTAGGAGATACCGCAAGACGTTTCTGTACATTGGGCACAGCGCTCTGCACGGTGTTAGCAGAGACTTTCCCGGGACAGTGAAACCCTATGTCAGAGACACTGAGAAGAAGCCCCAATGTTCCCTCCAGGCACTTTCAGTGTGGGTGCCTTCTCCACGTGGTTCCTGGTTTCACTGCGGCTCTGAAGAGAATGTTAGCAAAGAGGTAACCGGGACAGTGAAAACAGTACTCAAAGACAGGGAGAGCAAGCTCTCTCTTGGCACTTTGGATGTGGGACATACAGCGAGATGTTTGCTGCTTTTGCGTTTGGCTGTTGGGAGATTTACAGCACAAAGATATCTAGTTGATTTGAAGCAGTTCCGAGAAAGTCTAAACATAATCCCCACTTCTCCCTCCTGGCACTTTCCATGTGGGAGATCTAGCAGGATGTATATTGGTTTTGAGGACAACTCAATGGACAGTGTAGGGAGAAAAGGTCCTGGCTCCTTGAATGCCGTTTCTGGAGACACTGCGATCAATGTGGGAGATATGTCAAGATGTGTGTTTGTTTTGAGGACGTCTCTCTGGAGAGTCTTAGCAAAGAGGTCACACAGATAATCAGAGCAATTCTCAGAGACACTGAGAACAAGCTCGACAATTCCCTCCTGGCACTTTCCCTGTAGGAGATACCGCAAGACGTTTCTGTACATTGGGCACAGCGCTCTGCACGGTGTTAGCAGAGACTTTCCCGGGACAGTGAAACCCTATGTCAGAGACACTGAGAAGAAGCCCCAATGTTCCCTCCAGGCACTTTCAGTGTGGGTGCCTTCTCCACGTGGTTCCTGGTTTCACTGCGGCTCTGAAGAGAATGTTAGCAAAGAGGTAACCGGGACAGTGAAAACAGTACTCAAAGACAGGGAGAGCAAGCTCTCTCTTGGCACTTTGGATGTGGGACATACAGCGAGATGTTTGCTGCTTTTGCGTTTGGCTGTTGGGAGATTTACAGCACAAAGATATCTAGTTGATTTGAAGCAGTTCCGAGAAAGTCTAAACATAATCCCCACTTCTCCCTCCTGGCACTTTCCATGTGGGAGATATAGCAGGATGTATATTGGTTTTGAGGACAACTCAATGGACAGTGTAGGGAGAAAAGGTCCTGGCTCCTTGAATGCCGTTTCTGGAGACACTGCGATCAATGTGGGAGATATGTCAAGATGTGTGTTTGTTTTGAGGACGGCTCTCTGGAGAGTCTTAGCAAAGAGGTCACACAGATAATCAGAGCAATTCTCAGAGACACTGAGAACAAGCTCGACAATTCCCTCCTGGCACTTTCCCTGTAGGAGATACCGCAAGACGTTTCTGTACATTGGGCACAGCGCTCTGCACGGTGTTAGCAGAGACTTTCCCGGGACAGTGAAACCCTATGTCAGAGACACTGAGAAGAAGCCCCAATGTTCCCTCCAGGCACTTTCAGTGTGGGTGCCTTCTCCACGTGGTTCCTGGTTTCACTGCGGCTCTGAAGAGAATGTTAGCAAAGAGGTAACCGGGACAGTGAAAACAGTACTCAAAGACAGGGAGAGCAAGCTCTCTCTTGGCACTTTGGATGTGGGACATACAGCGAGATGTTTGCTGCTTTTGCGTTTGGCTGTTGGGAGATTTACAGCACAAAGATATCTAGTTGATTTGAAGCAGTTCCGAGAAAGTCTAAACATAATCCCCACTTCTCCCTCCTGGCACTTTCCATGTGGGAGATCTAGCAGGATGTATATTGGTTTTGAGGACAACTCAATGGACAGTGTAGGGAGAAAAGGTCCTGGCTCCTTGAATGCTGTTTCTGGAGACACTGCGATCAATGTGGGAGATATGTCAAGATGTGTGTTTGTTTTGAGGACGGCTCTCTGGAGAGTCTTAGCAAAGAGGTCACACAGATAATCAGAGCAATTCTCAGAGACACTGAGAACAAGCTCCACAATTCCCTCCTGGCACTTTCCCTGTAGGAGATACCGCAAGACGTTTCTGTACATTGGGCACAGCCCTCTGCACGGTGTTAGCAGAGACTTTCCCGGGACAGTGAAACCCTATGTCAGAGACACTGAGAAGAAGCCCCAATGTTCCCTCCAGGCACTTTCAGTGTGGGTGCCTTCTCCACGTGGTTCCTGGTTTCACTGCGGCTCTGAAGAGAATGTTAGCAAAGAGGTAACCGGGACAGTGAAAACAGTACTCAAAGACAGGGAGAGCAAGCTCTCTCTTGGCACTTTGGATGTGGGACATACAGCGAGATGTTTGCTGCTTTTGCGTTTGGCTGTTGGGAGATTTACAGCACAAAGATATCTAGTTGATTTGAAGCAGTTCCGAGAAAGTCTAAACATAATCCCCACTTCTCCCTCCTGGCACTTTCCATGTGGGAGATCTAGCAGGATGTATATTGGTTTTGAGGACAACTCAATGGACAGTGTAGGGAGAAAAGGTCCTGGCTCCTTGAATGCCGTTTCTGGAGACACTGCGATCAATGTGGGAGATATGTCAAGATGTGTGTTTGTTTTGAGGACGTCTCTCTGGAGAGTCTTAGCAAAGAGGTCACACAGATAATCAGAGCAATTCTCAGAGACACTGAGAACAAGCTCGACAATTCCCTCCTGGCACTTTCCCTGTAGGAGATACCGCAAGACGTTTCTGTACATTGGGCACAGCGCTCTGCACGGTGTTAGCAGAGACTTTCCCGGGACAGTGAAACCCTATGTCAGAGACACTGAGAAGAAGCCCCAATGTTCCCTCCAGGCACTTTCAGTGTGGGTGCCTTCTCCACGTGGTTCCTGGTTTCACTGCGGCTCTGAAGAGAATGTTAGCAAAGAGGTAACCGGGACAGTGAAAACAGTACTCAAAGACAGGGAGAGCAAGCTCTCTCTTGGCACTTTGGATGTGGGACATACAGCGAGATGTTTGCTGCTTTTGCGTTTGGCTGTTGGGAGATTTACAGCACAAAGATATCTAGTTGATTTGAAGCAGTTCCGAGAAAGTCTAAACATAATCCCCACTTCTCCCTCCTGGCACTTTCCATGTGGGAGATATAGCAGGATGTATATTGGTTTTGAGGACAACTCAATGGACAGTGTAGGGAGAAAAGGTCCTGGCTCCTTGAATGCCGTTTCTGGAGACACTGCGATCAATGTGGGAGATATGTCAAGATGTGTGTTTGTTTTGAGGACGGCTCTCTGGAGAGTCTTAGCAAAGAGGTCACACAGATAATCAGAGCAATTCTCAGAGACACTGAGAACAAGCTCGACAATTCCCTCCTGGCACTTTCCCTGTAGGAGATACCGCAAGACGTTTCTGTACATTGGGCACAGCGCTCTGCACGGTGTTAGCAGAGACTTTCCCGGGACAGTGAAACCCTATGTCAGAGACACTGAGAAGAAGCCCCAATGTTCCCTCCAGGCACTTTCAGTGTGGGTGCCTTCTCCACGTGGTTCCTGGTTTCACTGCGGCTCTGAAGAGAATGTTAGCAAAGAGGTAACCGGGACAGTGAAAACAGTACTCAAAGACAGGGAGAGCAAGCTCTCTCTTGGCACTTTGGATGTGGGACATACAGCGAGATGTTTGCTGCTTTTGCGTTTGGCTGTTGGGAGATTTACAGCACAAAGATATCTAGTTGATTTGAAGCAGTTCCGAGAAAGTCTAAACATAATCCCCACTTCTCCCTCCTGGCACTTTCCATGTGGGAGATATAGCAGGATGTATATTGGTTTTGAGGACAACTCAATGGACAGTGTAGGGAGAAAAGGTCCTGGCTCCTTGAATGCCGTTTCTGGAGACACTGCGATCAATGTGGGAGATATGTCAAGATGTGTGTTTGTTTTGAGGACGGCTCTCTGGAGAGTCTTAGCAAAGAGGTCACACAGATAATCAGAGCAATTCTCAGAGACACTGAGAACAAGCTCGACAATTCCCTCCTGGCACTTTCCCTGTAGGAGATACCGCAAGACGTTTCTGTACATTGGGCACAGCGCTCTGCACGGTGTTAGCAGAGACTTTCCCGGGACAGTGAAACCCTATGTCAGAGACACTGAGAAGAAGCCCCAATGTTCCCTCCAGGCACTTTCAGTGTGGGTGCCTTCTCCACGTGGTTCCTGGTTTCACTGCGGCTCTGAAGAGAATGTTAGCAAAGAGGTAACCGGGACAGTGAAAACAGTACTCAAAGACAGGGAGAGCAAGCTCTCTCTTGGCACTTTGGATGTGGGACATACAGCGAGATGTTTGCTGCTTTTGCGTTTGGCTGTTGGGAGATTTACAGCACAAAGATATCTAGTTGATTTGAAGCAGTTCCGAGAAAGTCTAAACATAATCCCCACTTCTCCCTCCTGGCACTTTCCATGTGGGAGATATAGCAGGATGTATATTGGTTTTGAGGACAACTCAATGGACAGTGTAGGGAGAAAAGGTCCTGGCTCCTTGAATGCCGTTTCTGGAGACACTGCGATCAATGTGGGAGATATGTCAAGATGTGTGTTTGTTTTGAGGACGGCTCTCTGGAGAGTCTTAGCAAAGAGGTCACACAGATAATCAGAGCAATTCTCAGAGACACTGAGAACAAGCTCGACAATTCCCTCCTGGCACTTTCCCTGTCGGAGATACCGCAAGACGTTTCTGTACATTGGGCACAGCGCTCTGCACGGTGTTAGCAGAGACTTTCCCGGGACAGTGAAACCCTATGTCAGAGACACTGAGAAGAAGCCCCAATGTTCCCTCCAGGCACTTTCAGTGTGGGTGCCTTCTCCACGTGGTTCCTGGTTTCACTGCGGCTCTGAAGAGAATGTTAGCAAAGAGGTAACCGGGACAGTGAAAACAGTACTCAAAGACAGGGAGAGCAAGCTCTCTCTTGGCACTTTGGATGTGGGACATACAGCGAGATGTTTGCTGCTTTTGCGTTTGGCTGTTGGGAGATTTACAGCACAAAGATATCTAGTTGATTTGAAGCAGTTCCGAGAAAGTCTAAACATAATCCCCACTTCTCCCTCCTGGCACTTTCCATGTGGGAGATCTAGCAGGATGTATATTGGTTTTGAGGACAACTCAATGGACAGTGTAGGGAGAAAAGGTCCTGGCTCCTTGAATGCTGTTTCTGGAGACACTGCGATCAATGTGGGAGATATGTCAAGATGTGTGTTTGTTTTGAGGACGGCTCTCTGGAGAGTCTTAGCAAAGAGGTCACACAGATAATCAGAGCAATTCTCAGAGACACTGAGAACAAGCTCGACAATTCCCTCCTGGCACTTTCCCTGTAGGAGATACCGCAAGACGTTTCTCTACATTGGGCACAGCCCTCTGCACGGTGTTAGCAGAGACTTTCCCGGGACAGTGAAACCCTATGTCAGAGACACTGAGAAGAAGCCCCAATGTTCCCTCCAGGCACTTTCAGTGTGGGTGCCTTCTCCACGTGGTTCCTGGTTTCACTGCGGCTCTGAAGAGAATGTTAGCAAAGAGGTAACCGGACAGTGAAAACAGTACTCAAAGACAGGGAGATCAAGCTCTCTCTTGGCACTTTGGATGTGGGACATACAGCGAGATGTTTGCTGCTTTTGCGTTTGGCTGTTGGGAGATTTACAGCACAAAGATATCTAGTTGATTTGAAGCAGTTCCGAGAAAGTCTAAACATAATCCCCACTTCTCCCTCCTGGCACTTTCCATGTGGGAGATCTAGCAGGATGTATATTGGTTTTGAGGACAACTCAATGGACAGTGTAGGGAGAAAAGGTCCTGGCTCCTTGAATGCCGTTTCTGGAGACACTGCGATCAATGTGGGAGATATGTCAAGATGTGTGTTTGTTTTGAGGACGGCTCTCTGGAGAGTCTTAGCAAAGAGGTCACACAGATAATCAGAGCAATTCTCAGAGACACTGAGAACAAGCTCGACAATTCCCTCCTGGCACTTTCCCTGTAGGAGATACCGCAAGACGTTTCTCTACATTGGGCACAGCCCTCTGCACGGTGTTAGCAGAGACTTTCCCGGGACAGTGAAACCCTATGTCAGAGACACTGAGAAGAAGCCCCAATGTTCCCTCCAGGCACTTTCAGTGTGGGTGCCTTCTCCACGTGGTTCCTGGTTTCACTGCGGCTCTGAAGAGAATGTTAGCAAAGAGGTAACCGGACAGTGAAAACAGTACTCAAAGACAGGGAGATCAAGCTCTCTCTTGGCACTTTGGATGTGGGACATACAGCGAGATGTTTGCTGCTTTTGCGTTTGGCTGTTGGGAGATTTACAGCACAAAGATATCTAGTTGATTTGAAGCAGTTCCGAGAAAGTCTAAACATAATCCCCACTTCTCCCTCCTGGCACTTTCCATGTGGGAGATCTAGCAGGATGTATATTGGTTTTGAGGACAACTCAATGGACAGTGTAGGGAGAAAAGGTCCTGGCTCCTTGAATGCCGTTTCTGGAGACACTGCGATCAATGTGGGAGATATGTCAAGATGTGTGTTTGTTTTGAGGACGGCTCTCTGGAGAGTCTTAGCAAAGAGGTCACACAGATAATCAGAGCAATTCTCAGAGACACTGAGAACAAGCTCGACAATTCCCTCCTGGCACTTTCCCTGTAGGACATACCGCAAGACGTTTCTGTACATTGGGCACAGCGCTCTGCACGGTGTTAGCAGGGACTTTCCCGGGACAGTGAAACCCTATGTCAGAGACACTGAGAAGAAGCCCCAATGTTCCCTCCAGGCACTTTCAGTGTGGGTGCCTTCTCCACGTGGTTCCTGGTTTCACTGCGGCTCTGAAGAGAATGTTAGCAAAGAGGTAACCGGGACAGTGAAAACAGTACTCAAAGACAGGGAGAGCAAGCTCTCTCTTGGCACTTTGGATGTGGGACATACAGCGAGATGTTTGCTGCTTTTGCGTTTGGCTGTTGGGAGATTTACAGCACAAAGATATCTAGTTGATTTGAAGCAGTTCCGAGAAAGTCTAAACATAATCCCCACTTCTCCCTCCTGGCACTTTCCATGTGGGAGATATAGCAGGATGTATATTGGTTTTGAGGACAACTCAATGGACAGAGTAGGGAGAAAAGGTCCTGGCTCCTTGAATGCTGTTTCTGGAGACACTGCGATCAATGTGGGAGATATGTCAAGATGTGTGTTTGTTTTGAGGACGTCTCTCTGGAGAGTCTTAGCAAAGAGGTCACACAGATAATCAGAGCAATTCTCAGAGACACTGAGAACAAGCTCCACAATTCCCTCCTGGCACTTTCCCTGTAGGAGATACCGCAAGACGTTTCTGTACATTGGGCACAGCGCTCTGCAGGGTGTTAGCAGAGACTTTCCCGGGACAGTGAAACCCTATGTCAGAGACACTGAGAAGAAGCCCCAATGTTCCCTCCAGGCACTTTCAGTGTGGGTGCCTTCTCCACGTGGTTCCTGGTTTCACTGCGGCTCTGAAGAGAATGTTAGCAAAGAGGTAACCGGGACAGTGAAAACAGTACTCAAAGACAGGGAGAGCAAGCTCTCTCTTGGCACTTTGGATGTGGGACATACAGCGAGATGTTTGCTGCTTTTGCGTTTGGCTGTTGGGAGATTTACAGCACAAAGATATCTAGTTGATTTGAAGCAGTTCCGAGAAAGTCTAAACATAATCCCCACTTCTCCCTCCTGGCACTTTCCATGTGGGAGATCTAGCAGGATGTATATTGGTTTTGAGGACAACTCAATGGACAGTGTAGGGAGAAAAGGTCCTGGCTCCTTGAATGCCGTTTCTGGAGACACTGCGATCAATGTGGGAGATATGTCAAGATGTGTGTTTGTTTTGAGGACGGCTCTCTGGAGAGTCTTAGCAAAGAGGTCACACAGATAATCAGAGCAATTCTCAGAGACACTGAGAACAAGCTCCACAATTCCCTCCTGGCACTTTCCCTGTAGGAGATACCGCAAGACGTTTCTGTACATTGGGCACAGCGCTCTGCACGGTGTTAGCAGAGACTTTCCCGCGACAGTGAAACCCTATGTCAGAGACACTGAGAAGAAGCCCCAATGTTCCCTCCAGGCACTTTCAGTGTGGGTGCCTTCTCCACGTGGTTCCTGGTTTCACTGCGGCTCTGAAGAGAATGTTAGCAAAGAGGTAACCGGGACAGTGAAAACAGTACTCAAAGACAGGGAGATCAAGCTCTCTCTTGGCACTTTCGATGTGGGACATACAGCGAGATGTTTGCTGCTTTTGCGTTTGGCTGTTGGGAGATTTACAGCACAAAGATATCTAGTTGATTTGAAGCAGTTCCGAGAAAGTCTAAACATAATCCCCACTTCTCCCTCCTGGCACTTTCCATGTGGGAGATCTAGCAGGATGTATATTGGTTTTGAGGACAACTCAATGGACAGTGTAGGGAGAAAAGGTCCTGGCTCCTTGAATGCTGTTTCTGGAGACACTGCGATCAATGTGGGAGATATGTCAAGATGTGTGTTTGTTTTGAGGACGGCTCTCTGGAGAGTCTTAGCAAAGAGGTCACACAGATAATCAGAGCAATTCTCAGAGACTCTGAGAACAAGCTCCACAATTCCCTCCTGGCACTTTCCCTGTAGGAGATACCGCAAGACATTTCTGTACATTGGGCACAGCGCTCTGCACGGTGTTAGCAGAGACTTTCCCGGGACAGTGAAACCCTATGTCAGAGACACTGAGAAGAAGCCCCAATGTTCCCTCCAGGCACTTTCAGTGTGGGTGCCTTCTCCACGTGGTTCCTGGTTTCACTGCGGCTCTGAAGAGAATGTTAGCAAAGAGGTAACCGGGACAGTGAAAACAGTACTCAAAGACAGGGAGAGCAAGCTCTCTCTTGGCACTTTGGATGTGGGACATACAGCGAGATGTTTGCTGCTTTTGCGTTTGGCTGTTGGGAGATTTACAGCACAAAGATATCTAGTTGATTTGAAGCAGTTCCGAGAAAGTCTAAACATAATCCCCACTTCTCCCTCCTGGCACTTTCCATGTGGGAGATCTAGCAGGATGTATATTGGTTTTGAGGACAACTCAATGGACAGTGTAGGGAGAAAAGGTCCTGGCTCCTTGAATGCCGTTTCTGGAGACACTGCGATCAATGTGGGAGATATGTCAAGATGTGTGTTTGTTTTGAGGACGTCTCTCTGGAGAGTCTTAGCAAAGAGGTCACACAGATAATCAGAGCAATTCTCAGAGACACTGAGAACAAGCTCCACAATTCCCTCCTGGCACTTTCCCTGTAGGAGATACCGCAAGACGTTTCTGTACATTGGGCACAGCGCTCTGCACGGTGTTAGCAGAGACTTTCCCGGGACAGTGAAACCCTATGTCAGAGACACTGAGAAGAAGCCCCAATGTTCCCTCCAGGCACTTTCAGTGTGGGTGCCTTCTCCACGTGGTTCCTGGTTTCACTGCGGCTCTGAAGAGAATGTTAGCAAAGAGGTAACCGGGACAGTGAAAACAGTACTCAAAGACAGGGAGAGCAAGCTCTCTCTTGGCACTTTGGATGTGGGACATACAGCGAGATGTTTGCTGCTTTTGCGTTTGGCTGTTGGGAGATTTACAGCACAAAGATATCTAGTTGATTTGAAGCAGTTCCGAGAAAGTCTAAACATAATCCCCACTTCTCCCTCCTGGCACTTTCCATGTGGGAGATATAGCAGGATGTATATTGGTTTTGAGGACAACTCAATGGACAGTGTAGGGAGAAAAGGTCCTGGCTCCTTGAATGCCGTTTCTGGAGACACTGCGATCAATGTGGGAGATATGTCAAGATGTGTGTTTGTTTTGAGGACGGCTCTCTGGAGAGTCTTAGCAAAGAGGTCACACAGATAATCAGAGCAATTCTCAGAGACACTGAGAACAAGCTCCACAATTCCCTCCTGGCACTTTCCCTGTAGGAGATAACGCAAGACGTTTCTGTACATTGGGCACAGCGCTCTGCACGGTGTTAGCAGAGACTTTCCCGGGACAGTGAAACCCTATGTCAGAGACACTGAGAAGAAGCCCCAATGTTCCCTCCAGGCACTTTCAGTGTGGGTGCCTTCTCCACGTGGTTCCTGGTTTCACTGCGGCTCTGAAGAGAATGTTAGCAAAGAAGTAACCGGGACAGTGAAAACAGTACTCAAAGACAGGGATAGCAAGCTCTCTCTTGGCACTTTGGATGTGGGACATACAGCGAGATGTTTGCTGCTTTTGCGTTTGGCTGTTGGGAGATTTACAGCACAAAGATATCTAGTTGATTTGAAGCAGTTCCGAGAAAGTCTAAACATAATCCCCACTTCTCCCTCCTGGCACTTTCCATGTGGGAGATATAGCAGGATGTATATTGGTTTTGAGGACAACTCAATGGACAGTGTAGGGAGAAAAGGTCCTGGCTCCTTGAATGCCGTTTCTGGAGACACTGCGATCAATGTGGGAGATATGTCAAGATGTGTGTTTGTTTTGAGGACGTCTCTCTGGAGAGTCTTAGCAAAGAGGTCACACAGATAATCAGAGCAATTCTCAGAGACACTGAGAACAAGCTCCACAATTCCCTCCTGGCACTTTCCCTGTAGGAGATACCGCAAGACGTTTCTGTACATTGGGCACAGCGCTCTGCACGGTGTTAGCAGAGACTTTCCCGGGACAGTGAAACCCTATGTCAGAGACACTGAGAAGAAGCCCCAATGTTCCCTCCAGGCACTTTCAGTGTGGGTGCCTTCTCCACGTGGTTCCTGGTTTCACTGCGGCTCTGAAGAGAATGTTAGCAAAGAGGTAACCGGGACAGTGAAAACAGTACTCAAAGACAGGGAGAGCAAGCTCTCTCTTGGCACTTTGGATGTGGGACATACAGCGAGATGTTTGCTGCTTTTGCGTTTGGCTGTTGGGAGATTTACAGCACAAAGATATCTAGTTGATTTGAAGCAGTTCCGAGAAAGTCTAAACATAAACCCCACTTCTCCCTCCTGGCACTTTCCATGTGGGAGATATAGCAGGATGTATATTGGTTTTGAGGACAACTCAATGGACAGTGTAGGGAGAAAAGGTCCTGGCTCCTTGAATGCCGTTTCTGGAGACACTGCGATCAATGTGGGAGATATGTCAAGATGTGTGTTTGTTTTGAGGACGTCTCTCTGGAGAGTCTTAGCAAAGAGGTCACACAGATAATCAGAGCAATTCTCAGAGACACTGAGAACAAGCTCCACAATTCCCTCCTGGCACTTTCCCTGTAGGAGATACCGCAAGACGTTTCTGTACATTGGGCACAGCGCTCTGCACGGTGTTAGCAGAGACTTTCCCGGGACAGTGAAACCCTATGTCAGAGACACTGAGAAGAAGCCCCAATGTTCCCTCCAGGCACTTTCAGTGTGGGTGCCTTCTCCACGTGGTTCCTGGTTTCACTGCGGCTCTGAAGAGAATGTTAGCAAAGAGGTAACCGGGACAGTGAAAACAGTACTCAAAGACAGGGAGAGCAAGCTCTCTCTTGGCACTTTGGATGTGGGACATACAGCGAGATGTTTGCTGCTTTTGCGTTTGGCTGTTGGGAGATTTACAGCACAAAGATATCTAGTTGATTTGAAGCAGTTCCGAGAAAGTCTAAACATAATCCCCACTTCTCCCTCCTGGCACTTTCCATGTGGGAGATATAGCAGGATGTATATTGGTTTTGAGGACAACTCAATGGACAGAGTAGGGAGAAAAGGTCCTGGCTCCTTGAATGCCGTTTCTGGAGACACTGCGATCAATGTGGGAGATATGTCAAGATGTGTGTTTGTTTTGAGGACGTCTCTCTGGAGAGTCTTAGCAAAGAGGTCACACAGATAATCAGAGCAATTCTCAGAGACACTGAGAACAAGCTCGACAATTCCCTCCTGGCACTTTCCCTGTAGGAGATACCGCAAGACGTTTCTGTACATTGGGCACAGCGCTCTGCACGGTGTTAGCAGAGACTTTCCCGGGACAGTGAAACCCTATGTCAGAGACACTGAGAAGAAGCCCCAATGTTCCCTCCAGGCACTTTCAGTGTGGGTGCCTTCTCCACGTGGTTCCTGGTTTCACTGCGGCTCTGAAGAGAATGTTAGCAAAGAGGTAACCGGGACAGTGAAAACAGTACTCAAAGACAGGGAGAGCAAGCTCTCTCTTGGCACTTTGGATGTGGGACATACAGCGAGATGTTTGCTGCTTTTGCGTTTGGCTGTTGGGAGATTTACAGCACAAAGATATCTAGTTGATTTGAAGCAGTTCCGAGAAAGTCTAAACATAATCCCCACTTCTCCCTCCTGGCACTTTCCATGTGGGAGATATAGCAGGATGTATATTGGTTTTGAGGACAACTCAATGGACAGTGTAGGGAGAAAAGGTCCTGGCTCCTTGAATGCCGTTTCTGGAGACACTGCGATCAATGTGGGAGATATGTCAAGATGTGTGTTTGTTTTGAGGACGGCTCTCTGGAGAGTCTTAGCAAAGAGGTCACACAGATAATCAGAGCAATTCTCAGAGACACTGAGAACAAGCTCGACAATTCCCTCCTGGCACTTTCCCTGTAGGAGATACCGCAAGACGTTTCTGTACATTGGGCACAGCGCTCTGCAGGGTGTTAGCAGAGACTTTCCCGGGACAGTGAAACCCTATGTCAGAGACACTGAGAAGAAGCCCCAATGTTCCCTCCAGGCACTTTCAGTGTGGGTGCCTTCTCCACGTGGTTCCTGGTTTCACTGCGGCTCTGAAGAGAATGTTAGCAAAGAGGTAACCGGGACAGTGAAAACAGTACTCAAAGACAGGGAGAGCAAGCTCTCTCTTGGCACTTTGGATGTGGGACATACAGCGAGATGTTTGCTGCTTTTGCGTTTGGCTGTTGGGAGATTTACAGCACAAAGATATCTAGTTGATTTGAAGCAGTTCCGAGAAAGTCTAAACATAATCCCCACTTCTCCCTCCTGGCACTTTCCATGTGGGAGATATAGCAGGATGTATATTGGTTTTGAGGACAACTCAATGGACAGTGTAGGGAGAAAAGGTCCTGGCTCCTTGAATGCCGTTTCTGGAGACACTGCGATCAATGTGGGAGATATGTCAAGATGTGTGTTTGTTTTGAGGACGTCTCTCTGGAGAGTCTTAGCAAAGAGGTCACACAGATAATCAGAGCAATTCTCAGAGACACTGAGAACAAGCTCCACAATTCCCTCCTGGCACTTTCCCTGTAGGAGATACCGCAAGACGTTTCTGTACATTGGGCACAGCGCTCTGCACGGTGTTAGCAGAGACTTTCCCGGGACAGTGAAACCCTATGTCAGAGACACTGAGAAGAAGCCCCAATGTTCCCTCCAGGCACTTTCAGTGTGGGTGCCTTCTCCACGTGGTTCCTGGTTTCACTGCGGCTCTGAAGAGAATGTTAGCAAAGAGGTAACCGGGACAGTGAAAACAGTACTCAAAGACAGGGAGAGCAAGCTCTCTCTTGGCACTTTGGATGTGGGACATACAGCGAGATGTTTGCTGCTTTTGCGTTTGGCTGTTGGGAGATTTACAGCACAAAGATATCTAGTTGATTTGAAGCAGTTCCGAGAAAGTCTAAACATAATCCCCACTTCTCCCTCCTGGCACTTTCCATGTGGGAGATATAGCAGGATGTATATTGGTTTTGAGGACAACTCAATGGACAGAGTAGGGAGAAAAGGTCCTGGCTCCTTGAATGCCGTTTCTGGAGACACTGCGATCAATGTGGGAGATATGTCAAGATGTGTGTTTGTTTTGAGGACGGCTCTCTGGAGAGTCTTAGCAAAGAGGTCACACAGATAATCAGAGCAATTCTCAGAGACACTGAGAACAAGCTCGACAATTCCCTCCTGGCACTTTCCCTGTAGGAGATACCGCAAGACGTTTCTGTACATTGGGCACAGCGCTCTGCACGGTGTTAGCAGAGACTTTCCCGGGACAGTGAAACCCTATGTCAGAGACACTGAGAAGAAGCCCCAATGTTCCCTCCAGGCACTTTCAGTGTGGGTGCCTTCTCCACGTGGTTCCTGGTTTCACTGCGGCTCTGAAGAGAATGTTAGCAAAGAGGTAACCGGGACAGTGAAAACAGTACTCAAAGACAGGGAGAGCAAGCTCTCTCTTGGCACTTTGGATGTGGGACATACAGCGAGATGTTTGCTGCTTTTGCGTTTGGCTGTTGGGAGATTTACAGCACAAAGATATCTAGTTGATTTGAAGCAGTTCCGAGAAAGTCTAAACATAATCCCCACTTCTCCCTCCTGGCACTTTCCATGTGGGAGATCTAGCAGGATGTATATTGGTTTTGAGGACAACTCAATGGACAGTGTAGGGAGAAAAGGTCCTGGCTCCTTGAATGCTGTTTCTGGAGACACTGCGATCAATGTGGGAGATATGTCAAGATGTGTGTTTGTTTTGAGGACGGCTCTCTGGAGAGTCTTAGCAAAGAGGTCACACAGATAATCAGAGCAATTCTCAGAGACACTGAGAACAAGCTCGACAATTCCCTCCTGGCACTTTCCCTGTAGGAGATACCGCAAGACGTTTCTGTACATTGGGCACAGCCCTCTGCACGGTGTTAGCAGAGACTTTCCCGGGACAGTGAAACCCTATGTCAGAGACACTGAGAAGAAGCCCCAATGTTCCCTCCAGGCACTTTCAGTGTGGGTGCCTTCTCCACGTGGTTCCTGGTTTCACTGCGGCTCTGAAGAGAATGTTAGCAAAGAGGTAACCGGACAGTGAAAACAGTACTCAAAGACAGGGAGATCAAGCTCTCTCTTGGCACTTTGGATGTGGGACATACAGCGAGATGTTTGCTGCTTTTGCGTTTGGCTGTTGGGAGATTTACAGCACAAAGATATCTAGTTGATTTGAAGCAGTTCCGAGAAAGTCTAAACATAATCCCCACTTCTCCCTCCTGGCACTTTCCATGTGGGAGATCTAGCAGGATGTATATTGGTTTTGAGGACAACTCAATGGACAGTGTAGGGAGAAAAGGTCCTGGCTCCTTGAATGCCGTTTCTGGAGACACTGCGATCAATGTGGGAGATATGTCAAGATGTGTGTTTGTTTTGAGGACGGCTCTCTGGAGAGTCTTAGCAAAGAGGTCACACAGATAATCAGAGCAATTCTCAGAGACACTGAGAACAAGCTCGACAATTCCCTCCTGGCACTTTCCCTGTAGGAGATACCGCAAGACGTTTCTGTACATTGGGCACAGCGCTCTGCACGGTGTTAGCAGGGACTTTCCCGGGACAGTGAAACCCTATGTCAGAGACACTGAGAAGAAGCCCCAATGTTCCCTCCAGGCACTTTCAGTGTGGGTGCCTTCTCCACGTGGTTCCTGGTTTCACTGCGGCTCTGAAGAGAATGTTAGCAAAGAGGTAACCGGGACAGTGAAAACAGTACTCAAAGACAGGGAGAGCAAGCTCTCTCTTGGCACTTTGGATGTGGGACATACAGCGAGATGTTTGCTGCTTTTGCGTTTGGCTGTTGGGAGATTTACAGCACAAAGATATCTAGTTGATTTGAAGCAGTTCCGAGAAAGTCTAAACATAATCCCCACTTCTCCCTCCTGGCACTTTCCATGTGGGAGATATAGCAGGATGTATATTGGTTTTGAGGACAACTCAATGGACAGAGTAGGGAGAAAAGGTCCTGGCTCCTTGAATGCTGTTTCTGGAGACACTGCGATCAATGTGGGAGATATGTCAAGATGTGTGTTTGTTTTGAGGACGGCTCTCTGGAGAGTCTTAGCAAAGAGGTCACACAGATAATCAGAGCAATTCTCAGAGACACTGAGAACAAGCTCGACAATTCCCTCCTGGCACTTTCCCTGTAGGAGATACCGCAAGACGTTTCTGTACATTGGGCACAGCGCTCTGCACGGTGTTAGCAGAGACTTTCCCGGGACAGTGAAACCCTATGTCAGAGACACTGAGAAGAAGCCCCAATGTTCCCTCCAGGCACTTTCAGTGTGGGTGCCTTCTCCACGTGGTTCCTGGTTTCACTGCGGCTCTGAAGAGAATGTTAGCAAAGAGGTAACCGGGACAGTGAAAACAGTACTCAAAGACAGGGAGAGCAAGCTCTCTCTTGGCACTTTGGATGTGGGACATACAGCGAGATGTTTGCTGCTTTTGCGTTTGGCTGTTGGGAGATTTACAGCACAAAGATATCTAGTTGATTTGAAGCAGTTCCGAGAAAGTCTAAACATAATCCCCACTTCTCCCTCCTGGCACTTTCCATGTGGGAGATCTAGCAGGATGTATATTGGTTTTGAGGACAACTCAATGGACAGTGTAGGGAGAAAAGGTCCTGGCTCCTTGAATGCCGTTTCTGGAGACACTGCGATCAATGTGGGAGATATGTCAAGATGTGTGTTTGTTTTGAGGACGGCTCTCTGGAGAGTCTTAGCAAAGAGGTCACACAGATAATCAGAGCAATTCTCAGAGACACTGAGAACAAGCTCCACAATTCCCTCCTGGCACTTTCCCTGTAGGAGATACCGCAAGACGTTTCTGTACATTGGGCACAGCGCTCTGCACGGTGTTAGCAGAGACTTTCCCGCGACAGTGAAACCCTATGTCAGAGACACTGAGAAGAAGCCCCAATGTTCCCTCCAGGCACTTTCAGTGTGGGTGCCTTCTCCACGTGGTTCCTGGTTTCACTGCGGCTCTGAAGAGAATGTTAGCAAAGAGGTAACCGGACAGTGAAAACAGTACTCAAAGACAGGGAGATCAAGCTCTCTCTTGGCACTTTGGATGTGGGACATACAGCGAGATGTTTGCTGCTTTTGCGTTTGGCTGTTGGGAGATTTACAGCACAAAGATATCTAGTTGATTTGAAGCAGTTCCGAGAAAGTCTAAACATAATCCCCACTTCTCCCTCCTGGCACTTTCCATGTGGGAGATCTAGCAGGATGTATATTGGTTTTGAGGACAACTCAATGGACAGTGTAGGGAGAAAAGGTCCTGGCTCCTTGAATGCTGTTTCTGGAGACACTGCGATCAATGTGGGAGATATGTCAAGATGTGTGTTTGTTTTGAGGACGGCTCTCTGGAGAGTCTTAGCAAAGAGGTCACACAGATAATCAGAGCAATTCTCAGAGACTCTGAGAACAAGCTCCACAATTCCCTCCTGGCACTTTCCCTGTAGGAGATACCGCAAGACATTTCTGTACATTGGGCACAGCGCTCTGCACGGTGTTAGCAGAGACTTTCCCGGGACAGTGAAACCCTATGTCAGAGACACTGAGAAGAAGCCCCAATGTTCCCTCCAGGCACTTTCAGTGTGGGTGCCTTCTCCACGTGGTTCCTGGTTTCACTGCGGCTCTGAAGAGAATGTTAGCAAAGAGGTAACCGGGACAGTGAAAACAGTACTCAAAGACAGGGAGAGCAAGCTCTCTCTTGGCACTTTGGATGTGGGACATACAGCGAGATGTTTGCTGCTTTTGCGTTTGGCTGTTGGGAGATTTACAGCACAAAGATATCTAGTTGATTTGAAGCAGTTCCGAGAAAGTCTAAACATAATCCCCACTTCTCCCTCCTGGCACTTTCCATGTGGGAGATCTAGCAGGATGTATATTGGTTTTGAGGACAACTCAATGGACAGAGTAGGGAGAAAAGGTCCTGGCTCCTTGAATGCCGTTTCTGGAGACACTGCGATCAATGTGGGAGATATGTCAAGATGTGTGTTTGTTTTGAGGACGTCTCTCTGGAGAGTCTTAGCAAAGAGGTCACACAGATAATCAGAGCAATTCTCAGAGACACTGAGAACAAGCTCGACAATTCCCTCCTGGCACTTTCCCTGTAGGAGATACCGCAAGACGTTTCTGTACATTGGGCACAGCGCTCTGCACGGTGTTAGCAGAGACTTTCCCGGGACAGTGAAACCCTATGTCAGAGACACTGAGAAGAAGCCCCAATGTTCCCTCCAGGCACTTTCAGTGTGGGTGCCTTCTCCACGTGGTTCCTGGTTTCACTGCGGCTCTGAAGAGAATGTTAGCAAAGAGGTAACCGGGACAGTGAAAACAGTACTCAAAGACAGGGAGAGCAAGCTCTCTCTTGGCACTTTGGATGTGGGACATACAGCGAGATGTTTGCTGCTTTTGCGTTTGGCTGTTGGGAGATTTACAGCACAAAGATATCTAGTTGATTTGAAGCAGTTCCGAGAAAGTCTAAACATAATCCCCACTTCTCCCTCCTGGCACTTTCCATGTGGGAGATATAGCAGGATGTATATTGGTTTTGAGGACAACTCAATGGACAGTGTAGGGAGAAAAGGTCCTGGCTCCTTGAATGCCGTTTCTGGAGACACTGCGATCAATGTGGGAGATATGTCAAGATGTGTGTTTGTTTTGAGGACGGCTCTCTGGAGAGTCTTAGCAAAGAGGTCACACAGATAATCAGAGCAATTCTCAGAGACACTGAGAACAAGCTCCACAATTCCCTCCTGGCACTTTCCCTGTAGGAGATACCGCAAGACGTTTCTGTACATTGGGCACAGCCCTCTGCACGGTGTTAGCAGAGACTTTCCCGGGACAGTGAAACCCTATGTCAGAGACACTGAGAAGAAGCCCCAATGTTCCCTCCAGGCACTTTCAGTGTGGGTGCCTTCTCCACGTGGTTCCTGGTTTCACTGCGGCTCTGAAGAGAATGTTAGCAAAGAAGTAACCGGGACAGTGAAAACAGTACTCAAAGACAGGGAGAGCAAGCTCTCTCTTGGCACTTTGGATGTGGGACATACAGCGAGATGTTTGCTGCTTTTGCGTTTGGCTGTTGGGAGATTTACAGCACAAAGATATCTAGTTGATTTGAAGCAGTTCCGAGAAAGTCTAAACATAAACCCCACTTCTCCCTCCTGGCACTTTCCATGTGGGAGATCTAGCAGGATGTATATTGGTTTTGAGGACAACTCAATGGACAGTGTAGGGAGAAAAGGTCCTGGCTCCTTGAATGCCGTTTCTGGAGACACTGCGATCAATGTGGGAGATATGTCAAGATGTGTGTTTGTTTTGAGGACGTCTCTCTGGAGAGTCTTAGCAAAGAGGTCACACAGATAATCAGAGCAATTCTCAGAGACACTGAGAACAAGCTCCACAATTCCCTCCTGGCACTTTCCCTGTAGGAGATACCGCAAGACGTTTCTGTACATTGGGCACAGCGCTCTGCACGGTGTTAGCAGAGACTTTCCCGGGACAGTGAAACCCTATGTCAGAGACACTGAGAAGAAGCCCCAATGTTCCCTCCAGGCACTTTCAGTGTGGGTGCCTTCTCCACGTGGTTCCTGGTTTCACTGCGGCTCTGAAGAGAATGTTAGCAAAGAGGTAACCGGGACAGTGAAAACAGTACTCAAAGACAGGGAGAGCAAGCTCTCTCTTGGCACTTTGGATGTGGGACATACAGCGAGATGTTTGCTGCTTTTGCGTTTGGCTGTTGGGAGATTTACAGCACAAAGATATCTAGTTGATTTGAAGCAGTTCCGAGAAAGTCTAAACATAATCCCCACTTCTCCCTCCTGGCACTTTCCATGTGGGAGATATAGCAGGATGTATATTGGTTTTGAGGACAACTCAATGGACAGAGTAGGGAGAAAAGGTCCTGGCTCCTTGAATGCCGTTTCTGGAGACACTGCGATCAATGTGGGAGATATGTCAAGATGTGTGTTTGTTTTGAGGACGTCTCTCTGGAGAGTCTTAGCAAAGAGGTCACACAGATAATCAGAGCAATTCTCAGAGACACTGAGAACAAGCTCCACAATTCCCTCCTGGCACTTTCCCTGTAGGAGATACCGCAAGACGTTTCTGTACATTGGGCACAGCGCTCTGCACGGTGTTAGCAGAGACTTTCCCGGGACAGTGAAACCCTATGTCAGAGACACTGAGAAGAAGCCCCAATGTTCCCTCCAGGCACTTTCAGTGTGGGTGCCTTCTCCACGTGGTTCCTGGTTTCACTGCGGCTCTGAAGAGAATGTTAGCAAAGAGGTAACCGGGACAGTGAAAACAGAACTCAAAGACAGGGAGAGCAAGCTCTCTCTTGGCACTTTGGATGTGGGACATACAGCGAGATGTTTGCTGCTTTTGCGTTTGGCTGTTGGGAGATTTACAGCACAAAGAGATCTAGTTGATTTGAAGCAGTTCCGAGAAAGTCTAAACATAATCCCCACTTCTCCCTCCTGGCACTTTCCATGTGGGAGATATAGCAGGATGTATATTGGTTTTGAGGACAACTCAATGGACAGTGTAGGGAGAAAAGGTCCTGGCTCCTTGAATGCCGTTTCTGGAGACACTGCGATCAATGTGGGAGATATGTCAAGATGTGTGTTTGTTTTGAGGACGGCTCTCTGGAGAGTCTTAGCAAAGAGGTCACACAGATAATCAGAGCAATTCTCAGAGACACTGAGAACAAGCTCGACAATTCCCTCCTGGCACTTTCCCTGTAGGAGATACCGCAAGACGTTTCTGTACATTGGGCACAGCGCTCTGCACGGTGTTAGCAGAGACTTTCCCGGGACAGTGAAACCCTATGTCAGAGACACTGAGAAGAAGCCCCAATGTTCCCTCCAGGCACTTTCAGTGTGGGTGCCTTCTCCACGTGGTTCCTGGTTTCACTGCGGCTCTGAAGAGAATGTTAGCAAAGAGGTAACCGGGACAGTGAAAACAGTACTCAAAGACAGGGAGAGCAAGCTCTCTCTTGGCACTTTGGATGTGGGACATACAGCGAGATGTTTGCTGCTTTTGCGTTTGGCTGTTGGGAGATTTACAGCACAAAGATATCTAGTTGATTTGAAGCAGTTCCGAGAAAGTCTAAACATAATCCCCACTTCTCCCTCCTGGCACTTTCCATGTGGGAGATATAGCAGGATGTATATTGGTTTTGAGGACAACTCAATGGACAGTGTAGGGAGAAAAGGTCCTGGCTCCTTGAATGCTGTTTCTGGAGACACTGCGATCAATGTGGGAGATATGTCAAGATGTGTGTTTGTTTTGAGGACGGCTCTCTGGAGAGTCTTAGCAAAGAGGTCACACAGATAATCAGAGCAATTCTCAGAGACACTGAGAACAAGCTCCACAATTCCCTCCTGGCACTTTCCCTGTAGGAGATACCGCAAGACGTTTCTGTACATTGGGCACAGCGCTCTGCACGGTGTTAGCAGGGACTTTCCCGGGACAGTGAAACCCTATGTCAGAGACACTGAGAAGAAGCCCCAATGTTCCCTCCAGGCACTTTCAGTGTGGGTGCCTTCTCCACGTGGTTCCTGGTTTCACTGCGGCTCTGAAGAGAATGTTAGCAAAGAGGTAACCGGGACAGTGAAAACAGTACTCAAAGACAGGGAGAGCAAGCTCTCTCTTGGCACTTTGGATGTGGGACATACAGCGAGATGTTTGCTGCTTTTGCGTTTGGCTGTTGGGAGATTTACAGCACAAAGATATCTAGTTGATTTGAAGCAGTTCCGAGAAAGTCTAAACATAATCCCCACTTCTCCCTCCTGGCACTTTCCATGTGGGAGATATAGCAGGATGTATATTGGTTTTGAGGACAACTCAATGGACAGAGTAGGGAGAAAAGGTCCTGGCTCCTTGAATGCTGTTTCTGGAGACACTGCGATCAATGTGGGAGATATGTCAAGATGTGTGTTTGTTTTGAGGACGTCTCTCTGGAGAGTCTTAGCAAAGAGGTCACACAGATAATCAGAGCAATTCTCAGAGACACTGAGAACAAGCTCGACAATTCCCTCCTGGCACTTTCCCTGTAGGAGATACCGCAAGACGTTTCTGTACATTGGGCACAGCGCTCTGCACGGTGTTAGCAGAGACTTTCCCGGGACAGTGAAACCCTATGTCAGAGACACTGAGAAGAAGCCCCAATGTTCCCTCCAGGCACTTTCAGTGTGGGTGCCTTCTCCACGTGGTTCCTGGTTTCACTGCGGCTCTGAAGAGAATGTTAGCAAAGAGGTAACCGGGACAGTGAAAACAGTACTCAAAGACAGGGAGAGCAAGCTCTCTCTTGGCACTTTGGATGTGGGACATACAGCGAGATGTTTGCTGCTTTTGCGTTTGGCTGTTGGGAGATTTACAGCACAAAGATATCTAGTTGATTTGAAGCAGTTCCGAGAAAGTCTAAACATAATCCCCACTTCTCCCTCCTGGCACTTTCCATGTGGGAGATCTAGCAGGATGTATATTGGTTTTGAGGACAACTCAATGGACAGTGTAGGGAGAAAAGGTCCTGGCTCCTTGAATGCTGTTTCTGGAGACACTGCGATCAATGTGGGAGATATGTCAAGATGTGTGTTTGTTTTGAGGACGGCTCTCTGGAGAGTCTTAGCAAAGAGGTCACACAGATAATCAGAGCAATTCTCAGAGACACTGAGAACAAGCTCCACAATTCCCTCCTGGCACTTTCCCTGTAGGAGATACCGCAAGACGTTTCTGTACATTGGGCACAGCCCTCTGCACGGTGTTAGCAGAGACTTTCCCGGGACAGTGAAACCCTATGTCAGAGACACTGAGAAGAAGCCCCAATGTTCCCTCCAGGCACTTTCAGTGTGGGTGCCTTCTCCACGTGGTTCCTGGTTTCACTGCGGCTCTGAAGAGAATGTTAGCAAAGAGGTAACCGAACAGTGAAAACAGTACTCAAAGACAGGGAGAGCAAGCTCTCTCTTGGCACTTTGGATGTGGGACATACAGCGAGATGTTTGCTGCTTTTGCGTTTGGCTGTTGGGAGATTTACAGCACAAAGATATCTAGTTGATTTGAAGCAGTTCCGAGAAAGTCTAAACATAATCCCCACTTCTCCCTCCTGGCACTTTCCATGTGGGAGATCTAGCAGGATGTATATTGGTTTTGAGGACAACTCAATGGACAGTGTAGGGAGAAAAGGTCCTGGCTCCTTGAATGCCGTTTCTGGAGACACTGCGATCAATGTGGGAGATATGTCAAGATGTGTGTTTGTTTTGAGGACGGCTCTCTGGAGAGTCTTAGCAAAGAGGTCACACAGATAATCAGAGCAATTCTCAGAGACACTGAGAACAAGCTCGACAGTTCCCTCCTGGCACTTTCCCTGTAGGAGATACCGCAAGACGTTTCTGTACATTGGGCACAGCGCTCTGCACGGTGTTAGCAGGGACTTTCCCGGGACAGTGAAACCCTATGTCAGAGACACTGAGAAGAAGCCCCAATGTTCCCTCCAGGCACTTTCAGTGTGGGTGCCTTCTCCACGTGGTTCCTGGTTTCACTGCGGCTCTGAAGAGAATGTTAGCAAAGAGGTAACCGGGACAGTGAAAACAGTACTCAAAGACAGGGAGAGCAAGCTCTCTCTTGGCACTTTGGATGTGGGACATACAGCGAGATGTTTGCTGCTTTTGCGTTTGGCTGTTGGGAGATTTACAGCACAAAGATATCTAGTTGATTTGAAGCAGTTCCGAGAAAGTCTAAACATAATCCCCACTTCTCCCTCCTGGCACTTTCCATGTGGGAGATCTAGCAGGATGTATATTGGTTTTGAGGACAACTCAATGGACAGTGTAGGGAGAAAAGGTCCTGGCTCCTTGAATGCCGTTTCTGGAGACACTGCGATCAATGTGGGAGATATGTCAAGATGTGTGTTTGTTTTGAGGACGTCTCTCTGGAGAGTCTTAGCAAAGAGGTCACACAGATAATCAGAGCAATTCTCAGAGACACTGAGAACAAGCTCCACAATTCCCTCCTGGCACTTTCCCTGTAGGAGATACCGCAAGACGTTTCTGTACATTGGGCACAGCGCTCTGCACGGTGTTAGCAGAGACTTTCCCGGGACAGTGAAACCCTATGTCAGAGACACTGAGAAGAAGCCCCAATGTTCCCTCCAGGCACTTTCAGTGTGGGTGCCTTCTCCACGTGGTTCCTGGTTTCACTGCGGCTCTGAAGAGAATGTTAGCAAAGAGGTAACCGGACAGTGAAAACAGTACTCAAAGACAGGGAGATCAAGCTCTCTCTTGGCACTTTGGATGTGGGACATACAGCGAGATGTTTGCTGCTTTTGCGTTTGGCTGTTGGGAGATTTACAGCACAAAGATATCTAGTTGATTTGAAGCAGTTCCGAGAAAGTCTAAACATAATCCCCACTTCTCCCTCCTGGCACTTTCCATGTGGGAGATCTAGCAGGATGTATATTGGTTTTGAGGACAACTCAATGGACAGAGTAGGGAGAAAAGGTCCTGGCTCCTTGAATGCCGTTTCTGGAGACACTGCGATCAATGTGGGAGATATGTCAAGATGTGTGTTTGTTTTGAGGACGTCTCTCTGGAGAGTCTTAGCAAAGAGGTCACACAGATAATCAGAGCAATTCTCAGAGACACTGAGAACAAGCTCGACAATTCCCTCCTGGCACTTTCCCTGTAGGAGATACCGCAAGACGTTTCTGTACATTGGGCACAGCGCTCTGCACGGTGTTAGCAGAGACTTTCCCGGGACAGTGAAACCCTATGTCAGAGACACTGAGAAGAAGCCCCAATGTTCCCTCCAGGCACTTTCAGTGTGGGTGCCTTCTCCACGTGGTTCCTGGTTTCACTGCGGCTCTGAAGAGAATGTTAGCAAAGAGGTAACCGGGACAGTGAAAACAGTACTCAAAGACAGGGAGAGCAAGCTCTCTCTTGGCACTTTGGATGTGGGACATACAGCGAGATGTTTGCTGCTTTTGCGTTTGGCTGTTGGGAGATTTACAGCACAAAGATATCTAGTTGATTTGAAGCAGTTCCGAGAAAGTCTAAACATAATCCCCACTTCTCCCTCCTGGCACTTTCCATGTGGGAGATATAGCAGGATGTATATTGGTTTTGAGGACAACTCAATGGACAGTGTAGGGAGAAAAGGTCCTGGCTCCTTGAATGCCGTTTCTGGAGACACTGCGATCAATGTGGGAGATATGTCAAGATGTGTGTTTGTTTTGAGGACGGCTCTCTGGAGAGTCTTAGCAAAGAGGTCACACAGATAATCAGAGCAATTCTCAGAGACACTGAGAACAAGCTCCACAATTCCCTCCTGGCACTTTCCCTGTAGGAGATACCGCAAGACGTTTCTGTACATTGGGCACAGCGCTCTGCACGGTGTTAGCAGAGACTTTCCCGGGACAGTGAAACCCTATGTCAGAGACACTGAGAAGAAGCCCCAATGTTCCCTCCAGGCACTTTCAGTGTGGGTGCCTTCTCCACGTGGTTCCTGGTTTCACTGCGGCTCTGAAGAGAATGTTAGCAAAGAAGTAACCGGGACAGTGAAAACAGTACTCAAAGACAGGGAGAGCAAGCTCTCTCTTGGCACTTTGGATGTGGGACATACAGCGAGATGTTTGCTGCTTTTGCGTTTGGCTGTTGGGAGATTTACAGCACAAAGATATCTATTTGATTTGAAGCAGTTCCGAGAAAGTCTAAACATAATCCCCACTTCTCCCTCCTGGCACTTTCCATGTGGGAGATATAGCAGGATGTATATTGGTTTTGAGGACAACTCAATGGACAGTGTAGGGAGAAAAGGTCCTGGCTCCTTGAATGCCGTTTCTGGAGACACTGCGATCAATGTGGGAGATATGTCAAGATGTGTGTTTGTTTTGAGGACGTCTCTCTGGAGAGTCTTAGCAAAGAGGTCACACAGATAATCAGAGCAATTCTCAGAGACACTGAGAACAAGCTCCACAATTCCCTCCTGGCACTTTCCCTGTAGGAGATACCGCAAGACGTTTCTGTACATTGGGCACAGCGCTCTGCACGGTGTTAGCAGAGACTTTCCCGGGACAGTGAAACCCTATGTCAGAGACACTGAGAAGAAGCCCCAGTGTTCCCTCCAGGCACTTTCAGTGTGGGTGCCTTCTCCACGTGGTTCCTGGTTTCACTGCGGCTCTGAAGAGAATGTTAGCAAAGAGGTAACCGGGACAGTGAAAACAGTACTCAAAGACAGGGAGAGCAAGCTCTCTCTTGGCACTTTGGATGTGGGACATACAGCGAGATGTTTGCTGCTTTTGCGTTTGGCTGTTGGGAGATTTACAGCACAAAGATATCTAGTTGATTTGAAGCAGTTCCGAGAAAGTCTAAACATAAACCCCACTTCTCCCTCCTGGCACTTTCCATGTGGGAGATATAGCAGGATGTATATTGGTTTTGAGGACAACTCAATGGACAGTGTAGGGAGAAAAGGTCCTGGCTCCTTGAATGCCGTTTCTGGAGACACTGCGATCAATGTGGGAGATATGTCAAGATGTGTGTTTGTTTTGAGGACGTCTCTCTGGAGAGTCTTAGCAAAGAGGTCACACAGATAATCAGAGCAATTCTCAGAGACACTGAGAACAAGCTCCACAATTCCCTCCTGGCACTTTCCCTGTAGGAGATACCGCAAGACGTTTCTGTACATTGGGCACAGCGCTCTGCACGGTGTTAGCAGAGACTTTCCCGGGACAGTGAAACCCTATGTCAGAGACACTGAGAAGAAGCCCCAATGTTCCCTCCAGGCACTTTCAGTGTGGGTGCCTTCTCCACGTGGTTCCTGGTTTCACTGCGGCTCTGAAGAGAATGTTAGCAAAGAGGTAACCGGGACAGTGAAAACAGTACTCAAAGACAGGGAGAGCAAGCTCTCTCTTGGCACTTTGGATGTGGGACATACAGCGAGATGTTTGCTGCTTTTGCGTTTGGCTGTTGGGAGATTTACAGCACAAAGATATCTAGTTGATTTGAAGCAGTTCCGAGAAAGTCTAAACATAATCGCCACTTCTCCCTCCTGGCACTTTCCATGTGGGAGATATAGCAGGATGTATATTGGTTTTGAGGACAACTCAATGGACAGAGTAGGGAGAAAAGGTCCTGGCTCCTTGAATGCCGTTTCTGGAGACACTGCGATCAATGTGGGAGATATGTCAAGATGTGTGTTTGTTTTGAGGACGTCTCTCTGGAGAGTCTTAGCAAAGAGGTCACACAGATAATCAGAGCAATTCTCAGAGACACTGAGAACAAGCTCCACAATTCCCTCCTGGCACTTTCCCTGTAGGAGATACCGCAAGACGTTTCTGTACATTGGGCACAGCGCTCTGCACGGTGTTAGCAGAGACTTTCCCGGGACAGTGAAACCCTATGTCAGAGACACTGAGAAGAAGCCCCAATGTTCCCTCCAGGCACTTTCAGTGTGGGTGCCTTCTCCACGTGGTTCCTGGTTTCACTGCGGCTCTGAAGAGAATGTTAGCAAAGAGGTAACCGGGACAGTGAAAACAGTACTCAAAGACAGGGAGAGCAAGCTCTCTCTTGGCACTTTGGATGTGGGACATACAGCGAGATGTTTGCTGCTTTTGCGTTTGGCTGTTGGGAGATTTACAGCACAAAGATATCTAGTTGATTTGAAGCAGTTCCGAGAAAGTCTAAACATAATCCCCACTTCTCCCTCCTGGCACTTTCCATGTGGGAGATATAGCAGGATGTATATTGGTTTTGAGGACAACTCAATGGACAGAGTAGGGAGAAAAGGTCCTGGCTCCTTGAATGCCGTTTCTGGAGACACTGCGATCAATGTGGGAGATATGTCAAGATGTGTGTTTGTTTTGAGGACGGCTCTCTGGAGAGTCTTAGCAAAGAGGTCACACAGATAATCAGAGCAATTCTCAGAGACTCTGAGAACAAGCTCCACAATTCCCTCCTGGCACTTTCCCTGTAGGAGATACCGCAAGACATTTCTGTACATTGGGCACAGCGCTCTGCACGGTGTTAGCAGAGACTTTCCCGGGACAGTGAAACCCTATGTCAGAGACACTGAGAAGAAGCCCCAATGTTCCCTCCAGGCACTTTCAGTGTGGGTGCCTTCTCCACGTGGTTCCTGGTTTCACTGCGGCTCTGAAGAGAATGTTAGCAAAGAGGTAACCGGGACAGTGAAAACAGTACTCAAAGACAGGGAGAGCAAGCTCTCTCTTGGCACTTTGGATGTGGGACATACAGCGAGATGTTTGCTGCTTTTGCGTTTGGCTGTTGGGAGATTTACAGCACAAAGATATCTAGTTGATTTGAAGCAGTTCCGAGAAAGTCTAAACATAATCCCCACTTCTCCCTCCTGGCACTTTCCATGTGGGAGATATAGCAGGATGTATATTGGTTTTGAGGACAACTCAATGGACAGAGTAGGGAGAAAAGGTCCTGGCTCCTTGAATGCCGTTTCTGGAGACACTGCGATCAATGTGGGAGATATGTCAAGATGTGTGTTTGTTTTGAGGACGGCTCTCTGGAGAGTCTTAGCAAAGAGGTCACACAGATAATCAGAGCAATTCTCAGAGACTCTGAGAACAAGCTCCACAATTCCCTCCTGGCACTTTCCCTGTAGGAGATACCGCAAGACATTTCTGTACATTGGGCACAGCGCTCTGCACGGTGTTAGCAGAGACTTTCCCGGGACAGTGAAACCCTATGTCAGAGACACTGAGAAGAAGCCCCAATGTTCCCTCCAGGCACTTTCAGTGTGGGTGCCTTCTCCACGTGGTTCCTGGTTTCACTGCGGCTCTGAAGAGAATGTTAGCAAAGAGGTAACCGGGACAGTGAAAACAGTACTCAAAGACAGGGAGAGCAAGCTCTCTCTTGGCACTTTGGATGTGGGACATACAGCGAGATGTTTGCTGCTTTTGCGTTTGGCTGTTGGGAGATTTACAGCACAAAGATATCTAGTTGATTTGAAGCAGTTCCGAGAAAGTCTAAACATAATCCCCACTTCTCCCTCCTGGCACTTTCCATGTGGGAGATCTAGCAGGATGTATATTGGTTTTGAGGACAACTCAATGGACAGAGTAGGGAGAAAAGGTCCTGGCTCCTTGAATGCCGTTTCTGGAGACACTGCGATCAATGTGGGAGATATGTCAAGATGTGTGTTTGTTTTGAGGACGTCTCTCTGGAGAGTCTTAGCAAAGAGGTCACACAGATAATCAGAGCAATTCTCAGAGACACTGAGAACAAGCTCGACAATTCCCTCCTGGCACTTTCCCTGTAGGAGATACCGCAAGACGTTTCTGTACATTGGGCACAGCGCTCTGCACGGTGTTAGCAGAGACTTTCCCGGGACAGTGAAACCCTATGTCAGAGACACTGAGAAGAAGCCCCAATGTTCCCTCCAGGCACTTTCAGTGTGGGTGCCTTCTCCACGTGGTTCCTGGTTTCACTGCGGCTCTGAAGAGAATGTTAGCAAAGAGGTAACCGGGACAGTGAAAACAGTACTCAAAGACAGGGAGAGCAAGCTCTCTCTTGGCACTTTGGATGTGGGACATACAGCGAGATGTTTGCTGCTTTTGCGTTTGGCTGTTGGGAGATTTACAGCACAAAGATATCTAGTTGATTTGAAGCAGTTCCGAGAAAGTCTAAACATAATCCCCACTTCTCCCTCCTGGCACTTTCCATGTGGGAGATATAGCAGGATGTATATTGGTTTTGAGGACAACTCAATGGACAGAGTAGGGAGAAAAGGTCCTGGCTCCTTGAATGCCGTTTCTGGAGACACTGCGATCAATGTGGGAGATATGTCAAGATGTGTGTTTGTTTTGAGGACGGCTCTCTGGAGAGTCTTAGCAAAGAGGTCACACAGATAATCAGAGCAATTCTCAGAGACTCTGAGAACAAGCTCCACAATTCCCTCCTGGCACTTTCCCTGTAGGAGATACCGCAAGACATTTCTGTACATTGGGCACAGCGCTCTGCACGGTGTTAGCAGAGACTTTCCCGGGACAGTGAAACCCTATGTCAGAGACACTGAGAAGAAGCCCCAATGTTCCCTCCAGGCACTTTCAGTGTGGGTGCCTTCTCCACGTGGTTCCTGGTTTCACTGCGGCTCTGAAGAGAATGTTAGCAAAGAGGTAACCGGGACAGTGAAAACAGTACTCAAAGACAGGGAGAGCAAGCTCTCTCTTGGCACTTTGGATGTGGGACATACAGCGAGATGTTTGCTGCTTTTGCGTTTGGCTGTTGGGAGATTTACAGCACAAAGATATCTAGTTGATTTGAAGCAGTTCCGAGAAAGTCTAAACATAATCCCCACTTCTCCCTCCTGGCACTTTCCATGTGGGAGATCTAGCAGGATGTATATTGGTTTTGAGGACAACTCAATGGACAGAGTAGGGAGAAAAGGTCCTGGCTCCTTGAATGCCGTTTCTGGAGACACTGCGATCAATGTGGGAGATATGTCAAGATGTGTGTTTGTTTTGAGGACGTCTCTCTGGAGAGTCTTAGCAAAGAGGTCACACAGATAATCAGAGCAATTCTCAGAGACACTGAGAACAAGCTCCACAATTCCCTCCTGGCACTTTCCCTGTAGGAGATACCGCAAGACGTTTCTGTACATTGGGCACAGCGCTCTGCACGGTGTTAGCAGAGACTTTCCCGGGACAGTGAAACCCTATGTCAGAGACACTGAGAAGAAGCCCCAATGTTCCCTCCAGACACTTTCAGTGTGGGTGCCTTCTCCACGTGGTTCCTGGTTTCACTGCGGCTCTGAAGAGAATGTTAGCAAAGAGGTAACCGGGACAGTGAAAACAGTACTCAAAGACAGGGAGAGCAAGCTCTCTCTTGGCACTTTGGATGTGGGACATACAGCGAGATGTTTGCTGCTTTTGCGTTTGGCTGTTGGGAGATTTACAGCACAAAGATATCTAGTTGATTTGAAGCAGTTCCGAGAAAGTCTAAACATAATCCCCACTTCTCCCTCCTGGCACTTTCCATGTGGGAGATATAGCAGGATGTATATTGGTTTTGAGGACAACTCAATGGACAGTGTAGGGAGAAAAGGTCCTGGCTCCTTGAATGCCGTTTCTGGAGACACTGCGATCAATGTGGGAGATATGTCAAGATGTGTGTTTGTTTTGAGGACGTCTCTCTGGAGAGTCTTAGCAAAGAGGTCACACAGATAATCAGAGCAATTCTCAGAGACACTGAGAACAAGCTCGACAATTCCCTCCTGGCACTTTCCCTGTAGGAGATACCGCAAGACGTTTCTGTACATTGGGCACAGCGCTCTGCACGGTGTTAGCAGAGACTTTCCCGGGACAGTGAAACCCTATGTCAGAGACACTGAGAAGAAGCCCCAATGTTCCCTCCAGGCACTTTCAGTGTGGGTGCCTTCTCCACGTGGTTCCTGCTTTCACTGCGGCTCTGAAGAGAATGTTAGCAAAGAGGTAACCGGGACAGTGAAAACAGTACTCAAAGACAGGGAGAGCAAGCTCTCTCTTGGCACTTTGGATGTGGGACATACAGCGAGATGTTTGCTGCTTTTGCGTTTGGCTGTTGGGAGATTTACAGCACAAAGATATCTAGTTGATTTGAAGCAGTTCCGAGAAAGTCTAAACATAATCCCCACTTCTCCCTCCTGGCACTTTCCATGTGGGAGATATAGCAGGATGTATATTGGTTTTGAGGACAACTCAATGGACAGTGTAGGGAGAAAAGGTCCTGGCTCCTTGAATGCCGTTTCTGGAGACACTGCGATCAATGTGGGAGATATGTCAAGATGTGTGTTTGTTTTGAGGACGGCTCTCTGGAGAGTCTTAGCAAAGAGGTCACACAGATAATCAGAGCAATTCTCAGAGACACTGAGAACAAGCTCCACAATTCCCTCCTGGCACTTTCCCTGTAGGAGATACCGCAAGACGTTTCTGTACATTGGGCACAGCGCTCTGCACGGTGTTAGCAGAGACTTTCCCGGGACAGTGAAACCCTATGTCAGAGACACTGAGAAGAAGCCCCAATGTTCCCTCCAGGCACTTTCAGTGTGGGTGCCTTCTCCACGTGGTTCCTGGTTTCACTGCGGCTCTGAAGAGAATGTTAGCAAAGAGGTAACCGGGACAGTGAAAACAGTACTCAAAGACAGGGAGAGCAAGCTCTCTCTTGGCACTTTGGATGTGGGACATACAGCGAGATGTTTGCTGCTTTTGCGTTTGGCTGTTGGGAGATTTACAGCACAAAGATATCTAGTTGATTTGAAGCAGTTCCGAGAAAGTCTAAACATAATCCCCACTTCTCCCTCCTGGCACTTTCCATGTGGGAGATATAGCAGGATGTATATTGGTTTTGAGGACAACTCAATGGACAGAGTAGGGAGAAAAGGTCCTGGCTCCTTGAATGCCGTTTCTGGAGACACTGCGATCAATGTGGGAGATATGTCAAGATGTGTGTTTGTTTTGAGGACGTCTCTCTGGAGAGTCTTAGCAAAGAGGTCACACAGATAATCAGAGCAATTCTCAGAGACACTGAGAACAAGCTCCACAATTCCCTCCTGGCACTTTCCCTGTAGGAGATACCGCAAGACGTTTCTGTACATTGGGCACAGCGCTCTGCACGGTGTTAGCAGAGACTTTCCCGGGACAGTGAAACCCTATGTCAGAGACACTGAGAAGAAGCCCCAATGTTCCCTCCAGGCACTTTCAGTGTGGGTGCCTTCTCCACGTGGTTCCTGGTTTCACTGCGGCTCTGAAGAGAATGTTAGCAAAGAGGTAACCGGGACAGTGAAAACAGTACTCAAAGACAGGGAGAGCAAGCTCTCTCTTGGCACTTTGGATGTGGGACATACAGCGAGATGTTTGCTGCTTTTGCGTTTGGCTGTTGGGAGATTTACAGCACAAAGATATCTAGTTGATTTGAAGCAGTTCCGAGAAAGTCTAAACATAATCCCCACTTCTCCCTCCTGGCACTTTCCATGTGGGAGATATAGCAGGATGTATATTGGTTTTGAGGACAACTCAATGGACAGTGTAGGGAGAAAAGGTCCTGGCTCCTTGAATGCCGTTTCTGGAGACACTGCGATCAATGTGGGAGATATGTCAAGATGTGTGTTTGTTTTGAGGACGTCTCTCTGGAGAGTCTTAGCAAAGAGGTCACACAGATAATCAGAGCAATTCTCAGAGACACTGAGAACAAGCTCGACAATTCCCTCCTGGCACTTTCCCTGTAGGAGATACCGCAAGACGTTTCTGTACATTGGGCACAGCGCTCTGCACGGTGTTAGCAGAGACTTTCCCGGGACAGTGAAACCCTATGTCAGAGACACTGAGAAGAAGCCCCAATGTTCCCTCCAGGCACTTTCAGTGTGGGTGCCTTCTCCACGTGGTTCCTGCTTTCACTGCGGCTCTGAAGAGAATGTTAGCAAAGAGGTAACCGGGACAGTGAAAACAGTACTCAAAGACAGGGAGAGCAAGCTCTCTCTTGGCACTTTGGATGTGGGACATACAGCGAGATGTTTGCTGCTTTTGCGTTTGGCTGTTGGGAGATTTACAGCACAAAGATATCTAGTTGATTTGAAGCAGTTCCGAGAAAGTCTAAACATAATCCCCACTTCTCCCTCCTGGCACTTTCCATGTGGGAGATATAGCAGGATGTATATTGGTTTTGAGGACAACTCAATGGACAGTGTAGGGAGAAAAGGTCCTGGCTCCTTGAATGCCGTTTCTGGAGACACTGCGATCAATGTGGGAGATATGTCAAGATGTGTGTTTGTTTTGAGGACGGCTCTCTGGAGAGTCTTAGCAAAGAGATCACACAGATAATCAGAGCAATTCTCAGAGACACTGAGAACAAGCTCCACAATTCCCTCCTGGCACTTTCCCTGTAGGAGATACCGCAAGACGTTTCTGTACATTGGGCACAGCGCTCTGCACGGTGTTAGCAGAGACTTTCCCGGGACAGTGAAACCCTATGTCAGAGACACTGAGAAGAAGCCCCAATGTTCCCTCCAGGCACTTTCAGTGTGGGTGCCTTCTCCACGTGGTTCCTGGTTTCACTGCGGCTCTGAAGAGAATGTTAGCAAAGAGGTAACCGGGACAGTGAAAACAGTACTCAAAGACAGGGAGAGCAAGCTCTCTCTTGGCACTTTGGATGTGGGACATACAGCGAGATGTTTGCTGCTTTTGCGTTTGGCTGTTGGGAGATTTACAGCACAAAGATATCTAGTTGATTTGAAGCAGTTCCGAGAAAGTCTAAACATAATCCCCACTTCTCCCTCCTGGCACTTTCCATGTGGGAGATATAGCAGGATGTATATTGGTTTTGAGGACAACTCAATGGACAGAGTAGGGAGAAAAGGTCCTGGCTCCTTGAATGCCGTTTCTGGAGACACTGCGATCAATGTGGGAGATATGTCAAGATGTGTGTTTGTTTTGAGGACGTCTCTCTGGAGAGTCTTAGCAAAGAGGTCACACAGATAATCAGAGCAATTCTCAGAGACACTGAGAACAAGCTCCACAATTCCCTCCTGGCACTTTCCCTGTAGGAGATACCGCAAGACGTTTCTGTACATTGGGCACAGCGCTCTGCACGGTGTTAGCAGAGACTTTCCCGGGACAGTGAAACCCTATGTCAGAGACACTGAGAAGAAGCCCCAATGTTCCCTCCAGGCACTTTCAGTGTGGGTGCCTTCTCCACGTGGTTCCTGGTTTCACTGCGGCTCTGAAGAGAATGTTAGCAAAGAGGTAACCGGGACAGTGAAAACAGTACTCAAAGACAGGGAGAGCAAGCTCTCTCTTGGCACTTTGGATGTGGGACATACAGCGAGATGTTTGCTGCTTTTGCGTTTGGCTGTTGGGAGATTTACAGCACAAAGATATCTAGTTGATTTGAAGCAGTTCCGAGAAAGTCTAAACATAATCCCCACTTCTCCCTCCTGGCACTTTCCATGTGGGAGATATAGCAGGATGTATATTGGTTTTGAGGACAACTCAATGGACAGAGTAGGGAGAAAAGGTCCTGGCTCCTTGAATGCCGTTTCTGGAGACACTGCGATCAATGTGGGAGATATGTCAAGATGTGTGTTTGTTTTGAGGACGTCTCTCTGGAGAGTCTTAGCAAAGAGGTCACACAGATAATCAGAGCAATTCTCAGAGACACTGAGAACAAGCTCCACAATTCCCTCCTGGCACTTTCCCTGTAGGAGATACCGCAAGACGTTTCTGTACATTGGGCACAGCGCTCTGCACGGTGTTAGCAGAGACTTTCCCGGGACAGTGAAACCCTATGTCAGAGACACTGAGAAGAAGCCCCAATGTTCCCTCCAGGCACTTTCAGTGTGGGTGCCTTCTCCACGTGGTTCCTGGTTTCACTGCGGCTCTGAAGAGAATGTTAGCAAAGAAGTAACCGGGACAGTGAAAACAGTACTCAAAGACAGGGAGAGCAAGCTCTCTCTTGGCACTTTGGATGTGGGACATACAGCGAGATGTTTGCTGCTTTTGCGTTTGGCTGTTGGGAGATTTACAGCACAAAGATATCTATTTGATTTGAAGCAGTTCCGAGAAAGTCTAAACATAATCCCCACTTCTCCCTCCTGGCACTTTCCATGTGGGAGATCTAGCAGGATGTATATTGGTTTTGAGGACAACTCAATGGACAGTGTAGGGAGAAAAGGTCCTGGCTCCTTGAATGCCGTTTCTGGAGACACTGCGATCAATGTGGGAGATATGTCAAGATGTGTGTTTGTTTTGAGGACGTCTCTCTGGAGAGTCTTAGCAAAGAGGTCACACAGATAATCAGAGCAATTCTCAGAGACACTGAGAACAAGCTCCACAATTCCCTCCTGGCACTTTCCCTGTAGGAGATAACGCAAGACGTTTCTGTACATTGGGCACAGCGCTCTGCACGGTGTTAGCAGAGACTTTCCCGGGACAGTGAAACCCTATGTCAGAGACACTGAGAAGAAGCCCCAATGTTCCCTCCAGGCACTTTCAGTGTGGGTGCCTTCTCCACGTGGTTCCTGGTTTCACTGCGGCTCTGAAGAGAATGTTAGCAAAGAGGTAACCGGGACAGTGAAAACAGTACTCAAAGACAGGGAGAGCAAGCTCTCTCTTGGCACTTTGGATGTGGGACATACAGCGAGATGTTTGCTGCTTTTGCGTTTGGCTGTTGGGAGATTTACAGCACAAAGATATCTATTTGATTTGAAGCAGTTCCGAGAAAGTCTAAACATAATCCCCACTTCTCCCTCCTGGCACTTTCCATGTGGGAGATATAGCAGGATGTATATTGGTTTTGAGGACAACTCAATGGACAGTGTAGGGAGAAAAGGTCCTGGCTCCTTGAATGCCGTTTCTGGAGACACTGCGATCAATGTGGGAGATATGTCAAGATGTGTGTTTGTTTTGAGGACGTCTCTCTGGAGAGTCTTAGCAAAGAGGTCACACAGATAATCAGAGCAATTCTCAGAGACACTGAGAACAAGCTCCACAATTCCCTCCTGGCACTTTCCCTGTAGGAGATACCGCAAGACGTTTCTGTACATTGGGCACAGCGCTCTGCACGGTGTTAGCAGAGACTTTCCCGGGACAGTGAAACCCTATGTCAGAGACACTGAGAAGAAGCCCCAGTATTCCCTCCAGGCACTTTCAGTGTGGGTGCCTTCTCCACGTGGTTCCTGGTTTCACTGCGGCTCTGAAGAGAATGTTAGCAAAGAGGTAACCGGGACAGTGAAAACAGTACTCAAAGACAGGGAGAGCAAGCTCTCTCTTGGCACTTTGGATGTGGGACATACAGCGAGATGTTTGCTGCTTTTGCGTTTGGCTGTTGGGAGATTTACAGCACAAAGATATCTAGTTGATTTGAAGCAGTTCCGAGAAAGTCTAAACATAATCCCCACTTCTCCCTCCTGGCACTTTCCATGTGGGAGATCTAGCAGGATGTATATTGGTTTTGAGGACAACTCAATGGACAGTGTAGGGAGAAAAGGTCCTGGCTCCTTGAATGCCGTTTCTGGAGACACTGCGATCAATGTGGGAGATATGTCAAGATGTGTGTTTGTTTTGAGGACGTCTCTCTGGAGAGTCTTAGCAAAGAGGTCACACAGATAATCAGAGCAATTCTCAGAGACACTGAGAACAAGCTCCACAATTCCCTCCTGGCACTTTCCCTGTAGGAGATACCGCAAGACGTTTCTGTACATTGGGCACAGCGCTCTGCACGGTGTTAGCAGAGACTTTCCCGGGACAGTGAAACCCTATGTCAGAGACACTGAGAAGAAGCCCCAATGTTCCCTCCAGGCACTTTCAGTGTGGGTGCCTTCTCCACGTGGTTCCTGGTTTCACTGCGGCTCTGAAGAGAATGTTAGCAAAGAGGTAACCGGGACAGTGAAAACAGTACTCAAAGACAGGGAGAGCAAGCTCTCTCTTGGCACTTTGGATGTGGGACATACAGCGAGATGTTTGCTGCTTTTGCGTTTGGCTGTTGGGAGATTTACAGCACAAAGATATCTAGTTGATTTGAAGCAGTTCCGAGAAAGTCTAAACATAATCCCCACTTCTCCCTCCTGGCACTTTCCATGTGGGAGATCTAGCAGGATGTATATTGGTTTTGAGGACAACTCAATGGACAGTGTAGGGAGAAAAGGTCCTGGCTCCTTGAATGCCGTTTCTGGAGACACTGCGATCAATGTGGGAGATATGTCAAGATGTGTGTTTGTTTTGAGGACGTCTCTCTGGAGAGTCTTAGCAAAGAGGTCACAGGGATAATCAGAGCAATTCTCAGAGACACTGAGAACAAGCTCGACAATTCCCTCCTGGCACTTTCCCTGTAGGAGATACCGCAAGACGTTTCTGTACATTGGGCACAGCGCTCTGCACGGTGTTAGCAGAGACTTTCCCGGGACAGTGAAACCCTATGTCAGAGACACTGAGAAGAAGCCCCAATGTTCCCTCCAGGCACTTTCAGTGTGGGTGCCTTCTCCACGTGGTTCCTGGTTTCACTGCGGCTCTGAAGAGAATGTTAGCAAAGAGGTAACCGGGACAGTGAAAACAGTACTCAAAGACAGGGAGAGCAAGCTCTCTCTTGGCACTTTGGATGTGGGACATACAGCGAGATGTTTGCTGCTTTTGCGTTTGGCTGTTGGGAGATTTACAGCACAAAGATATCTATTTGATTTGAAGCAGTTCCGAGAAAGTCTAAACATAATCCCCACTTCTCCCTCCTGGCACTTTCCATGTGGGAGATCTAGCAGGATGTATATTGGTTTTGAGGACAACTCAATGGACAGTGTAGGGAGAAAAGGTCCTGGCTCCTTGAATGCCGTTTCTGGAGACACTGCGATCAATGTGGGAGATATGTCAAGATGTGTGTTTGTTTTGAGGACGTCTCTCTGGAGAGTCTTAGCAAAGAGGTCACACAGATAATCAGAGCAATTCTCAGAGACACTGAGAACAAGCTCGACAATTCCCTCCTGGCACTTTCCCTGTAGGAGATACCGCAAGACGTTTCTGTACATTGGGCACAGCGCTCTGCACGGTGTTAGCAGAGACTTTCCCGGGACAGTGAAACCCTATGTCAGAGACACTGAGAAGAAGCCCCAATGTTCCCTCCAGGCACTTTCAGTGTGGGTGCCTTCTCCACGTGGTTCCTGGTTTCACTGCGGCTCTGAAGAGAATGTTAGCAAAGAGGTAACCGGGACAGTGAAAACAGTACTCAAAGACAGGGAGAGCAAGCTCTCTCTTGGCACTTTGGATGTGGGACATACAGCGAGATGTTTGCTGCTTTTGCGTTTGGCTGTTGGGAGATTTACAGCACAAAGATATCTAGTTGATTTGAAGCAGTTCCGAGAAAGTCTAAACATAATCCCCACTTCTCCCTCCTGGCACTTTCCATGTGGGAGATCTAGCAGGATGTATATTGGTTTTGAGGACAACTCAATGGACAGTGTAGGGAGAAAAGGTCCTGGCTCCTTGAATGCCGTTTCTGGAGACACTGCGATCAATGTGGGAGATATGTCAAGATGTGTGTTTGTTTTGAGGACGGCTCTCTGGAGAGTCTTAGCAAAGAGGTCACACAGATAATCAGAGCAATTCTCAGAGACACTGAGAACAAGCTCCACAATTCCCTCCTGGCACTTTCCCTGTAGGAGATACCGCAAGACGTTTCTGTAGATTGGGCACAGCGCTCTGCACGGTGTTAGCAGAGACTTTCCCGGGACAGTGAAACCCTATGTCAGAGACACTGAGAAGAAGCCCCAATGTTCCCTCCAGGCACTTTCAGTGTGGGTGCCTTCTCCACGTGGTTCCTGGTTTCACTGCGGCTCTGAAGAGAATGTTAGCAAAGAGGTAACCGGGACAGTGAAAACAGTACTCAAAGACAGGGAGAGCAAGCTCTCTCTTGGCACTTTGGATGTGGGACATACAGCGAGATGTTTGCTGCTTTTGTGTTTGGCTGTTGGGAGATTTACAGCACAAAGATATCTAGTTGATTTGAAGCAGTTCCGAGAAAGTCTAAACATAATCCCCACTTCTCCCTCCTGGCACTTTCCATGTGGGAGATCTAGCAGGATGTATATTGGTTTTGAGGACAACTCAATGGACAGTGTAGGGAGAAAAGGTCCTGGCTCCTTGAATGCTGTTTCTGGAGACACTGCGATCAATGTGGGAGATATGTCAAGATGTGTGTTTGTTTTGAGGACGGCTCTCTGGAGAGTCTTAGCAAAGAGGTCACACAGATAATCAGAGCAATTCTCAGAGACACTGAGAACAAGCTCCACAATTCCCTCCTGGCACTTTCCCTGTAGGAGATACCGCAAGACGTTTCTGTACATTGGGCACAGCGCTCTGCACGGTGTTAGCAGGGACTTTCCCGGGACAGTGAAACCCTATGTCAGAGACACTGAGAAGAAGCCCCAATGTTCCCTCCAGGCACTTTCAGTGTGGGTGCCTTCTCCACGTGGTTCCTGGTTTCACTGCGGCTCTGAAGAGAATGTTAGCAAAGAGGTAACCGGGACAGTGAAAACAGTACTCAAAGACAGGGAGAGCAAGCTCTCTCTTGGCACTTTGGATGTGGGACATACAGCGAGATGTTTGCTGCATTTGCGTTTGGCTGTTGGGAGATTTACAGCACAAAGATATCTAGTTGATTTGAAGCAGTTCCGAGAAAGTCTAAACATAATCCCCACTTCTCCCTCCTGGCACTTTCCATGTGGGAGATCTAGCAGGATGTATATTGGTTTTGAGGACAACTCAATGGACAGTGTAGGGAGAAAAGGTCCTGGCTCCTTGAATGCCGTTTCTGGAGACACTGCGATCAATGTGGGAGATATGTCAAGATGTGTGTTTGTTTTGAGGACGTCTCTCTGGAGAGTCTTAGCAAAGAGGTCACACAGATAATCAGAGCAATTCTCAGAGACACTGAGAACAAGCTCCACAATTCCCTCCTGGCACTTTCCCTGTAGGAGATACCGCAAGACGTTTCTGTACATTGGGCACAGCGCTCTGCACGGTGTTAGCAGAGACTTTCCCGCGACAGTGAAACCCTATGTCAGAGACACTGAGAAGAAGCCCCAATGTTCCCTCCAGGCACTTTCAGTGTGGGTGCCTTCTCCACGTGGTTCCTGGTTTCACTGCGGCTCTGAAGAGAATGTTAGCAAAGAGGTAACCGGGACAGTGAAAACAGTACTCAAAGACAGGGAGAGCAAGCTCTCTCTTGGCACTTTGGATGTGGGACATACAGCGAGATGTTTGCTGCTTTTGCGTTTGGCTGTTGGGAGATTTACAGCACAAAGATATCTAGTTGATTTGAAGCAGTTCCGAGAAAGTCTAAACATAATCCCCACTTCTCCCTCCTGGCACTTTCCATGTGGGAGATATAGCAGGATGTATATTGGTTTTGAGGACAACTCAATGGACAGAGTAGGGAGAAAAGGTCCTGGCTCCTTGAATGCTGTTTCTGGAGACACTGCGATCAATGTGGGAGATATGTCAAGATGTGTGTTTGTTTTGAGGACGGCTCTCTGGAGAGTCTTAGCAAAGAGGTCACACAGATAATCAGAGCAATTCTCAGAGACACTGAGAACAAGCTCCACAATTCCCTCCTGGCACTTTCCCTGTAGGAGATACCGCAAGACATTTCTGTACATTGGGCACAGCGCTCTGCACGGTGTTAGCAGAGACTTTCCCGGGACAGTGAAACCCTATGTCAGAGACACTGAGAAGAAGCCCCAATGTTCCCTCCAGGCACTTTCAGTGTGGGTGCCTTCTCCACGTGGTTCCTGGTTTCACTGCGGCTCTGAAGAGAATGTTAGCAAAGAGGTAACCGGGACAGTGAAAACAGTACTCAAAGACAGGGAGAGCAAGCTCTCTCTTGGCACTTTGGATGTGGGACATACAGCGAGATGTTTGCTGCTTTTGCGTTTGGCTGTTGGGAGATTTACAGCACAAAGATATCTAGTTGATTTGAAGCAGTTCCGAGAAAGTCTAAACATAATCCCCACTTCTCCCTCCTGGCACTTTCCATGTGGGAGATCTAGCAGGATGTATATTGGTTTTGAGGACAACTCAATGGACAGTGTAGGGAGAAAAGGTCCTGGCTCCTTGAATGCCGTTTCTGGAGACACTGCGATCAATGTGGGAGATATGTCAAGATGTGTGTTTGTTTTGAGGACGTCTCTCTGGAGAGTCTTAGCAAAGAGGTCACACAGATAATCAGAGCAATTCTCAGAGACACTGAGAACAAGCTCCACAATTCCCTCCTGGCACTTTCCCTGTAGGAGATACCGCAAGACGTTTCTGTACATTGGGCACAGCGCTCTGCACGGTGTTAGCAGAGACTTTCCCGGGACAGTGAAACCCTATGTCAGAGACACTGAGAAGAAGCCCCAATGTTCCCTCCAGGCACTTTCAGTGTGGGTGCCTTCTCCACGTGGTTCCTGGTTTCACTGCGGCTCTGAAGAGAATGTTAGCAAAGAGGTAACCGGGACAGTGAAAACAGTACTCAAAGACAGGGAGAGCAATCTCTCTCTGGATGTGGGACATACAGCGAGATGTTTGCTGCTTTTGCGTTTGGCTGTTGGGAGATTTACAGCACAAAGATATCTAGTTGATTTGAAGCAGTTCCGAGAAAGTCTAAACATAATCCCCACTTCTCCCTCCTGGCACTTTCCATGTGGGAGATATAGCAGGATGTATATTGGTTTTGAGGACAACTCAATGGACAGTGTAGGGAGAAAAGGTCCTGGCTCCTTGAATGCCGTTTCTGGAGACACTGCGATCAATGTGGGAGATATGTCAAGATGTGTGTTTGTTTTGAGGACGTCTCTCTGGAGAGTCTTAGCAAAGAGGTCACACAGATAATCAGAGCAATTCTCAGAGACACTGAGAACAAGCTCCACAATTCCCTCCTGGCTCTTTCCCTGTAGGAGATACCGCAAGACGTTTCTGTACATTGGGCACAGCGCTCTGCACGGTGTTAGCAGAGACTTTCCCGGGACAGTGAAACCCTATGTCAGAGACACTGAGAAGAAGCCCCAATGTTCCCTCCAGGCACTTTCAGTGTGGGTGCCTTCTCCACGTGGTTCCTGGTTTCACTGCGGCTCTGAAGAGAATGTTAGCAAAGAAGTAACCGGGACAGTGAAAACAGTACTCAAAGACAGGGAGAGCAAGCTCTCTCTTGGCACTTTGGATGTGGGACATACAGCGAGATGTTTGCTGCTTTTGCGTTTGGCTGTTGGGAGATTTACAGCACAAAGATATCTAGTTGATTTGAAGCAGTTCCGAGAAAGTCTAAACATAATCCCCACTTCTCCCTCCTGGCACTTTCCATGTGGGAGATCTAGCAGGATGTATATTGGTTTTGAGGACAACTCAATGGACAGTGTAGGGAGAAAAGGTCCTGGCTCCTTGAATGCCGTTTCTGGAGACACTGCGATCAATGTGGGAGATATGTCAAGATGTGTGTTTGTTTTGAGGACGTCTCTCTGGAGAGTCTTAGCAAAGAGGTCACACAGATAATCAGAGCAATTCTCAGAGACACTGAGAACAAGCTCCACAATTCCCTCCTGGCACTTTCCCTGTAGGAGATACCGCAAGACGTTTCTGTACATTGGGCACAGCGCTCTGCACGGTGTTAGCAGAGACTTTCCCGGGACAGTGAAACCCTATGTCAGAGACACTGAGAAGAAGCCCCAGTGTTCCCTCCAGGCACTTTCAGTGTGGGTGCCTTCTCCACGTGGTTCCTGGTTTCACTGCGGCTCTGAAGAGAATGTTAGCAAAGAGGTAACCGGGACAGTGAAAACAGTACTCAAAGACAGGGAGAGCAAGCTCTCTCTTGGCACTTTGGATGTGGGACATACAGCGAGATGTTTGCTGCTTTTGCGTTTGGCTGTTGGGAGATTTACAGCACAAAGATATCTAGTTGATTTGAAGCAGTTCCGAGAAAGTCTAAACATAATCCCCACTTCTCCCTCCTGGCACTTTCCATGTGGGAGATATAGCAGGATGTATATTGGTTTTGAGGACAACTCAATGGACAGTGTAGGGAGAAAAGGTCCTGGCTCCTTGAATGCCGTTTCTGGAGACACTGCGATCAATGTGGGAGATATGTCAAGATGTGTGTTTGTTTTGAGGACGTCTCTCTGGAGAGTCTTAGCAAAGAGGTCACACAGATAATCAGAGCAATTCTCAGAGACACTGAGAACAAGCTCCACAATTCCCTCCTGGCACTTTCCCTGTAGGAGATACCGCAAGACGTTTCTGTACATTGGGCACAGCGCTCTGCACGGTGTTAGCAGAGACTTTCCCGCGACAGTGAAACCCTATGTCAGAGACACTGAGAAGAAGCCCCAATGTTCCCTCCAGGCACTTTCAGTGTGGGTGCCTTCTCCACGTGGTTCCTGCTTTCACTGCGGCTCTGAAGAGAATGTTAGCAAAGAGGTAACCGGGACAGTGAAAACAGTACTCAAAGACAGGGAGAGCAAGCTCTCTCTTGGCACTTTGGATGTGGGACATACAGCGAGATGTTTGCTGCTTTTGCGTTTGGCTGTTGGGAGATTTACAGCACAAAGATATCTAGTTGATTTGAAGCAGTTCCGAGAAAGTCTAAACATAATCCCCACTTCTCCCTCCTGGCACTTTCCATGTGGGAGATCTAGCAGGATGTATATTGGTTTTGAGGACAACTCAATGGACAGTGTAGGGAGAAAAGGTCCTGGCTCCTTGAATGCCGTTTCTGGAGACACTGCGATCAATGTGGGAGATATGTCAAGATGTGTGTTTGTTTTGAGGACGTCTCTCTGGAGAGTCTTAGCAAAGAGGTCACACAGATAATCAGAGCAATTCTCAGAGACACTGAGAACAAGCTCCACAATTCCCTCCTGGCACTTTCCCTGTAGGAGATACCGCAAGACGTTTCTGTACATTGGGCACAGCGCTCTGCACGGTGTTAGCAGAGACTTTCCCGGGACAGTGAAACCCTATGTCAGAGACACTGAGAAGAAGCCCCAGTGTTCCCTCCAGGCACTTTCAGTGTGGGTGCCTTCTCCACGTGGTTCCTGGTTTCACTGCGGCTCTGAAGAGAATGTTAGCAAAGAGGTAACCGGGACAGTGAAAACAGTACTCAAAGACAGGGAGAGCAAGCTCTCTCTTGGCACTTTGGATGTGGGACATACAGCGAGATGTTTGCTGCTTTTGCGTTTGGCTGTTGGGAGATTTACAGCACAAAGATATCTAGTTGATTTGAAGCAGTTCCGAGAAAGTCTAAACATAATCCCCACTTCTCCCTCCTGGCACTTTCCATGTGGGAGATATAGCAGGATGTATATTGGTTTTGAGGACAACTCAATGGACAGTGTAGGGAGAAAAGGTCCTGGCTCCTTGAATGCCGTTTCTGGAGACACTGCGATCAATGTGGGAGATATGTCAAGATGTGTGTTTGTTTTGAGGACGTCTCTCTGGAGAGTCTTAGCAAAGAGGTCACACAGATAATCAGAGCAATTCTCAGAGACACTGAGAACAAGCTCCACAATTCCCTCCTGGCACTTTCCCTGTAGGAGATACCGCAAGACGTTTCTGTACATTGGGCACAGCGCTCTGCACGGTGTTAGCAGAGACTTTCCCGCGACAGTGAAACCCTATGTCAGAGACACTGAGAAGAAGCCCCAATGTTCCCTCCAGGCACTTTCAGTGTGGGTGCCTTCTCCACGTGGTTCCTGCTTTCACTGCGGCTCTGAAGAGAATGTTAGCAAAGAGGTAACCGGGACAGTGAAAACAGTACTCAAAGACAGGGAGAGCAAGCTCTCTCTTGGCACTTTGGATGTGGGACATACAGCGAGATGTTTGCTGCTTTTGCGTTTGGCTGTTGGGAGATTTACAGCACAAAGATATCTAGTTGATTTGAAGCAGTTCCGAGAAAGTCTAAACATAATCCCCACTTCTCCCTCCTGGCACTTTCCATGTGGGAGATCTAGCAGGATGTATATTGGTTTTGAGGACAACTCAATGGACAGTGTAGGGAGAAAAGGTCCTGGCTCCTTGAATGCCGTTTCTGGAGACACTGCGATCAATGTGGGAGATATGTCAAGATGTGTGTTTGTTTTGAGGACGTCTCTCTGGAGAGTCTTAGCAAAGAGGTCACACAGATAATCAGAGCAATTCTCAGAGACACTGAGAACAAGCTCCACAATTCCCTCCTGGCACTTTCCCTGTAGGAGATACCGCAAGACGTTTCTGTACATTGGGCACAGCGCTCTGCACGGTGTTAGCAGAGACTTTCCCGGGACAGTGAAACCCTATGTCAGAGACACTGAGAAGAAGCCCCAGTGTTCCCTCCAGGCACTTTCAGTGTGGGTGCCTTCTCCACGTGGTTCCTGGTTTCACTGCGGCTCTGAAGAGAATGTTAGCAAAGAGGTAACTGGGACAGTGAAAACAGTACTCAAAGACAGGGAGAGCAAGCTCTCTCTTGGCACTTTGGATGTGGGACATACAGCGAGATGTTTGCTGCTTTTGCGTTTGGCTGTTGGGAGATTTACAGCACAAAGATATCTAGTTGATTTGAAGCAGTTCCGAGAAAGTCTAAACATAATCCCCACTTCTCCCTCCTGGCACTTTCCATGTGGGAGATCTAGCAGGATGTATATTGGTTTTGAGGACAACTCAATGGACAGTGTAGGGAGAAAAGGTCCTGGCTCCTTGAATGCCGTTTCTGGAGACACTGCGATCAATGTGGGAGATATGTCAAGATGTGTGTTTGTTTTGAGGACGTCTCTCTGGAGAGTCTTAGCAAAGAGGTCACACAGATAATCAGAGCAATTCTCAGAGACACTGAGAACAAGCTCCACAATTCCCTCCTGGCACTTTCCCTGTAGGAGATACCGCAAGACGTTTCTGTACATTGGGCACAGCGCTCTGCACGGTGTTAGCAGAGACTTTCCCGGGACAGTGAAACCCTATGTCAGAGACACTGAGAAGAAGCCCCAATGTTCCCTCCAGGCACTTTCAGTGTGGGTGCCTTCTCCACGTGGTTCCTGCTTTCACTGCGGCTCTGAAGAGAATGTTAGCAAAGAGGTAACCGGGACAGTGAAAACAGTACTCAAAGACAGGGAGAGCAAGCTCTCTCTTGGCACTTTGGATGTGGGACATACAGCGAGATGTTTGCTGCTTTTGCGTTTGGCTGTTGGGAGATTTACAGCACAAAGATATCTAGTTGATTTGAAGCAGTTCCGAGAAAGTCTAAACATAATCCCCACTTCTCCCTCCTGGCACTTTCCATGTGGGAGATCTAGCAGGATGTATATTGCTTTTGAGGACAACTCAATGGACAGAGTAGGGAGAAAAGGTCCTGGCTCCTTGAATGCTGTTTCTGGAGACACTGCGATCAATGTGGGAGATATGTCAAGATGTGTGTTTGTTTTGAGGACGGCTCTCTGGAGAGTCTTAGCAAAGAGGTCACACAGATAATCAGAGCAATTCTCAGAGACACTGAGAACAAGCTCCACAATTCCCTCCTGGCACTTTCCCTGTAGGAGATACCGCAAGACGTTTCTGTACATTGGGCACAGCGCTCTGCACGGTGTTAGCAGAGACTTTCCCGGGACAGTGAAACCCTATGTCAGAGACACTGAGAAGAAGCCCCAATGTTCCCTCCAGGCACTTTCAGTGTGGGTGCCTTCTCCACGTGGTTCCTGGTTTCACTGCGGCTCTGAAGAGAATGTTAGCAAAGAGGTAACCGGACAGTGAAAACAGTACTCAAAGACAGGGAGATCAAGCTCTCTCTTGGCACTTTGGATGTGGGACATACAGCGAGATGTTTGCTGCTTTTGCGTTTGGCTGTTGGGAGATTTACAGCACAAAGATATCTAGTTGATTTGAAGCAGTTCCGAGAAAGTCTAAACATAATCCCCACTTCTCCCTCCTGGCACTTTCCATGTGGGAGATCTAGCAGGATGTATATTGGTTTTGAGGACAACTCAATGGACAGTGTAGGGAGAAAAGGTCCTGGCTCCTTGAATGCTGTTTCTGGAGACACTGCGATCAATGTGGGAGATATGTCAAGATGTGTGTTTGTTTTGAGGACGGCTCTCTGGAGAGTCTTAGCAAAGAGGTCACACAGATAATCAGAGCAATTCTCAGAGACTCTGAGAACAAGCTCCACAATTCCCTCCTGGCACTTTCCCTGTAGGAGATACCGCAAGACGTTTCTGTACATTGGGCACAGCGCTCTGCACGGTGTTAGCAGAGACTTTCCCGGGACAGTGAAACCCTATGTCAGAGACACTGAGAAGAAGCCCCAATGTTCCCTCCAGGCACTTTCAGTGTGGGTGCCTTCTCCACGTGGTTCCTGGTTTCACTGCGGCTCTGAAGAGAATGTTAGCAAAGAGGTAACCGGGACAGTGAAAACAGTACTCAAAGACAGGGAGAGCAAGCTCTCTCTTGGCACTTTGGATGTGGGACATACAGCGAGATGTTTGCTGCTTTTGCGTTTGGCTGTTGGGAGATTTACAGCACAAAGATATCTAGTTGATTTGAAGCAGTTCCGAGAAAGTCTAAACATAATCGCCACTTCTCCCTCCTGGCACTTTCCATGTGGGAGATCTAGCAGGATGTATATTGGTTTTGAGGACAACTCAATGGACAGAGTAGGGAGAAAAGGTCCTGGCTCCTTGAATGCCGTTTCTGGAGACACTGCGATCAATGTGGGAGATATGTCAAGATGTGTGTTTGTTTTGAGGACGTCTCTCTGGAGAGTCTTAGCAAAGAGGTCACACAGATAATCAGAGCAATTCTCAGAGACACTGAGAACAAGCTCGACAATTCCCTCCTGGCACTTTCCCTGTAGGAGATACCGCAAGACGTTTCTGTACATTGGGCACAGCGCTCTGCACGGTGTTAGCAGAGACTTTCCCGGGACAGTGAAACCCTATGTCAGAGACACTGAGAAGAAGCCCCAATGTTCCCTCCAGGCACTTTCAGTGTGGGTGCCTTCTCCACGTGGTTCCTGGTTTCACTGCGGCTCTGAAGAGAATGTTAGCAAAGAGGTAACCGGGACAGTGAAAACAGTACTCAAAGACAGGGAGAGCAAGCTCTCTCTTGGCACTTTCGATGTGGGACATACAGCGAGATGTTTGCTGCTTTTGCGTTTGGCTGTTGGGAGATTTACAGCACAAAGATATCTAGTTGATTTGAAGCAGTTCCGAGAAAGTCTAAACATAATCCCCACTTCTCCCTCCTGGCACTTTCCATGTGGGAGATATAGCAGGATGTATATTGGTTTTGAGGACAACTCAATGGACAGTGTAGGGAGAAAAGGTCCTGGCTCCTTGAATGCCGTTTCTGGAGACACTGCGATCAATGTGGGAGATATGTCAAGATGTGTGTTTGTTTTGAGGACGTCTCTCTGGAGAGTCTTAGCAAAGAGGTCACACAGATAATCAGAGCAATTCTCAGAGACACTGAGAACAAGCTCCACAATTCCCTCCTGGCACTTTCCCTGTAGGAGATAACGCAAGACGTTTCTGTACATTGGGCACAGCGCTCTGCACGGTGTTAGCAGAGACTTTCCCGGGACAGTGAAACCCTATGTCAGAGACACTGAGAAGAAGCCCCAATGTTCCCTCCAGGCACTTTCAGTGTGGGTGCCTTCTCCACGTGGTTCCTGGTTTCACTGCGGCTCTGAAGAGAATGTTAGCAAAGAAGTAACCGGGACAGTGAAAACAGTACTCAAAGACAGGGAGATCAAGCTCTCTCTTGGCACTTTGGATGTGGGACATACAGCGAGATGTTTGCTGCTTTTGCATTTGGCTGTTGGGAGATTTACAGCACAAAGATATCTAGTTGATTTGAAGCAGTTCCGAGAAAGTCTAAACATAATCCCCACTTCTCCCTCCTGGCACTTTCCATGTGGGAGATCTAGCAGGATGTATATTGGTTTTGAGGACAACTCAATGGACAGTGTAGGGAGAAAAGGTCCTGGCTCCTTGAATGCCGTTTCTGGAGACACTGCGATCAATGTGGGAGATATGTCAAGATGTGTGTTTGTTTTGAGGACGTCTCTCTGGAGAGTCTTAGCAAAGAGGTCACACAGATAATCAGAGCAATTCTCAGAGACACTGAGAACAAGCTCCACAATTCCCTCCTGGCACTTTCCCTGTAGGAGATACCGCAAGACGTTTCTGTACATTGGGCACAGCGCTCTGCACGGTGTTAGCAGAGACTTTCCCGGGACAGTGAAACCCTATGTCAGAGACACTGAGAAGAAGCCCCAATGTTCCCTCCAGGCACTTTCAGTGTGGGTGCCTTCTCCACGTGGTTCCTGGTTTCACTGCGGCTCTGAAGAGAATGTTAGCAAAGAAGTAACCGGGACAGTGAAAACAGTACTCAAAGACAGGGAGAGCAAGCTCTCTCTTGGCACTTTGGATGTGGGACATACAGCGAGATGTTTGCTGCTTTTGCGTTTGGCTGTTGGGAGATTTACAGCACAAAGATATCTAGTTGATTTGAAGCAGTTCCGAGAAAGTCTAAACATAATCCCCACTTCTCCCTCCTGGCACTTTCCATGTGGGAGATCTAGCAGGATGTATATTGGTTTTGAGGACAACTCAATGGACAGTGTAGGGAGAAAAGGTCCTGGCTCCTTGAATGCCGTTTCTGGAGACACTGCGATCAATGTGGGAGATATGTCAAGATGTGTGTTTGTTTTGAGGACGTCTCTCTGGAGAGTCTTAGCAAAGAGGTCACACAGATAATCAGAGCAATTCTCAGAGACACTGAGAACAAGCTCGACAATTCCCTCCTGGCACTTTCCCTGTAGGAGATACCGCAAGACGTTTCTGTACATTGGGCACAGCGCTCTGCACGGTGTTAGCAGAGACTTTCCCGGGACAGTGAAACCCTATGTCAGAGACACTGAGAAGAAGCCCCAATGTTCCCTCCAGGCACTTTCAGTGTGGGTGCCTTCTCCACGTGGTTCCTGGTTTCACTGCGGCTCTGAAGAGAATGTTAGCAAAGAGGTAACCGGGACAGTGAAAACAGTACTCAAAGACAGGGAGAGCAAGCTCTCTCTTGGCACTTTGGATGTGGGACATACAGCGAGATGTTTGCTGCTTTTGCGTTTGGCTGTTGGGAGATTTACAGCACAAAGATATCTAGTTGATTTGAAGCAGTTCCGAGAAAGTCTAAACATAATCCCCACTTCTCCCTCCTGGCACTTTCCATGTGGGAGATCTAGCAGGATGTATATTGGTTTTGAGGACAACTCAATGGACAGAGTAGGGAGAAAAGGTCCTGGCTCCTTGAATGCCGTTTCTGGAGACACTGCGATCAATGTGGGAGATATGTCAAGATGTGTGTTTGTTTTGAGGACGTCTCTCTGGAGAGTCTTAGCCAAGAGGTCACACAGATAATCAGAGCAATTCTCAGAAACACTGAGAACAAGCTCCACAATTCCCTCCTGGCACTTTCCCTGTAGGAGATACCGCAAGACGTTTCTGTACATTGGGCACAGCGCTCTGCACGGTGTTAGCAGAGACTTTCCCGGGACAGTGAAACCCTATGTCAGAGACACTGAGAAGAAGCCCCAATGTTCCCTCCAGGCACTTTCAGTGTGGGTGCCTTCTCCACGTGGTTCCTGGTTTCACTGCGGCTCTGAAGAGAATGTTAGCAAAGAGGTAACCGGGACAGTGAAAACAGTACTCAAAGACAGGGAGAGCAAGCTCTCTCTTGGCACTTTGGATGTGGGACATACAGCGAGATGTCTGCTGCTTTTGCGCTTGGCTGTTGGGAGATTTACAGCACAAAGATATCTAGTTGATTTGAAGCAGTTCCGAGAAAGTCTAAACATAATCCCCACTTCTCCCTCCTGGCACTTTCCATGTGGGAGATCTAGCAGGATGTATATTGGTTTTGAGGACAACTCAATGGACAGAGTAGGGAGAAAAGGTCCTGGCTCCTTGAATGCCGTTTCTGGAGACACTGCGATCAATGTGGGAGATATGTCAAGATGTGTGTTTGTTTTGAGGACGTCTCTCTGGAGAGTCTTAGCAAAGAGGTCACACAGATAATCAGAGCAATTCTCAGAGACACTGAGAACAAGCTCCACAATTCCCTCCTGGCACTTTCCCTGTAGGAGATACCGCAAGACGTTTCTGTACATTGGGCACAGCGCTCTGCACGGTGTTAGCAGAGACTTTCCCGGGACAGTGAAACCCTATGTCAGAGACACTGAGAAGAAGCCCCAATGTTCCCTCCAGGCACTTTCAGTGTGGGTGCCTTCTCCACGTGGTTCCTGGTTTCACTGCGGCTCTGAAGAGAATGTTAGCAAAGAGGTAACCGGGACAGTGAAAACAGTACTCAAAGACAGGGAGATCAAGCTCTCTCTTGGCACTTTGGATGTGGGACATACAGCGAGATGTTTGCTGCTTTTGCGTTTGGCTGTTGGGAGATTTACAGCACAAAGATATCTAGTTGATTTGAAGCAGTTCCGAGAAAGTCTAAACATAATCCCCACTTCTCCCTCCTGGCACTTTCCATGTGGGAGATCTAGCAGGATGTATATTGGTTTTGAGGACAACTCAATGGACAGTGTAGGGAGAAAAGTTCCTGGCTCCTTGAATGCCGTTTCTGGAGACACTGCGATCAATGTGGGAGATATGTCAAGATGTGTGTTTGTTTTGAGGACGTCTCTCTGGAGAGTCTTAGCAAAGAGGTCACACAGATAATCAGAGCAATTCTCAGAGACACTGAGAACAAGCTCGACAATTCCCTCCTGGCACTTTCCCTGTAGGAGATACCGCAAGACGTTTCTGTACATTGGGCACAGCGCTCTGCACGGTGTTAGCAGAGACTTTCCCGGGACAGTGAAACCCTATGTCAGAGACACTGAGAAGAAGCCCCAATGTTCCCTCCAGGCACTTTCAGTGTGGGTGCCTTCTCCACGTGGTTCCTGGTTTCACTGCGGCTCTGAAGAGAATGTTAGCAAAGAGGTAACCGGGACAGTGAAAACAGTACTCAAAGACAGGGAGATCAAGCTCTCTCTTGGCACTTTCGATGTGGGACATACAGCGAGATGTCTGCTGCTTTTGCGCTTGGCTGTTGGGAGATTTACAGCACAAAGATATCTAGTTGATTTGAAGCAGTTCCGAGAAAGTCTAAACATAATCCCCACTTCTCCCTCCTGGCACTTTCCATGTGGGAGATCTAGCAGGATGTATATTGGTTTTGAGGACAACTCAATGGACAGTGTAGGGAGAAAAGGTCCTGGCTCCTTGAATGCCGTTTCTGGAGACACTGCGATCAATGTGGGAGATATGTCAAGATGTGTGTTTGTTTTGAGGACGTCTCTCTGGAGAGTCTTAGCAAAGAGGTCACACAGATAATCAGAGCAATTCTCAGAGACACTGAGAACAAGCTCCACAATTCCCTCCTGGCACTTTCCCTGTAGGAGATACCGCAAGACGTTTCTGTACATTGGGCACAGCGCTCTGCACGGTGTTAGCAGAGACTTTCCCGGGACAGTGAAACCCTATGTCAGAGACACTGAGAAGAAGCCCCAATGTTCCCTCCAGGCACTTTCAGTGTGGGTGCCTTCTCCACGTGGTTCCTGGTTTCACTGCGGCTCTGAAGAGAATGTTAGCAAAGAGGTAACCGGGACAGTGAAAACAGTACTCAAAGACAGGGAGAGCAAGCTCTCTCTTGGCACTTTGGATGTGGGACATACAGCGAGATGTTTGCTGCTTTTGCGTTTGGCTGTTGGGAGATTTACAGCACAAAGATATCTAGTTGATTTGAAGCAGTTCCGAGAAAGTCTAAACATAATCCCCACTTCTCCCTCCTGGCACTTTCCATGTGGGAGATCTAGCAGGATGTATATTGGTTTTGAGGACAACTCAATGGACAGTGTAGGGAGAAAAGGTCCTGGCTCCTTGAATGCCGTTTCTGGAGACACTGCGATCAATGTGGGAGATATGTCAAGATGTGTGTTTGTTTTGAGGACGTCTCTCTGGAGAGTCTTAGCAAAGAGGTCACACAGATAATCAGAGCAATTCTCAGAGACACTGAGAACAAGCTCGACAATTCCCTCCTGGCACTTTCCCTGTAGGAGATACCGCAAGACGTTTCTGTACATTGGGCACAGCGCTCTGCACGGTGTTAGCAGAGACTTTCCCGGGACAGTGAAACCCTATGTCAGAGACACTGAGAAGAAGCCCCAATGTTCCCTCCAGGCACTTTCAGTGTGGGTGCCTTCTCCACGTGGTTCCTGGTTTCACTGCGGCTCTGAAGAGAATGTTAGCAAAGAGGTAACCGGGACAGTGAAAACAGTACTCAAAGACAGGGAGAGCAAGCTCTCTCTTGGCACTTTGGATGTGGGACATACAGCGAGATGTTTGCTGCTTTTGCGTTTGGCTGTTGGGAGATTTACAGCACAAAGATATCTAGTTGATTTGAAGCAGTTCCGAGAAAGTCTAAACATAATCCCCACTTCTCCCTCCTGGCACTTTCCATGTGGGAGATATAGCAGGATGTATATTGGTTTTGAGGACAACTCAATGGACAGTGTAGGGAGAAAAGGTCCTGGCTCCTTGAATGCTGTTTCTGGAGACACTGCGATCAATGTGGGAGATATGTCAAGATGTGTGTTTGTTTTGAGGACGTCTCTCTGGAGAGTCTTAGCAAAGAGGTCACACAGATAATCAGAGCAATTCTCAGAGACACTGAGAACAAGCTCCACAATTCCCTCCTGGCACTTTCCCTGTAGGAGATACCGCAAGACGTTTCTGTAGATTGGGCACAGCGCTCTGCACGGTGTTAGCAGAGACTTTCCCGGGACAGTGAAACCCTATGTCAGAGACACTGAGAAGAAGCCCCAATGTTCCCTCCAGGCACTTTCAGTGTGGGTGCCTTCTCCACGTGGTTCCTGGTTTCACTGCGGCTCTGAAGAGAATGTTAGCAAAGAGGTAACCGGGACAGTGAAAACAGTACTCAAAGACAGGGAGAGCAAGCTCTCTCTTGGCACTTTGGATGTGGGACATACAGCGAGATGTTTGCTGCTTTTGCGTTTGGCTGTTGGGAGATTTACAGCACAAAGATATCTAGTTGATTTGAAGCAGTTCCGAGAAAGTCTAAACATAATCCCCACTTCTCCCTCCTGGCACTTTCCATGTGGGAGATCTAGCAGGATGTATATTGGTTTTGAGGACAACTCAATGGACAGTGTAGGGAGAAAAGGTCCTGGCTCCTTGAATGCCGTTTCTGGAGACACTGCGATCAATGTGGGAGATATGTCAAGATGTGTGTTTGTTTTGAGGACGTCTCTCTGGAGAGTCTTAGCAAAGAGGTCACACAGATAATCAGAGCAATTCTCAGAGACACTGAGAACAAGCTCCACAATTCCCTCCTGGCACTTTCCCTGTAGGAGATACCGCAAGACGTTTCTGTACATTGGGCACAGCGCTCTGCACGGTGTTAGCAGAGACTTTCCCGGGACAGTGAAACCCTATGTCAGAGACACTGAGAAGAAGCCCCAATGTTCCCTCCAGGCACTTTCAGTGTGGGTGCCTTCTCCACGTGGTTCCTGGTTTCACTGCGGCTCTGAAGAGAATGTTAGCAAAGAGGTAACCGGGACAGTGAAAACAGTACTCAAAGACAGGGAGAGCAAGCTCTCTCTTGGCACTTTCGATGTGGGACATACAGCGAGATGTCTGCTGCTTTTGCGCTTGGCTGTTGGGAGATTTACAGCACAAAGATATCTAGTTGATTTGAAGCAGTTCCGAGAAAGTCTAAACATAATCCCCACTTCTCCCTCCTGGCACTTTCCATGTGGGAGATCTAGCAGGATGTATATTGGTTTTGAGGACAACTCAATGGACAGTGTAGGGAGAAAAGGTCCTGGCTCCTTGAATGCCGTTTCTGGAGACACTGCGATCAATGTGGGAGATATGTCAAGATGTGTGTTTGTTTTGAGGACGGCTCTCTGGAGAGTCTTAGCAAAGAGGTCACACAGATAATCAGAGCAATTCTCAGAGACACTGAGAACAAGCTCCACAATTCCCTCCTGGCACTTTCCCTGTAGGAGATACCGCAAGACGTTTCTGTACATTGGGCACAGCGCTCTGCACGGTGTTAGCAGAGACTTTCCCGGGACAGTGAAACCCTATGTCAGAGACACTGAGAAGAAGCCCCAATGTTCCCTCCAGGCACTTTCAGTGTGGGTGCCTTCTCCACGTGGTTCCTGGTTTCACTGCGGCTCTGAAGAGAATGTTAGCAAAGAGGTAACCGGGACAGTGAAAACAGTACTCAAAGACAGGGAGAGCAAGCTCTCTCTTGGCACTTTGGATGTGGGACATACAGCGAGATGTTTGCTGCTTTTGCGTTTGGCTGTTGGGAGATTTACAGCACAAAGATATCTAGTTGATTTGAAGCAGTTCCGAGAAAGTCTAAACATAATCCCCACTTCTCCCTCCTGGCACTTTCCATGTGGGAGATCTAGCAGGATGTATATTGGTTTTGAGGACAACTCAATGGACAGTGTAGGGAGAAAAGGTCCTGGCTCCTTGAATGCCGTTTCTGGAGACACTGCGATCAATGTGGGAGATATGTCAAGATGTGTGTTTGTTTTGAGGACGGCTCTCTGGAGAGTCTTAGCAAAGAGGTCACACAGATAATCAGAGCAATTCTCAGAGACACTGAGAACAAGCTCCACAATTCCCTCCTGGCACTTTCCCTGTAGGAGATACCGCAAGACGTTTCTGTACATTGGGCACAGCGCTCTGCACGGTGTTAGCAGAGACTTTCCCGGGACAGTGAAACCCTATGTCAGAGACACTGAGAAGAAGCCCCAATGTTCCCTCCAGGCACTTTCAGTGTGGGTGCCTTCTCCACGTGGTTCCTGGTTTCACTGCGGCTCTGAAGAGAATGTTAGCAAAGAGGTAACCGGGACAGTGAAAACAGTACTCAAAGACAGGGAGATCAAGCTCTCTCTTAGCACTTTGGATGTGGGACATACAGCGAGATGTTTGCTGCTTTTGCGTTTGGCTGTTGGGAGATTTACAGCACAAAGATATCTAGTTGATTTGAAGCAGTTCCGAGAAAGTCTAAACATAATCCCCACTTCTCCCTCCTGGCACTTTCCATGTGGGAGATCTAGCAGGATGTATATTGGTTTTGAGGACAACTCAATGGACAGTGTAGGGAGAAAAGGTCCTGGCTCCTTGAATGCCGTTTCTGGAGACACTGCGATCAATGTGGGAGATATGTCAAGATGTGTGTTTGTTTTGAGGACGTCTCTCTGGAGAGTCTTAGCAAAGAGGTCACACAGATAATCAGAGCAATTCTCAGAGACACTGAGAACAAGCTCCACAATTCCCTCCTGGCACTTTCCCTGTAGGAGATACCGCAAGACGTTTCTGTACATTGGGCACAGCGCTCTGCACGGTGTTAGCAGAGACTTTCCCGGGACAGTGAAACCCTATGTCAGAGACACTGAGAAGAAGACCCAATGTTCCCTCCAGGCACTTTCAGTGTGGGTGCCTTCTCCACGTGGTTCCTGGTTTCACTGCGGCTCTGAAGAGAATGTTAGCAAAGAGGTAACCGGGACAGTGAAAACAGTACTCAAAGACAGGGAGAGCAAGCTCTCTCTTGGCACTTTGGATGTGGGACATACAGCGAGATGTTTGCTGCTTTTGCGTTTGGCTGTTGGGAGATTTACAGCACAAAGATATCTAGTTGATTTGAAGCAGTTCCGAGAAAGTCTAAACATAATCCCCACTTCTCCCTCCTGGCACTTTCCATGTGGGAGATCTAGCAGGATGTATATTGGTTTTGAGGACAACTCAATGGACAGTGTAGGGAGAAAAGGTCCTGGCTCCTTGAATGCCGTTTCTGGAGACACTGCGATCAATGTGGGAGATATGTCAAGATGTGTGTTTGTTTTGAGGACGTCTCTCTGGAGAGTCTTAGCAAAGAGGTCACACAGATAATCAGAGCAATTCTCAGAGACACTGAGAACAAGCTCCACAATTCCCTCCTGGCACTTTCCCTGTAGGAGATACCGCAAGACGTTTCTGTACATTGGGCACAGCGCTCTGCACGGTGTTAGCAGAGACTTTCCCGGGACAGTGAAACCCTATGTCAGAGACACTGAGAAGAAGACCCAATGTTCCCTCCAGGCACTTTCAGTGTGGGTGCCTTCTCCACGTGGTTCCTGGTTTCACTGCGGCTCTGAAGAGAATGTTAGCAAAGAGGTAACCGGGACAGTGAAAACAGTACTCAAAGACAGGGAGAGCAAGCTCTCTCTTGGCACTTTGGATGTGGGACATACAGCGAGATGTTTGCTGCTTTTGCGTTTGGCTGTTGGGAGATTTACAGCACAAAGATATCTAGTTGATTTGA